>NC_088608.1:33844722-34159444 GCF_036013475.1 Columba livia | reverse complement strand
TTAATCTTGTTCACAGCCTGAAGTGCCAAATGTCTGTCAGTAAATTGTTTATGTAACTAAATTAACTTTTTGAGTGGAACTATAAAGCTTTGGTTTTTGCCAGTGTTTGCTTATGGATGCTTAAATGCATATTTCGCTTTTAGTTTTGTGTAAAATTAAAACTAAAATAGGAAAGCGTATGGCATGTTCCTTATAAGAGGGGAAAAAAAGATCTTTTTTCTAGTTACTGATGTTGATTAATCTGACTTGATTGTCTAGAAATGTTCAATAAATCAGTGCTTTTTCTGCCTGTAGCTGGGTTTGGTTGTCACACCTCCGTTTGTCCCCGCTCACGAGGAGGAAAAAAACAAACAAATTCAAACGAAAGCAGTTTATTTTTATTATGGAGCATGAACTTTAGCATGACAGGATAGTGAGAACAGTGAATGTTCTCTTCATCAGGTCTCCAAGCTCGTGTCTGGGAACACTCCCCGTTCCTGACCATTCAGGCACAGGGTCAGCGTGCTGCTGAACACGGCTGGTGGTATTTAACCATCATGGAAAGTCAGTACTTATCGAGTAAGGAAAGTAGATACCGGCACTGATGTCACTAGAAACAGGTGGCACTTTTAACTTCAGGTTGTGTTTTAAAATATATATATATATATCTCTATACCTCCACTGCTGTCTCCTTGTTTAACTTCAGCTGCAAGCTGGTTCTCTGCAGCTCAGACACTTGACATTTGACAGGTACAGCACTTAGAAGTCTGTAAAATATATTCTGTTCTCTGTTTCTCTATTAGCATCTGTCAGAATGGAAGGGTTAATATTGAAGGTGCGCCCCTGTACGAAGTGAATTCTTCATCAGGAAGGCCATCCTGTAATCTCATTTGTATAAAAAAGTAGTTTAATCTTTCAAAAGTGTTTTTTTTGTATGTTTGTAGTTCGAGATTGCTTTAATCTTAAATGTTTGCAGTTTGGAGTGAGATTTGCTGTGATGTTTCTTGGCAGGTCAGTCACCAGATAGTTTGAGGTAGAGGATCAGCTGAGATTGTTTTCCCCAGTGTCTCAGAAATAAATGTGACCTGTGTTCTTAGACTGCTTAAATCGCGGCTGAGACATCAACAAATCGACTGTGTTCAGCAGCAACAGAAGGACGGATCCTGTGGCACTAGCTATTACATTAAAAGCAAAGGAGCTACATTTGATGTGAGGATGCCTGTATGCACTCAGGAGTGATGTACCTTGATAAATTATAATTGCAAGGAAATAAGTACATGAGCTGGATTCACACAATATCCTACAGGAGTTTATGAACTTTGAAAATGAAAATCATGTTTACAGAGAATAATATAAATGAGAGACACATTCTCAAGTAAACATGCAGGAAAGATACAGTACTGAAGGAGAAAAGTGTGACACGATAAACACTTCTAATTCAAATAATATGGCTTAAAATTTTAATAAGCCAAATGCATTCCATATTTAAGGACCTGATAAGTAAGACTTAAGCAGTGAATCAGTAAGCTTCCCAGATCAGTACACTTTTATTTTTCTTAATCTTCTTATCTAAATGTATATAATCATAATATAAACGTTGAATTTAGGTAAAGTTTAGATGAATTTTAAACATGAAGTTGAGAAAGTTAATGTATAGCTACCATTGGAGTAATTCCCTATTTTAGAATGTCTTATTTTTATGTCCATACGTTCGTAGCTCAAATAGATGCTTGGAATAATTTGATTTCTTGCTTAATACATGTCCAGAAGCACCCTGCTTTGTTTTGCCAGAATCTGGACAAAGCATGAGCAAGAAACACACGATGCTTCTATTTTTTTCTCCGGCTTAATGAAGTTTCTGTTGCAATTAACATGAGAGCGGTTGTCTGATCAAGCATGCCTGTTGGCGGGCTCGGTTTCTTTCCAGTCCAGATCACAGAGCATGGGGTACAGGGATGTTGTGTATACGTTACCTATGGAATCCAACACTTCAAAGCTTCTCACAGCGTATACAGTTCAAGGAGTGAAAGAAGCCTCTGTGTTAAATCTGATACGCGACTCCTTCACAACCTGCTGATTGTTGGGGGGCAGCTGGAGCGCGGAGACCTGGCCTTCCTGCAGGTGGAAAAGCTGCTCCTTTCAAGTCTTGGCCCGTCATTTGTTACAGTTGATATCACCCCTTAATTCAGCGATCGTGTGTGCCACCCATGGTCCGGGGCGATGACGAGTATCCAGTTTACAAGGCACTCTAGGCAAGTGGCTCTTCTGATGTTTGGTTTTTGGGAGAGAAAAAGAAGGGCCCTGACTTGTGTTATCTAAACCTTCAGAAGAGCTGGTGAGAGCTAGAAAGTGTACTTGACTAAATTTTAATTCTCTTTTAAAGTCTGTCAATTATGTTTATGTCATCTAACACATACAAAAGGCAGCAAAGATGTAGCTTTATGTTAAGAGCTTTACTTTTCAGCTATAGATTTCTGCAGTAGGAAAATGTTTGGTTTTGCCTTTGACTAAGAGCGTCTTTGCTGTTGCTTCCATTATTTCTTTTCCTTTCTGATGCTGGTGCCTGTGACATATGTTACCAGGAAAGCCTTATCCTTTTCCTACTTAGCATGATGCCGTTAACTTCCTGTTTGCTATACAGCTTTAGTTGTGAAATATTGATAACGAAAGTCTCTTGACTTCTTCCAAAACCCTGATATTAGGGCTTGTCACTGGAGTCTTGTGACTGACAGTGGAAAGTTTCCTCAACTCTTCTCAATTACCAGTGAGTGGGTTTGATGCTTGAAGTTATCCACAGGTTATACAGACTGAAGGTTAAAGTACAAGAGTAGAGACGAGACGTGGCTCTTCCTGGCTCTGAGAGTTTCTTTGAAGAGAGTCAGTTCTTCCTTTCTGTCTTATTTTGCCTATCTTGAAATACAGGGTAAATATTTTAGTAGGAAATGAGTCAGTAAGGCATGGGTTCATTATTTTCCAAGTGCCTTGAGACCTCAAGGTTTTATTTCAAAGCAAAATGTTGTTACATTATATATATATATTTTTAGAAGACAATGCTGATTGTTAGATCAGGGTGGAGCTCTGACCCCTGTCTCTATAATTGAGATGAATTTATTATGTATATAATTTTGACCAAGGGTATAAAATAGTATTTGTCACGCAATGTTGTATGTACTTGATCATGGTGTAGTTTGCTCATCCAAGATGTGTTCTTTTAGTCATGCTCCAAGTGTTTCTTTTTCTGCAACTCACCATTACTTGAGATTGTCTAGATGGGTTTGCTAGGTCTAGCATGGCATGGTTGGTAACTATGCTTGAGGTGTCTGGTTATCTACCTAGCTTCAAAAATGGCAAACAGGCTAGCCAAAACTTGAGCTGGAATTGAACCCAGAGATACAGCCCTGAAACCATTCCACAACCAGTATAGTTTGTCTTCAACAGGACCATCCATACATCCTTTTTCTCCCTCATGGGATGGCTAAGAACTAGTTACCTGAAATTAATCCCATAACTAGCTGTCATTTGTAAAATCACACACTTTCCCATTTTGTATGCAGTTGATGGCCAGGAGAAGCAACGCCCATAGCATCGTAACACCCAGTTTGTAGCAATTCAGGGTGACACCATGTAAGACTCGCATCTTCTCAACAGATCTGATGCTGTGCAGTGAAAACGCTGTGCCAGGAGAATTAAAGATATCCCTTATGCATCTAGACTGAAGATCCATTTAGCAGAAGCCATGAAGTTAGTTTGCCTTGAGATGTGGTGGCATCCTGCAACATCTAAAGACTTGCATCTCAGAAAGAGATTGTTGTCCTTACGTGTTCAAACAACTTGTCACACGTGGTCTTTCCACAGGGCATGTTCAGCACACAGTACAGAGGAGGCAAATGCAAAGATGCATCTGTGTAATGGGGGATAAGATAAATTAACAAACTGTGTTAACTCGGGGAGTAGTTTATAATATCTCTGCCCTGACCTAAACCTGCTTTAGGCAAGATGTGCAGAGGAGAAATTAGCATCTCCTTCCCAGTTCACGTGCTGAGGCTTACTGGTCCTCTGAAATACAGTTCGTCTTTACTGCTGATGCTTGGCACCATTTTGGCAACACAGGAGGGTCAGTTGGGAATAGATGTTTCCTCTCCGTGTGTCAGATGGTAAATTCGTCTGCGATACAAGGAGCTTATGTCCTAAGATGGATGTGAAAAGGATTTAACAGGGTACGGTTGCTTCTTTTCTTGCTAGCAATACTTCAATTGCAAGGGAGCGGGGTGGTGTTTTGCAAGCACTGTAATACATTGCTCTTTAGGAGGGAAAATGTAGTGAGCAATGTACTTCTGTGTTTGTTTGGAGGTGGTTGTTGTTGGTTGGTTTGTTTTTAATGCTATATTGCATTTTTGCTTTCATGCTTCCTTTACGCTGGCCAGACATTGCGTATTGGTAGGAAATGAGCTAGAGGTAACTTTGACTTTCCTTTAGATAAGGGAGATTGTAACAAGGGTCTTACTGTCTCCGAAATGATTGAAGCCAGTCTTTCCGATATCTGTGCCTTACTGTCACGAGGCTGATGTTCTCTCACAAGTCTGTGGATGATGTCCCTCGCTTGTCACAAAAAGGCTTATTAGGCTGCCGAGTGGAAACGATCCTGTCATGCCAAACATGCCTTCGGGTCTATTCTGCTTGGGGCATGCTACCACCCATCAAAAGCCATACCCTCCAAAACCAGGAGATATCTTTTTGTCAAGAAGGAAGCTTTGTTTTTCTTATTTAATTGAAATTGCTGTTAGAGGGAAGGAGGCAGGAACTTGGGCATTCAGAGGGTCTTTCTGTACATGACAGGATAGCTTTGTGATTTACAGGCTCTAGGCACAAGGCTGGAAAAATGGTAGATGCCGTGGAAAGAGAATACTCCTGAGGCTCTTTCATCTCCATCCCCCAGTTCTGCTCAGAGCTTCCTTTTAATTTGGTTCAGTGCAGCAGGTTAATTTAAGCCCTCGATAGCTTGAGTGTCCAAGCTGAATTCAGCTAAAGGATGACCGGGTGCACCTAATTCCTGCCAAAAGTATGAACTCTGTGCACGTTTAAAATATTTGCCTTTTTTTTTTTTTTACTGTAGGCTGTAATCTTGTGCCACCCCTTCTCCCCCACTCACGAGTGTTTATCATCATCCACAGACTTCTACCAAGCTGCAGTTTTGACAGGATTTTAATGTCAGTCCTGTACATCCGTGCCTGACTCCAGCCTTCTGCACTCATTGTGCAATTGCAGCATCCCTTTAACTTCGGTTTGAGGCAGAGGAGGAATATAAAGAACCTGATAGAACATTCATGGTAATAGCTGTAAAGGGAAGCTGTTGAGCATTGGATTTCACAGCCAGAAAAATCTCAGCTCAGGGAAATGGGTCTGAAATACAACTACAGATGGTTTAATCTATTGCTTCCCCTGTTTAAATAAAAGGATTGCTTTTTTCGCCTCTATTTAAAACACGTGTAGAAGATGAAAGTGTCCAGCTATTTTTTTATTATTCAGTCCACCAGCTACCGACATCTTTGCCTTATTTCATTTCAACACTAATGGCACAGTAGAAGTTCTGAAACACCCTCTTTGGATTCAGCCTTCCTTGGGTTGTGGCAAAGATTCCTGCTGCAGTCAGAGCTGTTGCTGTTGTTTTTGTCATCAGCACTTTCTTTTTCCCCTTGAACCTGGTGCTATTAATTGTGTTGCTGCTTCTGCTCTTTAATTGATCCCATTCACCAGTCCTGCTTTTGTAACATCTGACTTCTTGTCACTTCAACAAATCAAAAACCCAAATTAATCAATCTCCAGCCATTTGAGAATAAGGCTGCATTGGGGAGCTGGGCTTGACAAAAAAGTCTAATTTCACTTTGAAAGCCTGTTGGAAAATTTTAACAAGAAGATGCAAGAAAAATGTAAACCAGATCAAGCTCGACTTTGGTCTGTGGAGAATAGCGTCACCTGTTGAGTTTGTTTCAAGTTCTTGTAAATAGGTGATTTGACAAAAATATGAAATAAATCAAAGACACGGAGATAGAAGAGGTCAGAATATCCATGTTTCCGCTGCAGATGGTTACACAGGAGAGGGGGTTCTGTGTGTATGAGAGAGAATAGGAGCCATGGGCCAAAGATGAAGCTCCACGCTCGGATTTTTGTATCTCAGCCTTTGTGCTGTGCTATTCCCGTACCTTATATGTTGCCTCTTTTCTTCATGATTTTGCACCCCCAGCCCTTTTACCCGGGCCTGGGCACTCATATCTGCTTATTGTCCCTCATTTCCTTCGCCTCCTTGATTTCTGTGTTGCATTTCGCTGCAGCTCTGCTGTGCAGGCTCTGCAATCGATGAAGGGGAAATGGCTTAATCCAAACCTTGGGTACGCTCTGAGCAGATGCTTGGGGGTTTGGGATGCAGGTCAGCCCCATCCTGTTCCAGGGGCACAGAGGAAGCACAGGCTGGGTTTGAACTGGATTTCCTACCCTTTTCAAATCCAGGAGAGCTCTCATAATATCCTTAAATGGCACAAATGGAGTTGTCTGAGATCCATTTCTGGAGTGCGTGCAACTTTCAGATAACAAAACTTTAAAGATATAAGAAATGGCACTTTTGTAGAATGTTAGGTTTTTGCAAACATAGTATAATACTGCGAGAGGATATCAAATGTAAGTGTCTCAAATGGCAAGTAAAGCACAGTACAACAGCACAGCCCTTGAGAACCTTCTGAGAAGAATTGGTTGGTTTCTTATTTACGTTTAATGTTCTGTCTCATAATTCTCAGTTGTAGCTGTAGACAACACACTTCTTCCCGTCCACCTTTCATTTCTCCTGCTAGAATTTGTTGTAATCGAAAGGAACTTCTCTTATGACAATAATTACAAAATGCATCTAGGAGAGAGGCAGGCATGGGACTTGCTTTCTGGAATAAAAGCTACATCGGCTCTTTTTTGTTTGTTTTGTAACTTCTAGCAAACAAGTGTCAGACTTGAAGAAGCAGAATCATTGTCTTATCCCATATGTCATGCACCTACAGAGAAAAATCACTGCTCTAACAGCAGAGTGATTGGTTTTTTTTTTTAATACCCCCTCTCTTGGTAGATTAAGGGGTTTGGTTGCCGAAGTGTCAGTTGTTGCTACCAGACACGGAGTGAGCTATTGCATACTTTTAAATGGTTTCAAACTTGCATAAATGTAAACTTGCCCTCAATACACTCTGAATTGACTGTTTTACTACTTTTTCTGGAATGAGCACCTATACTTTGTCACACTGGTTTGTGCAGAAGCTCTCCTATCACTTGGTATAAACTTGGCATTACTTCACGACCCTGCAAAGCTAGAAACTCACCTTTCCAGGAGAAACATGTTTCCTTGTCGGTACAGAAAGTTGCCAAATGCCCGTATGGAATTCACGGCATCCTCCCTAAGGCGTCGTGAGTGTGCAGAGGTAACCAGAAGGATGCGGCTCTTTTCAGCGCTCACATGCCACTGATTGGAGTTAATAATAGGGAAGGGAAGGGAAGGGAAGGGAAGGGAAGGGAAGGGAAGGGAAGGGAAGGGAAGGGAAGGGAAGGGAAGGGAAGGGAAGGGAAGGGAAGGGAAGGGAAGGGAAGGGAAGGGAAGGGAAGGGAAGGGAAGGGAAGGGAAGGGAAGGGAAGGGAAGGGAAGGGAAGAAGGATGTCTGTTTTGGAGAGTGCATGGGTGTTTATAGCTCACTTCTGTAGGTTGCTGTCAGCAGCAGACATAGGCTGGAGCACAACAATGCTCTGTTTTGGAGGAGAAGACATTTTTCAACAACGTGTTGCTGCACGTCATTTACAAATGTGGCCCAGCAGTTACAGAACCAAAGATGTGCTGTTCAGGACAACCCCAGCTGCGTGGCAAGGGGAGAATTTTGACCTTAATGTTGGATAATACGGATGTACACCCTCCAAATGATGACCATCATCAAGGAAAGCTGCCCGTACAGTCCATCAGAAACTGCAAAGCTAATGATGGGCTGGGCAGATAATCGTGGGAGAGTTAATTGTAAGGTTCGATATGGCATCTTGTCAGCAGAGATAAGTTGTCACGTTTTCCACTTGAGCTGAAACTAAATGATTGTAAAATAAGTTATGAGTGTCCTTGGGCCTGTCTGCCAGAATGATGGCTAAGAATACATTCCTGGCCCATCAGTCTCAAGCAGCCCGCTTGATATTTATGCGAACTGAATGTTATTTTATTCCCCCTCTAGTCATGCTTGTCAGCTTCCCGAGTGAAAAGTGAAACTGCTTCTTTGACTCATACTTCAAGTATTGAAGCTCGGAGAGGCTGCAGATTGTTATTATTATTACTAGTATTATATATTTTTTCGGGTGTGCGTTGAACATTGATGCCCGATTGGGAAGAACTAATGGCTGACATTGAACGCGCGGGATGGCTGCAAAACAGCCCATCCCAGCCCAGTGAAACGCGTCTTATGTGTTCCAGTGCCTCTGTCAAAGCTAGTTTAGCCGTGGAGTAATGAGGCGCTTGCTTTTTTAATTTGGCGTGCCTTTTTCCTTGGCTTTTTTTTTTTTTTTTACATATATATATATATTTAATAGTGCTGGCAGTGGTCGTCTGTTCTCAGGCATGGTAATTGATACAAAATAAAATGCATTATTTGTATTCAGTCAGGAGTATGAAATTGCATTCAGCGGGCTGAAGCCTGAACTCATTTACAGTTTTCCGAAGCCCGGCTTTCAGAAGCCCTCTTTTCAATTTGAAGAATACCTTGTCAGGCAAGAGAAGTAGTGGGAAATGGGAAAGCACAGCGTGGAAGCCCAGCGCCTTTTGATTGCTCATATTTTAAACCGGGAGAATGCTAAATAACTTCCATCTTCAAAGGGTGGTCTCCGAAACTGGGAATACGGGGCATTAATACACCAACAATATCAGCTTGGCACTCGTTTACGAGCAGCTCGCGTTTCTTTTCTGCTTGAGGGGGAGGGAAAGCTTCAGGCTCTTCACTTCAGAGCCGTTTGACCCAAGGACGGCAGGTTATTACCTGGAAAGGGCTGCGGATCACGAGGATTTACCGTGGGAGGTTAATTCTTCAGCTCTCCGATGTCGGTTGTCAAACCGTACGTTCCGCATTTTTCAGAGCTCACGAGCGGGTTTTGTTGGTGCAATTTATAGCCTAGAAATTAGACTAAGCTGCAGCAAGCACACAGACCTACCTTAAATTTTTTTTAAACAAGGATCCCACTGGAAAATCTATTCTGTAGTTTTGTGTCAGAGTGTGGTTTCTTCAACATTTTACAGGTCTAGGGCATCGTGGTTGATGCCAGAGTGACAGAGGGTGATGAACACAGGGGACCAAAACACTTCGGCACGCATCTCAGCGTCACCAGTATTTGGAAATAAGCTTTTCGAAAGGTGTGGGTGGGGGTGGTAGAGCTGGATTTTCCTGGATTATGGTTTTTTCCCCTCCCCTTGAGTGAAACAGGATAATTCTTGCCACTTGCCTCGTATTTATTGAGGAGAAAAAGTGAAGCATTTTGAGAAACTGTGTAGATGTGAGCAAGCCTTCCTGGATGGTGAGCTCTCTGGTATTTTTCCATTATATTTATGAATTTTCTGGATTTTTCACAAGCAAATGAAAACAAATGAGACTCATTTTTGGTGCCCCATGACAGAACTTGCCGCCACAGCTGGGTCCCATCCTTGCAGTGCCTGGCTCTGTGGCTGGCCTGTCTCAACACAGCAATTTTCATGTCACTGCTGCAAAGGAGAGGTTTTGTGGGTGGGTGGGGGGTTTCAGAGGGGTTTTTTGGTGATTGTTTTTTTTTCAGTATCCAACATATGAAACCTTCTCAAACAGAAGGCCAATATTTAGGTCTAGCAGTAACTGGCTTCCATCTGCGTTTACTTTTGTAGTGCTGGCATCCTCTTTTGCATCCTCTCTTCTCTCAGGGTTAAGAGCCAAAGGTGTTTGTGTCCCCTTTGCCAAAAGCGTGCTGAGCACTGGTATGGATTCTCATCGGGGTTTGCCTTCCTTTTCACTTGGAGTGACAGCAAAACCTTGCCAGGAGAGCTGCTTTGAGCATTTCTGGGGCAAATGTTTAAAGTCTCCTATACAGATATACAGTAAATACATTCCCATTATTCCCTTTTGTGGTTAAATTTGATAATTAGTTTCAAAATAATAGATGCAGAGAGAACAACAAAAATCTTTAATATAGAGCTTACATTTGATTTGGTCTTTATTGCCAGGCAATTAGCTACATAATTTGTCCTCCACTAATAACTGGCAGCACAACTGTGCTTAGTGGGTTATTAGTAAGTAAAGTTTATTAGAAAAGAAAAGAAGTGTTTCTTTGTCAAACAGGCAGTTGTATGGGGATTTACCTACTTTAAAAAAGATCAAAAGCTACTTTGTCACATAGTCTTTGGATTGATATTTTACTAACACATTAATTCATCTTAAGTGCAACCCTGGTATTGCACTGAACTGCAATATGGTATCTAACCAAGGTTCTGGAAATAGCTTCACTTTACATGATAGCAAGCAGTTTACTTGAAGTGTAGGATGTTATGTTAAATTTCGTAATTAAAACCAAACCAATAGAAATATAATAGAAAAGAATTGAGCACTAATCTTAGAAAAAAATTGGTTGCAATTCAACTAAAATCATGGTACTAACCTTGGGGGAAAACACTGGATTAAGGTTACTTGAATATTTGCTATGCAAAAGGACCAACATGGAGAGTGGAATTTCAAGTACATCCTCACTGAATAGACTTTTCTTCAATTTTGCTGTTAGATGTTTCTTGACTGAAAAAGAGAAGAACTACTCAAAGAGGAGGTGTTTGTGTATTACCAGCCTTTACGTGGACCAAGGAATAGACTGGGGGTCTCTGCTTATGAGAGAGGGGTGTCATCGACCTCTAATTTTGATTTGATTGTGGGAGTTACTTGGTAGGAGAGGGGAGTAAATGTCATTAGTTCTTAAAATTGTTGCATGTTATGCTTCCATAGCTAATAGAGTGGGAAACTAAACACACAATTATTTTTTTCCACTCGCAGCAGGTAGTAAGTGACCCTTTATCACACAATGTTAGTTGCACCAGGCATACATTAGTTACCTTGTTTTCCCACCATTATTGCCGTCACCACCTTTTCTGCATGTGTCAATCTGTAATATTAATGAAAGCAGACAATGTTCTAAGGATGTTGGGGTGTCTCTGTTCCATTTTGTATTAGAACATCCCAGTGTTACATGAGTTAATTTGAAGCTGAGTAAGATCTTTATAAGAAACAGCGATTGGAAGTAATAAAGTGATTTCCCATTGGTTTTTGTGTGTTCAAGTCAGACTGCTTCTAAAATTGATGCGGAGTTCTGTTGCTTTAATAGGAGTTGAATCAGAATTTCAGCCATGCGGCTTTTTGTACCTTTTCGAAAAAGTAATGGATACTGTTAAGAAGCTCTCCTCTAGCCTCTGGAAGTCAATGAGCTCAAGAAGTCATCTGCTAACAGACAGCAAGGGGTTTTATCTTGGATATTAGCAATCATTAAATTCTGCAATTCTTTTTTTTTCCTCTGTCTCTCTCCCCAAAAACTACAGATACTGGATTAGGAGATTCTGTGTGTTCAAGCCCAAGTATATCCAGTACAACAAGCCCCAAACTCGATCCACCTCCTTCACCTCACGCCAACAGAAAGAAGCACCGCAGGAAGAAAAGCACGAGCAATTTCAAAGCTGATGGTATCTCGGGCACAGCTGAAGGTAAGCTTGTTCTGTGGTGGAAGAGTGAATTTTGACAATGTTGTTCCAAAGAGCATTGTTAAGTGCAACTCAACTACACCATTGGCTTTGAATGCAAAAGGTAAAGAGAACTGTAAAGAGAAATTAAAGACTGATCTTTTAATGATTAAGTTGAAGGATCTGAGGCACCACACAATGGTGAATTCAGCTGCCTGAAACATGTGTGGAACCGTTTTTGGGGTTTTTAACAAATAAAAAAGTGTCCCAAGTTAATATGAAGCATCATTAGCTGTAAAGGTAAGGTACAAGCATACCTGTAAGCTTAGAAAGAAAGAAAAAGTCAGGTTCACTCAGTAGCCCATATACCATGTTAGAACTTGAGTATTTTTTCAGTATTATTAAATCTTGTGTTATCTCTTCTGCTTAAACACATCCTGAGCTCTAGAATCACAAATGCTTCTCATGCCTGGTGTTGTTTGAATATTCAGATGCTCATGGAAAAATTGTGGTGTTGGAGGACAAAAAGGAAAAGGGGAGAGTTTAAATGTTTGGGTTCTTTTTTAGAAACAGAAAGCAAAAGCCAAAAAGAACTTTTTTCCCTTAGTTTAGCTTACTATTTCCAATGTGAACACTGCTATAGCTGTTCAGTGCCCTTCTGAAGGGGTAACAATGTGTACAGTAGCCAGATATGATATAAAACATGCTTGTATCTTTAGAAAAGAAGAAAAGAAACATGCTAGGATTCAACCAAAAGACCTCCAGAAAAAAAAGATGAACAAGGGTAGTTGGAAAGCTCAGAAACTGGGGAGTCAACATATAAGGAGAGATGAAAAACAGAGACAATGAAATAACATTGTCAGAAATGAGGAGTGTTGAGTAAGAAAAAGATGCAGTTGTGAGCATTGGAGAGTAAAAAACAGCTAATTCAGTATCAAAGAGTGTTGGAACAAGTTCTGAAAAAAGGATGACAATTGCAGACAGCTGAAGAGACATTAAAAATAGATGTGATAATAGTATACAACTGAGAAGGGGCATGTTAACTACTACTTAGTCATCCTTATTTTCCATTTATTTAATTTCTCAATTGCACTTCTATCACATACAGAATTTATTTCCCCAGCTATCTATACAAATCCCCTTTTAAAAGCCATCAGCTTTTTTTCATAATAGCTCCTGTTGCGTTCTCTTTCCAGTCATTTAACTATCTTTACTGTTAGTTTCCCCCTAGTTTATGGCCTGAAGCCAAAATTTATTTTAACCTTTCATTTTTAATTTGTCGTCTTTTTTTTTTTTTTTAACAATTCCTTTTACACCACTTATTTTCATACCTCAATGGCAAGTTAAAGAAGTGATTTTTCAGAGCTCTCACCATTGGTCCATAACTATTTCGTTGAAGTCAATATGAAACAAGACCAGCTGGATATCAAGAGCCTTTGAAAATTCTCTTTCTAAGTAGTTAATACGTGTATGTTTTCTTTCTCCTGTGGAGATTATTTTCACAAGTCACTGGAGCTGGATCCTGTGTGGTCCAGGTCTGCAGGTGCAGCAATGGGGGATCCACAGGTTTGTGCATCTTGCCCCTGAAATCCCTGTTCTGCCTGGAGCGGGGAGGACGTGCTCCTTCATCCTTCTCTGCTTCTCTTGTTCTTCCCCTTGTCTTCCAGCATTGTGACGTGCTAGTCTGAAATACTTTTGCATTAACTCAACAAAACTGTCCCCTCTCATATTAATGGGATAAATACGCTTCCAGAAGGGCAAGAACTGGCTGGCAAACAGCAACTAAGTAGTAGCAGGGAGCCTCCAAAGTGGTGGTGAGTGCCAGCACCTGCTTTTACAGGCTTTGTATCTCTGCACTAGCCCATCAGCTTTCTTTGGCCTTTCTCTTCATACATGTCTTATGAGATGGGCACTCTTTTCTGGCTTGGGACTCAAAGTTGTGTCTTGGGTGGGCCACAGTGGTTGTTAAATTCTTTATTTTTACAACATCTCTTTCAATGCACAACCCAGCAGAAAAAAAAGTAATTGGCCACAAGAACAGAGCGATCTTGCCACATGTGAGAGGAACTCTAGGCATCCTTCAGCAGACAACTAATCTTACAGGCCCTTGAATCCTTAGCAAGGCTGGGAGGAGATTCCTGACAGTGCAGTCAGCCTCGTCTGTCACAGTAGCTGAAGGAGAGAGCAATGAAGCGCGCTCAAGTTGCCTGTCCTTTTAGAAGAAGGGCATCTCAGAAAAAGTAGTAGAGATTGTGGAGTCCCGTTAAGTACTTTTTAACAAGACTGACAAAGGCTGTGAGTTGCTTTTTCCAAATCCTGGCATGAAGGTGCTTGCAACCGTTCTCTGTATTTTCTGGTACTTGTGTTGGCGCAAGCCAGAAGTTCCGCTTGATGTGCTTTGTGGTTGACCAGACATGTAGCGTTCGTGTCTCTGAGCTTGCTGTGATCGTGAATGGTGGGAATAACTCCAGTCCTTGGACAACCTGTGTCACAAGCCAGTCTGCTGCTGGTGGGGTGTGTGTCTGAGATGCTTCAGGCTGTTACAGGTTTTTCTCCAAGTAGTTGAATGTAGCATTTTCACATCTGTATTGCAATTCAAAGCAGTTTTCAGTTCAGTAGTTATTTCCTTGTTCTCCAGGACTTGACTACAAATCTGTCCAATGACCTGAAAGATTTCCTTTTTGAATTTTCTTCCTCCACACTTGCCATAAGTGTAGATTTAAACTCTCAGAGGATTACTGCAGTTTTGAAGACCACAAATCCAAATTAAACAGCAAAAGGAAGATATTCCAAGAGATGCATGCTTTGCCTTGACAACTTTGATCAAGTGTTTGAGATATGGCAGGTGACTTACTGAAAATGATGTACGGAAGACTGCTGATAATTGTGGGAGAACTATATCTTCCTTCCTTCTGGAAATCCTGAGCTCACTGTGAAAAGGAGGAGGAGGATCCTCCTGCAGTAGCTGTTCTCGGATAGTTACAATGGATCAGAGTTAAATGATTTGGGTAATTCTGGATTGTATGTTGCCTGCCTTTGGGTCCAGGCATGTTTCAAGTGTCAGCTTTCAAACAGAAATTCTGGGTTCCTTCATTTTTGTCTGTAGCAAAGCTTAGGTGTTCAATGAGGTTTAAATCTGGTCTTCAGCAAATTCTAGCATTTTTACTACACTTCGCGGCCTTTTTTCCCCTTGAACGTGCCTGCTTTGATCATTGACCTCTGCCCAGGTATTCAGATATCACGATGATGGACACTAGTGAGCCCAGGGTGATTCACTAATTCCAAGGACTGATGCTCATCTCTTTTATGCCCTTCCATAAAGGTCATGCTGATTTTTCTTTCTCCACACTATCTGCACATGCACAGCTCTCACTTTCTGGGATTCATTCTTTCATCTTTCTTGGTTTATCTTTCTTCAGGTTTTCTCAGACAATGGTCACAGCAACAAAAATACTAAAGCAACGATGCTGCAGCTGGATGAAGATTAAAATTCAGTTCCTATTTTGGAAAATCAGATTCTTGTGAAATTTTTCCAGTGCAATGAAACCCAGAGAGAAGATTCTTAGTTCTCTATACAGAACTTATCACTGAAAAAAAATTTCTTCATGTTTTTGAGGGTAGCAGCAGGAATGCTGACACTGGGCAAGGTGCCAGCAACCAGCAGTGTTTTTCCCACCATGCTGTCTAAACTTGCTCAGAGCAGGATTATACAGTGCTGTGTTTCAAAGAGGAATAGCTGCTCAGAGCCTGGTCTGTTTTGGTACCCTTGTGCTGCTGCAGTTAGTGGAACAGCTAGTGATAATAGGAGGTCTTTCAGCTTGAAAACAAGCAGAAAAATTAAAAAGCTTTCTTGGAAATAACTCTTCACAGAAAGACCTTTGCCAGTGTTTATTTTTTGCACTCTTGTTAGACAGTTTTAAAACTTCATGTCTATGCCAGCTTGAACCTGCCTGCCCTCAATCCATCTCTGAGATTTTAGAGCTCTGGAAAGCCCAAGGTATGCCTGTCTTTCAGCATCAAATCTGGATGATCTGTGCTCTGCAAGGGTTTCGTTGACTGAGGGCTCTGACCAAGGGGCTGTGTTCAGGTTGATGGGTGAATCTGCTCCTTCGACCGGGGAGACGTGAGGGAGTTACAGGCAGAGCGCTGTTATTTTATCTGCTCTCTCGGCAGCACAGGCAGAACACGCGTAGCTCTATGTTCCCATTCACTCAGATTTGGCCTGAGCAACAGGAATGGGTGATAGGGTAATAAATATGATTAGCAACTCGGTAGACTTGCCAAACTCTGTGTTTTCTCTGCAAATCCGTGTTCCGTGTTCTTCTTCATTGTTGGTTTCTAAAGAACTTCTGAAGGATGGGGAAGGATCTTTTATGTTTCTTTTTAGAACTGTTTTCTCAGCACAAAGATATTTCTTCTCTGCCCCTTGTGGAAGTAATTGCTTTTCCCTGTGCTTTTCTGATCTGTGCTGTCTAGCCCACAACTCTAGGTGTATGCTTTCTGGCCTGTAGCTAAGGATGAACCTAAGCTTACTGAGAAATTGCATTTTTTTGTTTCCCTGAGGTGACCTAATAAATGTATTTCAAAAGCTTTGTGTTCTTCACAAGCATGTTTTGTAACACTGAAGTTGTTCTTCTGTTCCAAAGCTCAGGGAGCATTGAGGATGAGATATAGTTAAGCTTGGAATGAAAATGTGTTCATTTGTTTTCTATGGATGGAAGAGCGAGATTAAGTCTGACTTCTCGTTTGTACTTTAGCAATAAGCAAAAATTTCACTGCTTACATCTGTTTTCTCAGGTGCGTGGGGACTTGAGTCCAGGAGAGTGGGACAAGGTACAAAAAAGCCAAGGGAGGTGCCAGTTTATCTCCAAGTCTCGTGAGCCCCTTTCAGCCATTTCAAAACCAGAATGGGAAAACAAATTAGGGAAATGCAGTTCTTAGTCTCTGGAATCTGGATAACACCTGAAAATTTGTTATTTTGTGTACATTGGAAGCAATACAGCTGTTAACTGAATATGCAGTACACGAAGCACAAAAAAAACCCTGTGTGCATCTTACCTGCAACTTCTCACCCTAAGCATTGCTTAGTCTAATCCCTCAAGCACCCCTGTGAGTTACCTGCTGGCATTATATGCTGAAATGATTTAAATATGCTTGGCTCTGTGCATAGTCTTCTCCAGACAGTTTTAACATACATTTTCTTAGGTGCATAGTTCTATTGAGTGTGCTGTGAACAGCTTAAACTAAGAAAAGGAAATGTCTCTAACCATGTATTTTAAAAAAAAGTAATTGGGAATTTTGGAAACTTAGTAGAAACATCTGAGACCTTTTCCATGAAACAGATTAAAACAATGAGCTGTAGTGTTTGTGGGAGAGTAAACTCTTCATTTGACGGATGAACTTGATGTTCTTAATGCCAGTACTATAATACATTGAATTAAGCACCATGATGAAGGAATATATTTTTACTTGATGCTGGGTTTGGGGGATTTTTTTTGGCTTTTTATGGTTTGGAAGGAACCTTCTGACATTGTCAGAGGACAGCATGTTCAGAAACCTTTCCAGCACAAAAAGTCACAGCATCATCTCTCCCTTTGCTCTGCAAGGAAGACGTGAAATCTAATATCTTGACCTGCAGCTGCAGCAAGGGCAAAACTACTCACCTGTTAAAGAGTTTGTAACCTTTGGAATCAAGTCTATTAGATGTCAAGGTCCCTGTGTGTATTATGTTGCTTGAAGTAATGCATAGAACTAAGCTGCCACCAAAACTTCTTCAACTAAAAGCTCTTTCTAGTCAGTTACAGGATAATTAGTATACTACTGTAATTGTACAAGAAAATAGATGTTGCCCATGTAGGAGCTCCACAAAAGTTGTACCTGGTAGTCTTGTCATCCTGGTTATTTTATATAGTCCCTATAAATCAGCTCTCAGTAATTACAACCTGCTATGTGTTAGGGGTAGATGTGGAGGCGTTCTTGGAAAACTGTGTTTTATTTCAGTAAAAAGGCAGGTTTTTGATACTGTGAGATGGATGACCATGCAAAAATTAAATGAAGTGTTAGTGCTGGCACTAGAGAAGAGTTTTCATCATCTTCCTGTGGCCTATGTGTGGACATATCAGAGTTAATTTCAGCTAGCTCGTTTAGAAGCTGTTCACCCATCTAGACCCTTGCCAACTGCAACCCCATCCAGCACCTGCCCGTGTGCACAGCCTGTGCTGGGCATAAATCAATGGCTGAAACCACTGGTTCCTTAATTATTTCCATGCCCAATTTTTTTGGTGCTTTGTTTTTTGTTTTGTTTTTGTTTTGGTTTTTTTTTTCAGTTATACTCTACTTAAAGTGATAAGAGATATCTTAAGCTTTTTCCCCTCTTAAAAAAAGATATAAATAAAACATCAAACACCCAAATGCAGACCCATGTCATATAGGAGTACGTTTCCATCCTGTCATGCAGTATTTCTGTTCATCTTGTGACGGATGGTTTAGTGAGAGCAGGTTTTGTTTCTGTTTCTGGTTTCTTAAGTGCCTGAAGTTTTAGAAATCAAATGTTCCATAGTTTTTAAAAAAATGTTCTGTGCTATTTAAAGTCCGATTGGTACAAATTGGTACAATCAATGTTGAATGAAGAGAAGAAACATTTGTTTGGAACAGGAAGGATTTGCACTATAAGCAGGTAGCTAGGAAGGTTGTTTGTTTTTTTTTAAAAAAAAGAGGCTTGTAACTCATTTACTACTGAATTCTCTTCATACACAATTTGTTGATCGTAATGTCATTTGTGTAGTCTGTGCATGAAATGTTTCAGAAATGTCAGCAAGTAGCATTTTGCAGAATTTCATACTGTGCACAAAATAACAGAAGTTCTGCTTTGTAAATGGTCACTAAATCTGAAGTTTAACAAGCTTGCTTTTAGTAAGATTTTTGGAGTGTGGTTTGATAAGTACATGCATCCTTATTTTGTGAATTTTCTGGGAAGTGCTGTAGGCCTTACCTGACCCAGCTGTTCTCTGCTCTAGCTGTTTCGTAGGTAAAGATTTCTTAAGCAAACAAAAAATCCTGGTTCTTAGTTGGCATAAAAAATGAAACAAAAATGAGCAAAATATCTAGCTGTATTTTCTGCATGAGAACTTAAAAAAGAGATTAACAGTATGTGACCATATTTGTTGTCTGTAATGGGAAATGCTTGTTTTGATTTAAGCGTACCGCAAACATCTTGGAGTTTATCATCTATTCGGTGTCAAAACACTCTGTAATTCCACTGATCATCAGTAGCTTCATTCCTTGTTCATAGGAGATACAGTACTGCCCGATTGCTGTACACCGGAGAAACAGGAGGGCAGAAATTAATAAAATCTAGATCGAATCTTCAGAGACTTACTTTCAACCAAGGCATAAAGGTCACTTGTTGGGAAACCTTCAGCCTCGGTCGTCAGAGCCTATCTGACATGAAAGGTTTGCTGCTGAAAGACATTTATGTTGATGCTGAGGAGTGAAAGACAAGGGAGGTGAAGCTCATCTATTGTTTTAACCTACTTCATTGCAGGCTAAACAAGTTGAAAGATTCCTTCTTCTCTTTAAAACCACTGTTAGCTCAGGGTCGGAAGAGGCTGCTTGTTCCACCTACCTGGTTGAAAGGAAATGTCGCAGTGGTGGTCAGCAGGAAGGGGGATTCTGGAAAGGATGAGTCCCAGGATGAACCGGTGGTGCTTGTACACACCGGCACGTCTGCCTAGCTAGAGAAAGAGAATGCTCTTTTTTGTCTTTTTTCCTACATTTCTCTGAAAAGTGGTCCCACTCTTCGTACATTAAGCGCTCTGTGTTGTGACTGCAGAAGGGTACACTGTGTATCCTTAGTACCAGTGCTGCACTGTGATTTGGCCTGATTTTTTTGGAAAAAGAAGAAGTAGTTTTAAGTAGCTTTATAATTGAATGAAAACAAGTGACACCATAGTGTTTTACTGGCTTCAGGTAATTAGTGTCCTTAGAACTATGCTGTCAGCCTGAAACAGAGACCTTGATTATCAAAAAGGTTCCTGATGTTCACAAGATGTTTACAAGATAGCAAGAAGTACTTGTAAGACATTAATCCTCCCAGAGAATTGAATCCGTTTTGTTACTCAAGTAAAAGTGTCTACTTTAAAAGTTCCTTGCCAATTTTTCCAGAGCCTAAGAGCGTGTAATTTCAGTATGAATCTATACACCTATATTAAAGTATCTTAAAATGAGATGATTATGTATTATGAAGCTATCGTAAATGAAAAGACTAAAAGAAAGTAATTAGGTTAAGTATGACTTAGTTCTCTTCACCACATAACTATACTCTTCAGCCAAGTTGTCACAATTTAAATGAACAGGCTGTTTTGATGTAGAAATAAGACTTAGTTTTCCTTAGTTGTCCTCAGCTTTCCTTGTACTTGGACTCACCAGCTTACTGGAGCTGAGCTACAGAGCTACCCTGGGAAGAAGCTGCATTTAAAGGGTCAAAGTCTTGAGTAATCCCCTTCAGAAGACCTTAAGCAGCTAAACCAGAACCACTAGATTAGATGAATATGTAGAAAAATCCATTAAGGTCTCTTAAAATAAAGATTGCAACCTCTCCCAGGAAATCCTCAAACCATGGAGTGTTCTGGAAGGTGTGTCAGGGTGCGTGTTGCACTACCTGTTGCTGTTCTGGTTTTTGTAGGCATCTCCCACTAGTTTCTGAGGAAGGCATAGCTGGCTAGATGGACCTTGTGCCCAAACTACTGTGGTTGTTCATACACTCTGCTTTTCTACAGTATGTCTTATTAAGTTGATCTTTGCCTTACAAGGCACAGAGCAGCTTTGAGGGGAAGGTTGATGGGATGCCAGTTGATTATAGGCGTGTTATTTTGTTATTTATAATAGGGAATGTGAGATTAATGACAATGGCTTGATTTTGGAGGTTTGCCCTGTATAGCTCGAACCTGGAATTCAAGGGGGAATGTGTCAATAGGTCTGATCTACCCTAGGGTTATGAAAGATGCTCTCTGCATTATGCTAAAAAGAACTTGTAATCAAGAGGAGCATACAGAACAGAATCTAGAAATAACAAGTTAGCCATTTTTTTTTATTGTAGAACTCTACATTTTAGTCATTTTGGGTAAGCCCTGAAGAAGGTATGCTGCCACTCAGTGAATTCTTAGTGCTAAGAATTTATCTGAGCATAGTGTCGGAAAACACTCCTTGTGTAATCAGCCTCCTTGCTCCAAGTCTGAAGAACCTCAGTGGGCAGTGAAACTGCATCTGCCTTTAAATCCAGGAGAAACAAGCAGTTATCTCCCAAATGCACAGCTTTGCTGGTCATCTCCCCTCTGGGCTCCAAATAAAGGTATTCCAGGCATGGCAGCTAGCAAGAGAGATGTAGAAAGTCTCATTTGATAAAGCTTGTAAATTTAGGTGTACCTAATGTCTTCTGCTTACAGGGAATTGAGAGTGAAGGTGATGTTTCCAGCCGATTCTAATTGAAGAGTCTGAATAGACAGAATTTGCCCAGCATCAGGAGCCTGACATTCTCTTTTGTACCTTGTAGGCATTGCAGGTTTGGGGAATTTGCTGGTTTTACTGCACACAGATGAACTCTTTGCATCTTTGCAGTTGCCACTAAATTCTTCCTCTCCTCCCTTTTAATGCTGGTGGGATTTTATTTTTTTTTTTACAGCTTTCTTAGACTTTAGGATTTAATAATAATCTATAGACGAGGAATATTTTCTGCGCTTTCCATTTTGGTTCCTTGTCAAAATATTTGTGACACCTTTTATGAAGCAGGTCCAAACCAAAACTGAGGAAGGTGACAGCATATATGAAAAATGTTACTAAGCAAGTTGCTAATATGCGTATATTCCTCCCAGGAATTTTTCTTAAGAAAAGTGCGCAAAGTGTAAAAGCCTGGGCAATTTAAAGTTTTTCTTGAAGAAAATGTGATTCTTCCTTCCTCTCATTTTTTCATTTGTGACTTTGGTTCTTCCAAAGGGTACCTCTTAATACTGAGACTGATAGGCTGGTGGTTTTATGTGTTGTTTCACATTTCTGTGTGCTAATGGATGTTAGTCTCTTCATGCGGTGACTTGCACAGATGGTAGGTGTAGGTGCTGTAGGTGTAGCTGGGGGTTCTTGGCGAGACCGACTTTTCCTTCCCTTGAGCTCTTGTCCAATCGTAGCAGCCTTCTCCATTTGAAAAACGCAGCTCTAGAGCAGTTTTGATGCTCTGTGTTATTGATGTCAGGCATTTACAAGACTACCCCATAACAGTGGTGTAGACCTCTCCTTATTTCCAACTCCTGACCAGTCAGTCATTTCAAACCTGTGTTGTTTTGCCAAGTTTTAATCAAACAGTTGCCTTAAATTAGCTGTCAATTTCAGTGAGCAGATACTTGGTATCTTTCTCTCTGAAGTCTCTACTGCAGATACACGTGCTGTGCATGAGATTTTGAGATTTCAGTGGTGAGCTTGCTGCATGTTTGTTTTATACTCTGTGCTTTAATCTCCTGTTTTCAGTCCCTCCACCTTTCTCTTTACAGATAGGGTACTTGTGATAGATGTTATGCATTACATGTAGTGTACAACTCCAGTGAAAGGAGTAGGTAAAAAGAAAACTTGAACAGGCCTCATCATTGACATTTTCTACCACTTCCTCTCCTCAAAAAAAAAAAAAAGAAAAAAAAAAGAAAAAAAAAAGAAATTAATAAAGGTTTCTTTTGTGAGTGTGAGAGCGAGAAAATTGGCCATTTGTCTGTGAGGTAATAGGCTTTGGTGTAATACGAAAATCTATCAAATGATTAAATTCAATGACATTAAATCACAATTCATGAAAGGAGAATACCGCACAGTTTAATTCTATTTAATTTTTGAGGAGAAAAAAAAAAAAAGCCAAAAAAAAAAATGTTTGAGTTTCTCTTAAGCTGATTTCTCTGTGCTCTTTCTTAAAAGTGCCTTTCTAGTTGCCACACAGTGATGTGATCATTATCTGTCACCTCGTCGCCTTGCTGCCTCAACACGCAGTAAAATACAAAAAAAAAAAAGAGAGAGGGAGAGGAGGGAAAAAAAAGACCAGAGGAGCTTGTGAAGTATGACTTCCTATCCCAAGACTCATTGCCTGCGATTCGTACCGCTTGACAGTAATGATCTTATTACAGTACTCTGGACCTTGAAGAGATTTCATGAGGAGAGCGAAAGGACGTGCCTCCATGTAATCAAGTGGCGCTGAATATTCCACGCGTTTTTGATCACACACTGATTGGGCACAGTTTTAGCCCATCTTCTAGTCAATTATGCATGGCCCCTCGTGCTCCTGTGATAGTCAGAAACATTGATGGCTGTTGTCTGGGGGGGCTGGCAGCCAGCCAGGGGTTTGAAGTGCAGTCATTCCGGGAGAAGTGCTTTTTAGTTGGAATTGATTACCTTTCTTTAGGTTTTTGCTTAATGGCAAAACTGTATTGGAGAGGGCTTCAGGTGAAAAATGGACGTATTAGCCATTTAGAGTAGCTGAACTCCTAGTCAATTTTTAGCTTTCCCCTGTTTCCATCTAATTTATATTTAATGATGTAACGTTTGATAATATTTAAGATATTTCATTTTCAGTTGCTGCTGAGCACACATGTTGGGCACATGTTAAATTACAACCTATCAGTTCTCAGGTTTTTGAAATTAATCCAGTTTAACCTTCAGGCTGCAAGAACATGTCTTTTGTGGCACCTGTTCCAGCGAGCGTTTGGTTTATCTGCAAGTGGTACAAAGATGACGTTACCAAGTAGAGCGAGTGCTGTTTCTTCTCCTGTAATGAGGATAAATCTGCATGCTTTAAAAGCAGCAAAGGGTCGGTAGCTGGGTGCTTAGTTTAGATTCTCTCGTCTTGGAGGTTGATTAGGCTTCTGTTAATTTCTTGCCTATAAAAACATCACATCTTTCTTAGTTCGGATTTCTTCTAAAATGAAAATCATTACAAGCATGCATGTCGATCTCAAAACACCGTATAAGAAAATATTTAATCATAAGCAATGCTTCTTGTTCCAGTACCGCCAGTCTCGTTTCTTACATTGAAATATCCTACAATATTTGATTTTTGAATGCATGTGTTCTTTGGAGAGATAGAAGGAGAACTTTATAGTAGGCTGAAGTACAATGTTGTATTAGCCATGTGTCAAATGAAGAGCTTATGTTTCCCACCCACTTGGAAAATGCTGTGACTGGCAATGAAAAGATGCCGTCAAAATACGCTGGTAGCACCCCAAATTTTTATTTCCTCTTGTCAGTATAATTCTGCTCTCCCTGCTTACTGCTGCCTGAAACAATAAAGCAATCCTGCAAAAATACATGGCAGGCTCTTCAGCCTTTTCTGAAGGTGTTCCTGCCACTAAATGTCTCCCTCATGGGACTGCATCTTTCTGAGGCCAAATAGAATTTACAGGGTTGGTTAAACAGGCAAAATCTGAACAAAAGCTTAGTTGCTCCTTAAACTTGGAAGGGAAACCTTCCTCATGAACACAGGCCCTCTTCTGCTGCTTCCATTTTAATTGGATTGTGGTGGGTTTTTTTCTAAAACTAATCCTATGTTGGCCAGTCCTAATGCTTAAAAAGTAGCTTTAATTTTTTTTTATTTCTTCTGTTCTTTTAAGATTACGTCTCACTTCACATATAGAGGCTAAATCACAATTAAGAGCAAAAAATATAGGCACTCTTGGTGGGATTTTGCTCTTTGAAACTGATCTGTCAGGTTTTCTTCCAATGATTTTTGGGTTCAGCTGTTGTCTGAAATTCCATATCCTAGTTTGGGAGGATTTTTGTGTTTTACTTAGCAGTAACATTTTACTGCTTCTGGGCAGCCCTCAAGAGCTTCTCCTTGAGAAGAGAAACTTCTCTAAATCTTCATGTTTGACCTGTGTGTGCCTGATCCCTGCACTGGCAGCCAGGATTGCTCTGTGCTCTTCAGCTTTCTGCTGCCTGCACTGAGGGACAAGTTCTTCAGGCTGGGGGACCTTGGTCTGTTGTGTTTGGTGAGGTTTTGAGCCAAATCTTTAGTGTCCAAGTTGTCATAAACCAGAAGGCCCATGCTCAGCTCCTCATTTTCCATAGTTGTCTCCATCAAGGAGGTAAAGGTCTTAGAAAGGTAAAAAGGGGAAGAAATTCTACATCTTTGGCTCTCTTTGAATGGTGGACTTGGTTGTTTGAGCCTCCTACCCAATCGACCTCTGGGAGTATGTGCTTTTCATGAAGGATTATTTATCTAAGGGCCAGGAGGAGACAATGATGGATCCCATTCCTTAGTAGCAGAAGATACCTTGCAAGCATCTCATGACATATTTAACAGCACGGTACGTGCAGTGACATCAACAAGTCCTCTGAGGCTCAGACACATCATCTCAAATTTCCCATTTGAATGGGATGATGAAATGAGGGAAATATCTGTGTGTTTTGTTTTGTTTTCTTTAATCATGTTTGGTAGAATATGATTCTCACCTGGTAGGCTCCCGTTTCCTGGGTGCATGTGAGTAGAGGTTCTTTGGTGCTTGTTTCAGCTTCCAGTGCCACACACGTGTCATCTTCATTGGGTTTTCAAACTGATATGGCATTGACTTGACTTTGACTTCCTTTGCACCTCCTTCCCCAGTGCTTTGAATCTGTCTTTTCAGTCTGGGGAGGAAGAGCTGCAGTTTGTGGTGATGGATTACAAAGCTGGGCTGGAGTATCTCTGACTCTGCTTCATTTGACAAGGAATTGGCAGCTCCCACTAAGACTGTTTCAGCTCCGTTTTATTTCTCCTTTCCCAAGCTCCTCCTTTTGGGACTTCAGTGGCTGTGTGCACAGCATGCAATTGTCATGCAAGGTAGTATTTCAAGGGAAAAAAAAAAGAAGACATTTTAATTTTTAAATCATCATTTGAAAATGGTTAGTGATGGTGACTGGTTTGTGATTATCATAAATGCCAGTGCTTTTCAGCCAAAGTAATACCTTGTAGAGGTAAACAAAACACCCAAGTGATCCAGACCATTTCCAGACAACTTGAATGCTTTAACCAACATATTTATACATAAAAGTATACTTCATGATTTACTTAACCTTAAAATGGGAAGCAATCCTGTTACATTGGGCTTCATCATCATTGTTGCACATATAATTACTTTTTGGTTGGATGGCTGCCAGTCAGTGGGCTGTGAATGGTCAGTTATAAATAACTTAAAAAAAAAAAAAAACACAATTCAGATGTTATGGTGAGACATGGTTTTTATCACATGAATGTCGCAGCAGTCTGAGCTTAGAAAGGTGGATTTAATGAAGGAAATCATACAGTACTTACCCAGTGACTAATACATATCTTTCTGCTCGTTACTGATTTTTTAAATATTTCCGCAGTCTCTGGAGATGTCTCACAACCAATAGTGTTGAGTGATAGCTGTTTTTTTAACTTGCTCCTCTTTGTTTGGATCTTGTCTGAGGGATATGCTGAGTTTCAAATTATTTTTAAAAAAGTAATTTGAATACAAAGTTATCAAACATATCTTCCATTTCCAGTAAGTTGTTACCCTCGGCTCACAGTGCATACTCGCGGTGTGTCATCTACAGTGGCAGAGGAACGTGGATGAGTATCTCTAATAAAACTTCACACAACTGGAAAAATCAGCCATCGCCTGTAACATGGGCTGGGCAATTTTACACACGGATTTTCGTATTCCAACTTCAGCTGCAAGTTATTGACTTCAGTATGTCAAGGGGAAATATTCTGCATGTGGAGCTGACATTTCATCATCGTGTGTGGTATCATTCAGCCACACAAGGGACATGGCCTGTGGCCTATAGCTTGGGGTACGTTACTGTCTGTCCATGGTGAAATTCCATCCTGGTACAGCTCTGCAGCGATAACCTCAGCTTCCTCCAGGTACTAAACATGTTTTGCCTGTCTAAACCATCTGAACCAGGACAGTGTCTGCAGAAGTTTCCTTTCCCTTGCGCTTGTGCTCATTTAATGTTCCTTTTACCTCTAGATCAGGGTGCCAAACTCTAGATGAACAATATGTAAAGGGGAAAAGATGGAGAAAGGGTTTGTTTTTTTTTTCAAACTGGCATCTGTAGTGACAGGACAAGGGACAGCAGTTTTAGACTGAAAGAGGGCAAATTTAAATTGGATACAAGGAAGAAATTCTTTACGATGATGGTGGTGAGACAACAGGAACAGGTTGCCCAGAGCTAGTGTGGATGCCCCATCACTGAAGGATTCAAGGGCAGGTTGGATGGGGCTTTGAGTCTCTTGGTCTAGTGGAAGGTGTCCCTGCCCATGGCAGAGGGGTTGGACTAGATGAACTTTGAACATCCCTTCCAACCCAAACCAGTCTGTGATCCTGAGTCTCAGCATACTGCAGGAAAATTCATGAAACTTTGCTCTTTCGGCCATTTCCATCACTTCTGTTTCCACTACTCTTTTCTCTTTGCCCCCATCTGTATCCTTTCAAACCTCTTTGCAAGAAGGGGCTGCTGGAGATTTCCCTGTACAATGTAGCTTGTCCTAAAGATGTTTACATTTCTCCTGTTCCTTGTTTAGCTGTGCTCATGGGGCTTTACAACAGGCTATACAGTTAATTACATACCGGCTTATAAAATAGGCACCTGTAGAACCATATATAAAATAGTAGAGGTAATTATGGAGATTGAAGACAATGCTTTGAAGGGAACATACTTTTTAGAAACGATGCTGGGAGTTCAAGTCTGTTTAAATACAAAATATTTCAGTAGTTGGAGCCTCAAGTTAGAGATTCCACTGAAATACTCTAAATAACAAACGTGCACATTTTCATCCTAAAACTAAATGCTCATAAGTGGTTGATAGTCCACAATCAAGATCTTTAAAATATCACCAAGGACTCCTAAAGAATTGTTTTCAGAAAATAGCCACTTGCAAGGCAAGATACCAGTCTCATAGAATACTTAAGAGGCCTTGGTGTTTAATTAAATTAGAACAAAGCTAATTTTAATAAATCATAGACAAATATGTGCTTAATGTGTTTAAAAATAAGGTAAAATGTAAGTTAATACTTGCCAGATTACCTAAAGAATCTGATGTGAGGATCCATAGTGATTATAAGGAGAATGCGGGAAATCGATTCATTTTTAGGGATTTGTCAGCTATATTCTTTCTCTCTGAAACTCTCTGTATACAGTTAGATACCAGCTTGCCCAGGTAAAACTCATATTAATAATTAGGTCACCATTGCTTATAGATACCTTTTTGATCCCTGATGCAAAGTGAGAAGGTAAACTTAGGGAACAGACTGTTAGTGCCTCATGGAGGAATGGGAGGTACTAGAATGATGGGGAGGCTTTTCACTATGAAAAAGAAGACTCAGACTTTGACTCACACTGTGATCTTAAAAAATAAAATAAAATAAAATTGTGCCTAGAGGTGAACAGCAGGTGTTTACCTGTGAAGTTGTGTTGTTTACCTGGTCATCTTAAATGGCCTTATAACTGTTCTGGGAGATGGTGTTTTTACTCTGAAGATGACTAAAGTTTGGGTAAGAATTAACTTTATAATTACTGACTTCCAGTGTTTTCTAGACACATTACTCTGAGCTGTGGCTGAAGCTCCTAAGAGCAGGTCTGCATCAGGAGCTGCTTCTGCAAGATGATATATTCTAAAGGTTTTAAGTGCAGTACTCTGGTTTATTACTATCTAAAGAGTAAAAGGTATTTTCAGAGCTACTGTGCCATGAAAAAAAAAAAGATATGGAGGAGATTGGAAGTAGGGTTTTGCTTTTTTCTGAAACATATTGGTAATGATCTGCTGCCTTTAGTAATAAAAATATCAATATAGTTCATAGGTTTTTTTCTTTATGAATGTTATTAAGAAGCTATTCCCAGGCAAACAGCAGATGACGCTTAGAAAATATGTGTAAATAATCTATTAATAATGCACTCTTCAATAATAAATAATCTATTAATGATGAACTCTGCTGTGTCTTCGCCTACAAAATATCCCAACAGCTTCTGCACCAGGTAGTTGGCATCACAGCCAATAAAGACAGGAGTAGGTCGACTGCAATAGAAACATTACTTTCATAGAGATTATTTCTGTAATGAAGAATGGTAGTGAGGAAGTGCAGGAAATAATATCTAAAGGCAACTTTGCATCTTAATAAGATGATTTTCAAAGGCTTTCACATGTTGTCTACATAGCTCCACAAGCAAAATAAGAGTTTGTGTCTTCTATATGCTGTCTTAAGTGAATACTCACAGAAGGAAACCCTACGTCATGGTTAATTGTAGTATTTCACCATCTGCAATTCCTTATACAAATGAAGAGGAAAAAGGTTATTTTTTTGCCAGAAATATTTCTCTCAGCCTTTTTTTTTCTTCCACAGCCTTTGGAGGAGATGTTCTCGTTACATATCATCAGGTCCCATAATTTGTCATAATGCTACTCAATGGCTCGTCTAAAAAGTGTAAAGGGACGCTGTCAAGGTTGTTAGGTGCAAAGTTTAACCTACAACACTTTTGAAAAAAAGAAGAAAAGATTGACATAAACTGTCCCCCAGAGCCCGAACAGAGCCAGAATAAAATCCAAAATGATTTTCTGAGCGATGCAGGAGCCAGCGCATTGGTCTCTTTGAGTCTCTGCTTGTGAAAATTGTTCTGTGCTTTGGTCCTGCTTGTAGGAGGACATTGAATATACAAGAAACTTAACTCCACGGTGCGTTAAGAGGAAAAGGTTCTTGTTCATTCCAGTTATCCTTCTGGAGCGAAGTAGGTCGCGGAGACCCTGCAAGGTACAGAAGGGTTTTGTCATTTCAAGGACTATGCCACGTTCAACATCTAGGAATTGTCACCTCCTAGCTCTTAGTCCCTAGCAGGTACTCATTTTTCAGAGCATTGTAGGTCTCTCCTAACACATCAACCAATGTAGTATGCTGAAACCTGAGATTTTGATGAACAAATCTGAAATGAATATATATATAATCCCCTTTTTTTGCTTTTAAAAAGCTTCAGGGAAAGAAGAGATGGAGATTTTTATCTGCAAGTAAAAGGTACTGCCAGATGCCATGCAGCCTCTGGAATGGTAACACAAGTCCAGCCACTTTTGCAAGGGGGTGGGAGGAATGGACTAGGTTGAAATGAGAGCTCTGGAAATGCTGAGAGATTTACTAGGAAAATTTCCCTTTAAATCCCTGTTTGTATCTCAGCTGTATGTCTCTGGGGACAGGTTTCATTATTTCCCTTCCTCGTTTTGGCTGAAACTGCTTTCCAGTCAGGTCTACACTAGATCAGTCAGTAGGGTGAGGTTCTCCTGTTTCCCAGTTATACTAAACCAAGAGCTTAAATCAATTACTCATGATTTTTCAGTACAACCAGTGTATTCCCATTGCAGGCAGGAAAAGCCGACTGTATTGCTTACAGGATTTTTAAGGATTTTGTATCTTCTCGGTGATGTTATGTCTTACCTGGGGAAAATGTGTTTTTATCACTCTGGAGGGAACCCAGCAGATCAGTGGCTGGTTGGCAGCTCTGATTTTTTCATGAGCAGGCTTTGTATTACCTGTGATAGCCCCTTACTTTTGCTTCGTTTTTCATGCTTAGTGTCTTTACCAAACCCATTTGATCTTGCCCACCAAGCAAGCAGTCCTTAGCTTGTGCGCACATGCAGATATGCCCAATAAAAGAATCTGCTAGTCCACCAACCTTTATTGTATTTGATTGCACAGTGTTTTGACAGTAATCTCATACTATTATGTGTTGTGGTTTTTCTGTGCCTTCAGTTACTGCAACTACCTACATGTTAACTCCATGTGGAAGGGTGAGAGGCTCTGCTTTCTTTTACAGAGCTGATTGATGGGTTAGAAGAATACAGCAGGGTCATGCTAATACCTTACGAGGCCTGGGAGTTGCGGAGTAAATAATTAAATGTCATTAGTCCCACTCCACCTGGGCAATAAGGGTTGTGCTTGAACTTGAGATTTGTACAGCACAGAACAAGCCTGATTCTTCTGCCTTGACCAAGCACAGAGTAGTTCTCTTAATTCATACATATATATATATGTACACAAACTCAAAGCTTTTAACAGGCTTGTTTTCTATAACCATGAGCAATGATGAGAGAATTTGTGTGGGAGGAGAGGTTAAACATAATTATGTGAATAATTTGAAAATGTTTAGGAAAGATTAAGTGCAAAAGACCTGTGGTTCTCCACTCAAAAGGATGCTTGTATTTTAAAAAGCTTTATGATTAGCAGTGGAAAGAGGAGGAAACAATTTAAAAAGTGTCAGTGGGAAGGATAGTGAAGGTGATGGCAATGAATATGAGTGAGTAGATAGAAAATATGAATTGTTGATAAAGGAAATTAAAGATATTGGAAAGAATTCATGCTCTGTAGTATGTGAGGTCTGTCTATAAGGTGATGAAAGAGGAATTTCTTAAATTTATCAGCAACAAATAAATTCTAGCCATGATATGATTCTAATGCTTGACAGAAGTCTAAAATAATTAATCCTGATTTCAAAAGAAAAAGCAAGAAAGTTTCTGTCATTGGGGAAAAATCAGGATTCATCTTACCTTAAATTTGTCCTTCTTCTAAACAGTTATGCAACAGGTAAACGTCATCTATGGTGTTTATTTTATTTACATCTGCACAACTGGATTAGCTGTGGTCAGAAGTACTACGAAGTTGATTTAAGAGCTTTCTAATCAACTGTCATATAATTTTGAAGGGATCTTGTAGCACTGGGAATGTTTCAGAGAGCTGGAAAAAATTAACGTTACGCTTGTAGCTGAAAATAGCGAAGTGATCCTGAAGAATCTATGTATTATTTAACCTCAGATTGATCCTGTGCAAAATATTGGGAAAGCCAATATGTGTTATGGTCAGAAAATAATTTTCATTGGTAGAGTAACAGAGTTGTTTAAATCTCTTGTGGGAGATTGTTAACTGATGAAAAGCTGTTTATTTTATGTTTAAGTTTCTAACAGCAAAATGAGATAGGGAAGTAAGTTGTCATCTTAAAACCATTATGTTATGTGAAACTACTTTTAAGTCTAATGGGATTCGGTTGGGGTCTTAGTTAATCATTTGCAAGGTGTGAGCTATAGCAAAGTATGTGTGCGTTGCATGCATATAAAAATTTTTGGTTTGTCACTTTGTTCAATTGGCAAAACTGGAATGCTTTTATTCTTCCTGTGCATGTTTTTCTTTCATTAAGCTGGTTTTCCTCATTAAATAGAAGTAAAAGTATTTTTTTTTTTTAATATGAAAAATTAAAACTTTGGGGTGCAAACTTGAAAAGTAATGCAAGAGTAGGTGAACTCAGGGAAGCCCAGCACGTGGAGGGCTTTGCTGTTTTTGAAAGATGGGCTTGATAAAACACGTTTGACTTCCGCAGGAAGTAGGATGATACCAATACAACCAATAAGATAAAGCTAATCTTCATGGACAGCTTATAAACATAAAGGTCCATTCATTTCTCAAGGAGTCGGGGGAAATCCAGTCTCATACTGCCTCAAAAGCAGCCACATCTCTCTCTCCCATCTGAGGGGAAAATGGGATTTGCAGAACACAGCAGGCGATGTGATATTACGCGACAACAGAACAGCCTTGACAGCTCTGTGTGATGCTGCAGTTTGGATTTTGCCATCAAGAAAAATCTATAAACTGTACTGAGCTTTCTGAAATCATTAATGCCTTAGTTGTATTGATGATTTCATTTCTGCGCTAGAGGAGTGTGGCCAATCTACCAAGCTGCAAGCTGCGGCTTCCCATTTTTATGATACTCCTCCTCGTTCTTGCCATGCTCTCCTTCCCCCCACCGAAAAAAAAAAATCCATTGCGTAAATTGATTTGGGGATCAGCCTTGATAAAATACCAGCATTCAGCCCCTCGCAACAGCGTGGCTGTATTGTTAGCTGTTCTTGATTATTTGGCTGCTCCGGCAGAAGCTGCCACATCAGAGTTGGAGGTGTGCAGAGATTAACTGGTGTCTGTCCAACCATTTGTCAAACAAATAACAGTGCCAGTAGAGTGAAATACTATAAATCTTTTTTGTCCAGGATTGAAACCTTTTATCAGTTGTGTCACTTTCATTATTCAATAAGCGATTAGTAACAGCCATTGTCATTTAGCCATTTAGTAGTTAACAACTCTGAGCTTGGGCTAGTAAGGAAGCCTTTGACACTGGCATTTGATGTAAATGCAAGATTTAATGTTTATCTTTCCAGGCAAAATGCAGTTGTTATTCAGTGTTTTACTGCAAGATGAAAGGCAGCACAACTTAGACGTGAGTCTTTTAATTTGTTGAGCTTCCCAGTTTTGCTTTACCACGCAGCTGTGTGGTGTTTGTGTATGCCCTGACAAAATGTGCAGTATTTTAAATATGCAAATATAAAATTGCATCCTACTTTTCCCAACATCTTCATTCTAAAGCTAATCACAGCATCTCCCCGGGGATTTTCTGCAACTGCAGCTTTTGAAAAAAGTTAAATTACAGGAATGATAACCTTCATATATGAAGAGCAGCTGCAGAAGTTAACCCTGATCTTGTTGGATTTTTTCAAAACAGTTTCTGGGCAGATGTTGGGTCATAGCACATCAAGAATGTCTTCAATTTATGATTTTTACATTTTTCACTGGTTAGGTTCAAATGAACAACTTTCAGTAGATATGAGAAGCCTCATCCGATACAAATATAGAGAACAGTAGCTTCCTGCATGTGAAGCCCTCTGAAATCCAGATGCAATCTATGGAGAAGAGACAAAATGTTGAATCCCCTGTTGGAAAGAATGTTTCTATTCCCACCATAGGTTTAAAATGGAAGAGTCTTAGTACTTTCTCTGTAGGAAGAGATTGGAGTTAAGAACCCCTGCCCAAACAGACAGAGATCTTCAGGCTCTGTTGCAGGTCACTGTAGTAACCATTCATTGAGAAGCGAGTTTTGGAAGTTAAGTTGGTTAATCCATAAACTACTTATGAAAGGTCCATAGTTCTTTGTCCCATTGCCCTTTTTGAGCTGGGAGCTTTGAGCTAGCTATTTAATTTGGCAGGCTTTGTGGAGTCCTAAAATGCGAATTAATAGATTTACTGCTAGCACACCTGAGTGCAGTTGTTGTGGGTGTGCTGCTAGATAGGAACTACTTAATTCATAGCTCCAGCAAACATTCTGTGCCTCAGGTTGTCCTCTGTGCAGCATAAGACCCAACATCTGTGGGTCTGTTTTCTAATGGAGCAGGGGAATAGAATCATTTTGGTTGGAAAAGACCTTTAAGATCATAAAGTCCAGCCGGTAACCCAGCACTGCCAAGTCCACCACTAACCCGTGTTGCTAAGAACCTCATCTACATGTCTGTTAAAACCCCTTCAGGGATGGTGACTCCACCACTGCCCTGGTCAGCCTGTTCCAATGCCCGATAACCCTTTCTTGGGAAGAAATTGTTCCTCATATCCAATCTAAACCTCCCCTGGTGCAACTTGAGGCTATTTCCTCTTGTCCTGTCACTTTGCCTGGAAGAAGACACCAACCCCCTTCATGCTACAACCTCCTGTCAGGTAGTTGTAGAGAGCGAGGTCTATGCAAGGTTCAGCACTAATTTGTTTTCTCCTCCATTTTTGGTTTGACAGTCAGGCTATCTTTCCTTTCTTTGCTCTATTATTTACATATTTACAGTTGAGCATGCAGAAAGCACCTGGAATAGATTCTTCAGTATCTTCTGATGCCTCTGTGGAGGATTACATGCTGAAAGTCTCCTCCTAATGGTGTCAGTGCATGTAGAAGCTCAGGCAGAAGGGGAGATGGCGACCTTCCTGTTTCAGCATGAACGTTCGGGTTTATAGAGGAATAATTCTTATAGCTGGCTTAGTATTTTGTAGGAAAAGTCCTTGACACAATAAATCTCTCCAACTAGAATCTCTCCAGTGAGGAATCCCTATACTAACGTGGGAAGTTGCACCACAAGCAGGGGTAACGTGCTAAACTATTGAACACCAAATACCGGCAGATTGTCTCATGCTTATTTTTACAAGTGAGGAAAATTAACAAAGAATTCGTGTTACATGTAGCTCCAGTGGATAGTGCTGTGTCTGCTCACATATGGACGTGATTCCCCAAGAACAAACAAAAGAGGTTTGTGCGTGCGTGCTCCTCAGCCATGCCCGTCACCGCTCACCGTGCTGGAGGGCAAACTGCTAATGAGCCTGGATCATGGGGTGGCATTTTGCAGAGGGTGGAAACACTTCAGTTAAGCCCATTTATAATGCACCATATGGATAGCCCTTTCTAAAATGATAGCAAAAGGTGTTGTTTGGCATGACTTGAACTTGCTTGTGCCGTTGAGGGAACTTTAGATCTTCTAGCGAAGTTATCTTGCCTGTGCTCTATGGTTTTGCTAACGATCCTTAGGAGCTGATATGGACAGCAGTTGCTTTAGCAGAAGAGGAAACTACTTGTGAAATCTTACGGAGCTGTGCTTTTTATTTTTATTTGCATAGTGTGAGCTTACATTTCACAGTAGTGTGGATGGTATGGATTAAACACTAAAAAAATGGGGGTGGTAGGAATGAAATTCTGATTTTTATTCAATTTCATAATTGTTTTAGATTTCAAAGTAAGATGGAACTAACAAAGTGACTCTAATGCCTAATGTAGCATTATGCTATCTTAAAAGAACTTCTGTAGATGACGTATATGCCACCTGTGATAACAATGAGGGTCATGGAAAGTGTTCTTTAGCATCTTACGATCATTTTCTTAAATTCTGAACAAAATTAATCCAAGGTGAGCAATATATCCAGGTCTTCGGAAAAGCTAACTCTTCATCACCTATGTCTACAAAAAAAATCTCAAGGAAATGAGAACTGTAAGAATTACGTGAATATTGATGTTCCCAGGTGCCTGTTTACTGGCTCAGCTTTGGTTTCTTTCTTGTGAGGTACCTTGATAGAAGTTGCTGTGAAACACTTTGATCATGGAGAGAGCACCTTCCCATCCTACTTTGTACATAAATATGTTTTACCTTCAAACAAGTTACGGCTTTTCCGCCACATGAGAAAAAAAAAAAATGTGCTCTTTTTTGCTTTAATTCAGCCCAACAGTACTACTTTATTGTAGTGTATTTTATTTGTAGTTAGTAGTATTTTGACTCTGACATCTAATATACATTGGAAGAGGAATTTTGTGAAAAAGCAGTGGCCAAATACTTGTCTGCGTGGAGTGTATCTTTTAAAAGTGAGCAGTGAGAATATAATCCTTTGAGCAGAAACAGCAATTTCTGTTGTTTCGTAACTGTTTTCTTGACAGTAATTGCTCGTGCTAGCCACAAAATGTGGCTGTTTTTTGTTCAAAGAGAGAAGGATACAGAACAATACGACTTCGGTTAATGGATTTAAACGCTCCTTGTTTATCAGTGTATAATGGGCAAGGTTGTCGTCTCCGTATCCATAGATGAAACTGATGGTCGGAAACAGGAATAAATCCAGCATGCCATGAAAGCAGTGGTTCTCCATGGGGTAAGCAAGGAAGCGTTGTCTTCTGTCACTGAGTCAGTGCTGTGTCTAAACAGCAGAAAGAAGGTAGGATGGTGGCAATAACACACGTCCCCCATACATCCCGGTCTTGCTCCTCTCTTTTATGTCTCAGATGCTTCCCTCACACTCTTGCTTCCTCTTCAACCATACTGTGCAATGTTTTTTCCTGCTTTCCTTAGAAATACATTGGGTTGTTTTTAATGGTGGTGCTTTTTACATGATACAATGGCAGCCTTGCCAGTCAGGATCTCAAAAGCCAAGTGGTTTTGATGTCACATCAAAAAGAGGTTGTTGACGGAATTCCAGCCAGGTGTAGCGGCGTGAAAAAGTCTTGGTTGGTGTCCCTTTTGAGTTGAGAAGGGTGGATTCCTTGCCATGTCTGGTTTTGAGAGTGACATCCCAGGTGGTGGTGACACTTGAGCTCCAATGATACTAATTACAAGCGTGAGACTGATCTTGAAATCAAGATGTTGATTAGATAATTGAATAGGAATTCAAATATCTTTGAAATTCCAGGGGGCCCAATATCATGTATCAAATCTAATTGTGTAGAAAAAGAAAATTCATGTGATAAAAGGAGTGTAATAGCAGTAGTTCATATTTAGCATTTGATGCTAAGATAAAATGAAACAAACAGCTTTTCCATAAGTGCTTTGTTACTAAACCAAAAATAAGCCAACACGCACTGTACAGTTGCTTAGCTTCTGGATAGCTCTGGCAATTTATACATAATGATGCTAAGTTATTTTTCTCATATTTCCAGTTGTAAAAGACACGATAAAAACAATGGAACAGAGTCGAAAGGCCTGCTTACATACTATTTCATGTATCTGGAGCAGATTCGTATGCACAATAAATATTAAAATGTAATCAAGATAAGTATGCAATTTTTAATAAGCACATTTTGGGTGTTTTTTACACTTGAATTACTAAAGTGGGGACAGTTGGGGTTTACAGAAAATTGTGATGAGGCATTAAAAGTGAAAAAAATCCATGATGATGTTGACAAATCACATTTTGTCAGGGAAATACATTGTTTACCTCTGCAGGGGTTTTTTTGTTTTGGCCTGATTTTTTTTTTTTTAGTACAAATGTGTACGAAAAAATGGAGGTAGGGTGACAAACTGATTCTCTAATTCCATAATAACTCAGCCTTGTGAAGTCAACCCAATTGGAGAAACTAACCTTAGAAATTGGTCGATCAAATGCTACAAGCAAAGTACTTGTTTTCCAGTATTGAAGCTGGTGGTCTAGTGATCACAGCCAAGCAATTATGGCCCTGTTAGATAGCATGAGTAGTAGTCATTAAATAATTATACCTTTGATTAGCTGCTTTAACTGTTCGTTGCCTTTGAAATATGATAGTATAATTTAAAGCTTTTATTAAAAGACAATTTTTCTAGGTGGTTGAAAAGGATTTTTGTGTGTGTATAAAAGACCCATAATTTTCTGCTTCAGATAATGAAAAACTGAGAAAAATGTTTCCAATTAACATTTACTTTTGTCGATTTGAATCTTGTATGTTTATAGTGTATTGGAAATACACTGAAATAGTTTAGCGGGTCCTCTACCGACTGCAGAAGTTTCAGAGGAGAAATGTTACAGGAAAAAAATAAATTAAAAACATTTTTCAGAAATGTTTAATTAAAGTTAATTTTTCCCTTGTCATGAGTAAAAGTATGAATGTGTTTTCATTTTTTTCCTTCATTTGAAATGTTCAAAGCTGAATTGAAGCCAAACGTAATTAACTATTAATATGATTTGAAGTATTACTTTTATAGTGTTTTGTGAGTTTAAAATAGAGCACTTGAAAGGATTTCAGTTTCAGAGAGAAGATTTTTTATTTTTTTTTTTTTTTTAATCAGAAGTAAAGTTTTATTTGGTTTGGGTTAGCAGATTTTTTAACTCAGCACTTCTAGTAATTTTCTTTTATGCCCAGCAGCTTGTTTTTCTGAGTATTCTAGTGAGGATTATTAAGGGCTGCTATCATCAAATGTTTACGGAGTAAGTGGCAGTGATTAGATCTTCTGTATTTTAGCTCCGTTTTTTTGGTCTGTTGGCACATATATCCTATTAACACCAGTGCACTGAACAGAAGTGTTTGGAAACTTTAGAGTCACGTTAAAGTGTTCAAAGGTGGTTTCCTTTGGGAATTCGGTTTAATAGATTTGCTGTATTCATTTTTTTATGCACTATGGAAAAGTAGTGTATATGTTTATAAGATCCTTATTTATAAGATCCTTGCATTTTGTGCTTGGGTTTGTTTTAAAAAAATCAGTGTTGGTCAGATATAGAAACACAATGTATCCAGATTATTTTACTTTTGTCATGTATTATATAATCATGATAATTTTTTAACCCTTTTTGAGGAATTTTTGTCATTAATGCTTCCACATAGGGTAAAATAGTTAGTGTCAAACCCCTTCACCATCAAAGAAAGAAGTTTACATGGTGTAAGAATCTCAGGGGTTGCATTTTAATGTAATAGTTTCAAGCCTCTTATGGAAGAGTGTGGTCCTGTCAGGCAAATCACTGCTCTGCTGACCAAGAAGAAGGAAGAATCCCCAATCTGCCATTTTAGAGCCCCGGATGAAGCCACGTGTGATGCAGAGTGAGTTGAACAAGAGCAGGAGGAGGTTCTGAGGGCAGAATCCTTTCCCCGTGGAGTGAGAACTACATGATCCCAGAGTTTATCCTTAAATACCCCTCCGATGCTCTAGATCCTATATTCCACTATTTTTCTAGGTAGATGTTACACAGGTATTATATGAAAAATGTTCCCCTGGCTCAAGCCGTGGAAGCAGGTTTTTCCTCATATATCTTCTCGGTCTTTTAATTGTTGCACAATAACAATAAATAAACAAACGTCCTTAGGTGAATGGACAGCGTTATTTATTTTGCACAGATTACGAGATGTTCTGAGAAGTGAGTGGCACACAACTCCATCCCCAGCCCCCTTCCTCCAGCGTAGGTGAAAAGATCCTATTATTTCTGATAATTGATGCTGAGGGCTGTGGCGTGCCTCATTTAATCAGCACTGTTCAGCACACTCCAGGGATGTAATTCATGCACACTTTAACATCCAACATGGCTGACAAGGCTTGGACACACAACCTAACAGCTACATCATTTTTTAATCAGCTATCTGAGGACTATTTATCTAATCAGCAAAGAACTCTGTCATATAAAGACCAGAGGTGACATTAACACGTCTTGTAGTTTTGCAGTGTGACAGTGGAGGAAGATTTTTAGGGTGAGACTGTAGATACTAAGACTCTCCTAACAATAAAAGCGTTATTTCTGCTTATGAAAGTGTATAAAGAACTGAATTTGAGCAATTTGAAGGAGGTTAATCTGGTGTTTTGTTGAGTATAGTATCTTAAGCATCCTTAGTGCATTTCACATGTGTCAAACAGAGGTATCCTCAGATCACACATGGGTAAGTGTGCTTCCTAAAAACATCTCTTGCTTTAGGAAATAATAGTAGGTGATCATAGTGGTGGTACACATATGTACTACTAACTTAACTAATCACAACTAGATAGGAAAAATAGATTCATTAACACAGAATAAACAGCGTCCTGTTAAAGAAAGCAAACACAGAAATTCTGTCTGCAAGGAGTTGGTCACAGATGTAAAGTTATTGCCTGAACAAATACAAAGATACATGGTAATTGGGAGTGATTAATTTTATTTGATTCCCAGTTACTCCATATCTTAACAAAAAACTATACTAAAGCCTAGTTTTCTTCTTCATATACCAACTTACCTATTCTCACCCTAAGATATACACATTTAAAACATGTAAGCAAGCTTATTTTACATACAGCACGTTTGTTAAATTAGTATAAGTTTTGCTTATAAAGTAGAGTATTCAAAAACATCAGCCAATGGAGGCTTGCCCATGTGTGCAGTTACAGCTGGATGTCCTTCCAGAACTTCAGCTGAAATTGTAGGACATTGCCACCATTTTATCATCGCACCTTACTGGAATGGACAGAGACCTAACCTGTAATCATCTGCTGCTAGATTTAGGTATCTCCTATTCTGATTCAGTTTTTAGTGCCCTCTTTAAATGTTGTTTGGATGTTCAGACTTTTACAGCCATTAAATAACCTGTATAGCTTCTACTCCCACGCTCTTACGTACTCTACCAGCCACAAATCCTCTCTCCATTTGTGATGGCCAGTCTGTAGCATTTCTTCTCATCAAACCACGAGTGTCCTAAGTTGTGTTTCATTTAAGCCATTTGTTATGATTCTTCCTAGGAAACCCACAGTAGTAAACGCTTCTGACCCTTCCAGGCTTGTATGGATTTTTAAAGGTCCAGGATGTAGGTCTGGAAGCCGTATGGTTCTCATGTGGTTGGTGAAACAGAAGGACAGATTGGTGGGAGTAGCATATTTGAAAAATAAACAAGCAGAAAACATTTGAAATAAACAAACAAAAAACAAACAAACAAAAAAGAAGTGGGAGCCTCAGTTACCTGAACTCCAAGAGAGATCAAAGTGTATTTTCTGGACAGGTCCTAGTTCAGTGCAGGGTTTGTGGGTGCTGCACGCCAGGCTCAACTCCTGACGCCAGGACACATCTGTCCTGGCCCAGGCTTCTCTGAATTGTTGAGGCAAAATTAAGGCCATGGGCTCTATGTGGGAAATCTTTATTCTTGTGGTGGTTTTTTATTAGTTTGTTTGTTTTCTCGTAAGTAGTCATAAGTGAGGTTTGAGTGAACAATAGCAAGGCTTTTGTCTCGCATTCTTGGACCGAGCTGGACCATTTTTGTTAGTGTTCTGATGGAGAGGTAGCAAGGTACAATTCTGAGCTTCCACCTTCCAGATATCCCTGAAACACAAAGGTGGGATTAAAAATGTAAAAGTTGCAAGAGCATCTTGTATAAGTAAAGTAGGAGGAGTGAAGGAGGGAAACAGGAGGGCTTGTGGAGAGGCTGTGGTTATGTGCCCACGATAATCCATTCAATGGGAAAGGAAACAGGCTTATCTAGTCCTCCCTCCTGGATGCAGGAACTGCAGAATTTTACCACAGCAGAAGTTTGCAATTGCTCACATCATTCATTTACCATAAAAATTATGAGGAAATTTAGGATGACCAAAAAAAAAAAAAGGCAGTTTAGACAGCACTCTAGTGCTAGAGTTAGGTTATGGTTGAACTCGATGATCCTGAGGGTCTCTTCCAACCGAAATGACTCTTTGATTCTGTGATTCTATTACTTAATTAAACAAGCAAGTGACCGCTTGTTTGTCAGGCATTTGCAAACCCAGGAATTACTTTTTTCCAAACACCGAGTGGCATTGTCAGGCACTGCAGGTGATGTTTTGATGGAAGAAGGGAATGATTTTCAAATTTCTACATTACTGAGAGGGGTAAATTCACTCCACAGGCTGGTGCATGACTTTCTAGGGCTGAGATGACATGCCTAGACAGCATGTGGTTCTCTCACAGAATAGGGAGATTTTCAGCTATCTGCTGAATATTTTTCCGGACTGAGCAATTGTTGACCTCTGTCCTACCTAAGGAGTAGCTCTTGCAATAAAAAAAATAATATAGACATGGCCTGTTGTAACATTTGACAGAGTTATATAGAAGCGCATCATTCTTTCCTCCTAACAAATCAATCTGATGGGTACATCTGAACAAGGTACCCAGTACATATGCGCCGTATGAGTGATGCATCCCATCATAGATGACACAGTTGAAAGCAGCTTCCTCACAAGAACTCAAGAAATCACTTTAACACTTCATCTTAAAAAAAAATCTCAGGCTCCAAGAGTTAAAAGTTTTCATGGTTGGGTTCACTGTGATTTCTTCCCGTGGTTGCTACCGGGACGAATGGCTTGGACGATGTCTTACATTGAGTTGAAGGTTGCAACGATTCCAGCATTGTTTTGCAGGGTTGTTAAAAGCCAAGCTCTCTGCCATTGGGTGACAGATAATGACTTCTTGTGCTGGTCCAGACTGAGTGTTAGGATGCACAAATTAATTTGCCTGGCGAAGGTAGGAGTTTAATCTTGGCAATCTAAATTTCTGGAGTTAATGAGCTTAGATAAGAGCAGAAAGTGTGCTGCTACGCTCTGTCTACATGCTGGTCAGGATGTGGGGACTGCTTTGATTGCTGCGAGGCATTGTTTTTCTGTCAGCAGTGAAGCCAGAGATCAGGGCAAGTGTCAAAGTTAATAAAAGATTTTCTTGAAACATTATTAAAATACATTAGTCATTCAGATTGTGGTAGCACAACATACTAGGCAGAATACTAGTTGCTGCTTCAGTACAAACTAAATTAAATACCCAGAGTCTTCTGGGAAATAGTTAATTTCATTCCAGATGTTTGATGTTTGAGAGAGGTGTTTGTCTGGGTTTTTCTAGTATCTCTAGTTAGAGACGCTGCTTTAGTGACTTTTTTGAAAAAAAAAAGGCTTCCAGAAAATACTTCAAATCAGTCTGCCTTAAAGATCTTTCTAATTAGAGAGCTTTGTTTGATAGGAGATAAGCAATTAAGTATTTCTTATAGCTTTTTATTGGGAACTAGTTGGGGTTTAAGTGTGTATATTCTGTATATGTATATATAGATACATAAATCCGGAGTTGGCAACAGGAGCTTTTGTTGAATTAAGTTTTGAACCTGCAGTGAAGCCAGACCAAAAAGACTAAATATCCTGGGATAAAAGTCAAGGACAAACCAGACAAATAATGACCTTCAGTGCTCGTTAAAAGTCTTGTTGGTAGGCAACAAAAATGTATAGATGGTGTGTAATTTCGAAGGCAGGCAGGGTATGATGGCCGGGCTGGGCCCTGGTGTTCACACAAACATCAATCACCCGGTGGAGGCTGCACTTGGCGCTGCCCAAACCCTGCTGCTGATAATGTTATTGAATCCTCACAGGCCGCCGAGCACCACAAGGAAGCAGGCAGGAGCCTAATCGATGCTAAAGGATGCACTCGGATGTCTCAGGACCTCAGCATCACTGGGAAAAAGTCCATTTGTTTAAAGAGAAAAAAAAGCATGACACTTAACACATTAAAATGGATTATTTCATCAATAGGTTAATAGAAAACCAGGCTGCGAGTTCACTTCCTGCTCATACGGCTGTGCTCTAACGTGCCATTAATGTGTGAAAAATGAAAAGGGACTGGGAAAGGGTCTTTGTGTACTGGAGACCATCTTCCCTTTCTGAAGGGTGCCGGATCTTGATTTTTGTCTATTTATATGTAAATGTTTTTCAGGAAAAACAAGTTTCTGCTGGGAAATTGTGCCTCTCTAGGTGCTGGGACTTGTGAAATGGGTCTTGAAACTGAAGAATTTTTTTCATATTGAAGGATGCACTAAATGAAGATACTTTCAGACTTGATGAACTTCACTTTTTAGATAGATCTAACTTAGCCTTCCAGATAACATTATGTATTTTCATTTCAGCGAGATGCATTCTAAAGGGTGTCACTCAGACATCCAGTCCTTCTTTTCGGTATATAGCGTTAAAGCCTGCAGATGGCTTTACTAAAACCGTATATAGCTTAGCAGTCTAGGGTGTTTAGACATTTCTCTTCCAGCCTTAGCTGTTTAACTGAAAATCGAGCTTTTTGCTAAAGATTGGAATGACTTCACTGTTCCTTTTCTGTCGAGACAGCCGTTTGGTCTGGGTTTCGCGGGGCATTAAAAAAGTTCTCTCATAACTATAGGAAGAAAATTTTAGAATGGTTGTATCACAATACTTGCTATGTTATGCAATGTTTGTGTTATCTTAAAGGGTGAGGAGCATCTGTGGTGGGGGCAAGAATGGTTTTACTCCAGATTTACCGTATTAGTTTCTTCATAGCAGACTGAGCTGAATGGGAGTGGAAGACTCTTCCATTGTCAAACATGCCTTAGAAGTTGATCATGATGTAACTGATGCTGTCCTTTTTAGAAACCTTAACCCAAACTCAAAGCTCTCCACTATCTGTGGGCAGGAGGGATGGGTGATCTGCTGAGAAAGGCAGCTCAGGAGGAGGTCTGGATACTCTTCCACTTGTCACTGACCCCAGTGATCTCTTCCCTGCTCCTGTAAACCAGATTTTACGAAGTAGTTGCATGCCAAGCAATGCTGCATCCCTATTTCTTGACTAGGTAAGCTGGTGCGGTGACTGGAAAACCCACAGAGGTACCACTTCCAGCAGATATGCACTTCCCTCCTCCCATGTGGGGATGTCCCTGGGTGAAGAAGAGGGGACACCTCTGCTCTTTCAGTCGCCGTTGGGTACCAGCAGTGCTGTGGCGTGCTTGGATGTTTCATACAGTTCCTGTCTGATGGATCTTAGGCTAAACATATCGTTGATTGAACATACTTCTCACATGGTGAATTCGGTCTTGAGGCAAAACATGTCGATTTTAAATAACGTGAAAAAGTTCTTGCTCCTAATGAGCACATGAATGGAGAGCTTTTGAGCAGTATTTTTCTGCTAATTGTAAAAAGGCAGCTGGGAAGTCAGAGAATCTCAAAGTTTGGTGCAATTCTAATGAAGCAAGTGTATTGTCTTTTCTATAAAGAATATACATATATTTTTTTGCTTTCCAAATAAACACTTTTGCCGTGCTTTGCCTGGTGGAGGAAGGGAGGACCACAGATATGAATGTCTATTCCACACTTTTCAAAATAGTTACATAATGCCTCTCAGCCCAATGCTAGAAATAACATGCTTTTTTGTTATGAGGATTTGCATCATCACCTCAGCTTTTAAAGGTGATGATGTAAAAAGGTGTTTTAAAGGTGAACTACAGGCACTGAGGGATCAATACAGTCTTTTTGAGCAAAATGAGCTCTTGTCTGGCTGTGTTTTGTTATTAATTAAGTCCCATTTTACAGTAGCTGTTTTGTCTAGTCGTGTAACCTCTGTACAAATACTTCTTGCATTTTTTTACTTCTACTGGTCTGTTTTTGTCTATTCCAATAGCAGATCCATTTAATCTTGTCAAATCGTGTCATGTTGTAGAGACTTAAAGAATCGCTCTCGATAAGGGGCTTTCCGTATCGTCCGTGGATTGGAGAGGCTGTATAGTCCTGTGTGCATTTTCTGTGTGTAGCTCTTCACGTGTTAACAGGCTTGTGCTTGTATTTTACTTCACATGCTATTTTGATGTTTCTTTTCTCCCCCTTTTCATTTATTTTTTCCTCCTTTTTCTTTATTTTTATTCTCTTTTGTTTTTTTTTTCTCTTCCCCTTCTGCTCTCTGGATGCAGCCAAACGCAAAGCTTGGAAACTAAACCGTGTTGGTAGCCTGCGAAATATATACAGCAGCAGCAGCACCAACACCGAAGGTAACAAACCCACCCGTTTTAGATGAACACCTCCTCTCTTACCCCTTTTTTCAACCCGCTTTTCCAAAAATCTCCTTCCTTGCACCTCTCCCTTACCCAGTGTGGGCATGGAAATCAAATTTGCCCAAAGCATGCGTGCTTTCATCTCGTGTTTGCAGAGTCATTCCAGTTGGTCTTTTCATCTTTTTGTTTGTGCGTTTTATTTTACCATTCATGTTCCTTTCAGCTTACTTAAATTTTGACCTTTCCCTCTAGTCGTGAAGTGGTGATGTTTAAATTACTTCAGGAACCCATTTTCTTCTTTTATTTATTTTTATATATATATATTTTCCCTTTCTACATGTGGGCACTCAATGTAATATTTCCCAAGTTATTACAGTTTTTAAAAGTGTTAGTATCAGGTGTAATGATCTGTAGCCAAATACAATAGTGTGCCGTGACATTTAAGTAACAGTCTTAATTTGTTTTGTGCAAGCCTTCTCCATAATGCTCTTTGCAGCTCTAATCCAAAGGCGAGACAGTGCCGGGTCATTTGCATGTGCTACTCTTGCTTGTAAATTCTGTATATTGTTGTATTTCTAAAGGTCACCCGGTGCCAAAGTTCACAAATTGACTTACATTGCTTTTTTTCCACCGAAGACAGCCGTCATGGCTTTTGTATAATAGCACATTGAATTTTATTTCCCCCCTCCCCGTTCATTTGAACAACACAATTATAAACTTCCTTCTTTTTTTTTTTTTTTTATTATTACAAATGTGAAAGGTCAGAATTACTTGGAAGCCAGGCAAGGAGAGAAAAAAATACACCTCTGCTACCATCTCCAACAGCATGTAAGAGGGATGGTGTAAGAAATAGGGAATGCAAAATAGGTCACAACTCAGTAATCTCGGTATAAGGGAGGGGGATTTTTTTTTCTTCACTTAAGTGCGAACCAAATGGGTCAAGTAATCGCAAGCGCATGCCCTAACACTAATTGACTTATTTTGGAATGATTATAACTGTAATATTTTTCTTAATGTCACTGTTTTCTGGGCTGTTGATTTTAGTGATTGCCAAGCAGTGGCATTAAATCTCTTGTAAATTTTAAATTGCATGCTATTTCTGTAAACAAGTCCCTCTGTTCACATCCTGATCATTAACCTTTGGTGATTTATATCACCATCCTTTTTTTGCACAATTATGGCTGTATTGCTGTCGGATGCCTTGCTCTCGCTGCCAAACAAAGTGTACGTAGGAAACGAAAGTGTGATTGTAATGCAGCTTGTTAAGGAAGCTTTTTTATTAATTATAATTTTGTCTTATTTCTCAGTTGAAATGTAAAATTATTACCTTTCAGAGGAATAGTTGTAAAACTGTCTCTTTTGATCCTTTTGTTATCTTTTCGAGTATGAAATGAGAAAATAGGAAATAAGAGAAAATGATTGTTGGACATTAGCACGTTTGGGGTTTTTTTTCCAATATAATAGGAAAATAACTAGACACGTTTTAATGATTTGTAATTTTGTATTTATTTGCTGTTTTTCACCTCCCAGCCAGATTTTTCTTCTAATCAGTGTGTGGGCACATTTGTTGTTACAGGTTTAGTGCTTGAGAAGCTTGTGATTTTATATCTACCTGTTATTAAATTGCAACAGGGAAACAAGTATAAAGAATTCCCTTGTGTTTTACAGATCGAGATTTAATTTTTCTAGGCCCTATCTATTTTGAAGAATCTTTTTATCTTACTAATCAAACTAAGTTATCAAAGGCACCTTGGATAAGCATATGCGAACAAGATAGCCATGGTCCAAAGAGTTTTGAGATATATCATCAAAAAGAAATTCTGAAATTTGGCAAATGTATCTTTTTTTTGGAAGTATTATCCCACCTAAAAACTGAATGTTCAATGTTCTTCATAGTTTTGCATCTTTGAGCTGGTACCTTAAGCCTTTGTGTGAAAGCTGGGATGGTGAGACATGCAAATGTTGAGTTAATGAGCACTGTAAGTATTAAAAGCCACATGTTTAGATAATTATGCCTTCAAAAAGGAGAAGAGTGATAGGAAATGACAGTCCGGAATAACAAATCTGCTTTGGTGTTTAGTGCATGCTTGCTCAATTGCACTTACACCTTTTTACAGACCAAAACTATTCCCATCATGTACAGTTCCATTTTTGAAAGCTTGATCTAGAAAGTATGCTTTCCAATCATTTTTAATGCCAGCCCTATTATTTTTAGGTATTCTGTAGGCTTCCAGGTAGCAAAATCTATGATTGAGATGAAGAGATCTGCAGATGTTTTGTACATGCTTGGCAGAAGCAGGTGTAGGGACAGTCCTCAGCGTGGTGGGTCTCTCATGCTTACACAGAGTCACCTCTTGCTGTACATCGTACAAAGCTGAGAGTCCTCCCTGAGTGTGGCTCCTCTCTCTTGGCTATTTGATAGCAAAAAGATTACATTTGCCGCTGGTCTGTCCTGTCCTGGTCCCAGAGGAGCGAGGAAGGGCAGGTTTCTCACAGAGGTGCCTGGGTGCGAGATCACAGCTGAAGGACACAGGGCAGAGAAAAGCAGGGCATCGTACAGCTCTGTCCTCCCTTCTTCCTTCATCAGTTTCATATGTTTGCATGAAATTTCACTTTCGTTCAATTTGCAGTTTGCCTAAAACTCTTCGTTTTCAGATTTGGGGGTTTATTCTATAGGGAACCGCTGACAGATGAAAAAGTCCCTTCTGTTTCTTATTGCAGGCAGCCAGGCTTTAATCAACCCTTTGATTCTCTATGGGGAAAGTATGTGATATGAGTGTGTTACACTTAAAACAGACCCCACTCTGGTTTTAAGAAAAGCTGGAGTACCTTGTACCTGCTATTATAGCAATGTTACTAAAATACAGAATTATTTTTCCTATATAAGCAGATTTTGCAGCAGAGGGGAAAGAAATATTGTTACGAAGTTAAATGGCTGTGCTCTGCGTGCTATGGTTTAACACGCATAAAGATATTAAATCCTCATTTTTCCACTCTTCAAGTTACATATGTGACATGTTAAACAGTCCTGCATCAGAGTTGCCAGGCTCTCATGGAAAACTTTTCTTCTGCATATTCTGCATGTTCATTAGCTCCCAAACTTCCTTTTTTAAACAAGTTAGTGATGCCTTTGGTGCCGTGGTGCTGTGCCTGTGCAGAAAGTTCACTGTTGCTCACCACGGCAGATGGAGAGGGAAGCTGTTCGGAGCACCTGAGGTGAGCTCTGCCCAATACACTGGGCTTTGCAACGCCTCTTGGTTAAGCAAGCTCTGCAGCTTTGAAACACGTGTAATTTTAAAAGTAAACCGCAGCCTTGAAATGTGTTAGGAAACACCTAATGCAAGTGTAGACTTTTATACTATGTGAACAGCATTTAAAAATTACTTCATGGATTTTTCAAACCACGTCTTGGCATCCAAATAAAACAAATACATATGGTGGGGGGCGCTTAGTCCCTTGAGCTAGAAACCCGCCTTTCATCACCAGTTTGTCACTCACGTGTAGCGATATAAAGCAGCACCACTGAAAAATTCTTCCAGTGGAACGCAACCTTTATCAAGAGCTGTGGGCAACCGATAGCAGAGCTATACTGTCCTGATAGGGTTGATTTTCAAAACTAATTAGATTTAGACACTGGGTTTGGAAAGGGGAGAGAAGTATTAGCATAGTCATGCCCAGTGGGACATGGCACAAATATTTCCTTAATTGAGGCTGCTAATAAACATACTTATCTTCCAACTTACAGGGATAATTTACACCAAGTGGCAGAAGGTAATGATAGTTAACATTATACAGTACGTAAATAACATGTGCCTTTGTTGTAAACAAATTGTATATTGTAAACATCTAACGTTGATTGCTAGGGCACCTCGGCAGTTTTTCATTCTCATCCTTTTGACAAGATGAAGGGTTATTAAGGAAGGGTGCTTGAGCAGAAGCGATTTTTGAGAGAGGGAGGAGGGCATGATAAAAAGGGAGTTTAAATAGGTCTCAGTGTTACTTGAGGAAGGCTTGGTTGGGTTTCGAGCTGTAACCTCAGCTCTTGAAGTTGCTTCACAGGTGTTTGAAATGGGCCATTGAGAATCTTTTGGTTCTGCACTTGACGACTTGTTTCTGGAAAGTGTTTCCTGTGCAAGAGGCATCATCCGCCAGATGTGCACAGTGAGTTACTGTCAATTAGCAGCAGCACCAGGATCATCTGATGAAAACTCCATTGCACAAAGATGCAAATGCACACTCTGGCATCTAGTGAAAGAGGTTGGTTGGAAGCCAGAAGATGCAGTTTTATTTCTAATTCTTTCAAAATACTCATGTATGCCTATGAAAAATGCAGTAAGCCTGGCAAGGCTTTGTTTTATACCCTTGGGAAAATATAACTATTTTTTGTTTAAAAGCAAACTTTTGTGATGGATATAATTTCTGACCATAGAATGCCTGGTGGAAAAGGGCCCTTGTCTTCTGTTAATGTCAAACTGTGTTTGTGGTTACCCACCACTGGTGCAAGGTGTCAGTGTCGATTTATGCAGTTCTTAATATTGAGAATAAAAGATGTGGGAAGCGGAAATTGCAAAAAAACCTGATATATGCACACCATTTTAAATGGCTCCTACAAGACACCAGAGGCATAACTGTTTCTGGACATGTGTTTTCCCTACATTTTAGTCCACTTAATTGAGTTCTCTGGAACAAGTTACAGACTAATTGTATCCTGTCGCTATTTTCAGTGTAGTTTTCCGAATCTGATCTCTGTTACATACAATAAACAAAGGCATTGGTATGGGAATGCAGTGAGACCATGCCTAAATGTTTGTTTTTCCTTGCACAATCCTTTGCTTCTAAGAAATCTTATATCTTGTTTTCCATAAGTGGGTGGGCTGTAGCAGCGTCTGTCTTCTGGCAGAGCAAAATAAATCTTAACTTGAGTTAAATGCAGTAACTTTACCATGAAAAGATTATGGTGAAAACAATATGTGCAGCATAAACAGCAGTACTGTGTCGCTTCTGGGAAGTGGTGTGTAGGTTATGGTGGTGTGGTGGTTTTCCTAAAATCCAAGGATTGCATGCCCACTGCCACTGGTCCTCTGAAAAAAAAAATCGCTTGAGCTTTAGGTTCTGTATCGTCCTAACCTTATAGTTTCAGCTCATTTCCCATCCGAGCCACCCCTTACACTTAAATATGTGTGTATATATATATACATATACACACCAACCAAACAACAACGAAATTGTAGACATCTCCTGTTGATGGTAACTTCCAAATGGAGATCAGTTGCAGCTGGTTCTTCACACTTTAACCCTTTGTCTGCTGGCTTTCCAGGAAATAATTGATGACTGATTGGCCCATTAACCTTTTTTTTTAGAAAAAAAGTTTGATAGCCTGGACCTGTGTAATGAGGAGGGATTCCTAGTGAAATCAGGTTGATGGCTGAGTTGCTTGCCCCTGAGGATGCAAAATTAGCCCCGCGGGACCTCGTCTGCATAGAAACTGGACACAATTAGCGTAATATCCGGTGTTATTAATGTAGTTTGGAGTAATTGGGCAGGTTGATTTCGACAGGTTGATGGTGCTAAAATACTATTATAGTGGACCTTTCTATGAATAACTGTTAAACGTGGAAAACTGTTTAATAAAATTTTGTGATTGGGCTCACAGGGATTTAAATAGCACAACCTATAATTTTACTGAAGAGTAAAACTGAACAATTTCATTATGCTGCCAGGATCGTCCTGTCCGTGTGTGTGGTGGTTAAGGGTGTGTGTGTTCGCTGCTCATCTTCTGTAGACGTTGCGCTGTGGGTGATGTGGAGCAGGCACTGCTGCTTTGTTTCACAACTGTACTTAGAAAAACAAAAACGAACAAACCAAACCCACAACCTTGTATTTAAGCAGAAAATGTATTACTGAACACATCTTCAACTGGCACAGTTGCTTTTCGTATGAATCTTTGGTGGTATCAGAGAGTGAAAACTTGTATGTTTTTAATAGATCATAAGTGATGACCAAGTTTTCAGTTAAGTTGCTGATGAAACGCAAATCCTTCCAGCCTTAAAACGCGCTGCAGCCATCGGAACCAACGGTGGGGCTGTCCTGGGACAGACTCGCCAGCTTGATACTTGGGCTTTGCGATCTAGAGCCACAAAGGCTGTGCAAGGTCTTTGCAGCTTCGGTCACCTGTGCCAGTTAGTCACAGCAGAAAAGGTCAGGAGATGAAACACAGGAGCTGCTCCTTTGGGAAAAGGAGACTGGCATATAAAAGACCAACTACTGGAAACGTCTGGAGGTGTCTCCTGAATTGCACTTGTCACCTGAACAGCCGGTTTGTGTCCCCTGCCATAGGTCTCCCATAAGCAGGGGGATAACTGTGTAGCGTTTCTGGAAAATGAAGCTTGCAGAGGTACCGCTGCAAGGACAGTGTTTGAACCTCGCTTTTAAAGGGCATGCTGGCTGAATTGCAGAGTTAATTTCTCATAAGCCCTTCCTGACCAAACCACCTTCATGTATATGATCAGCATTATCAGCAAACAGGAGATAGGAGCATTCAGTGATGCTGCATTGTGATTGTGTATATTTCTTTTAAGGTCTGGAATTGTAATACTGTAAAGTCACCTAGTACCTAAATGCTGGGATGAACTGGTACAGGATTAGTGCAGGATTATCTCTCTGAAGATGCACTGTATATACTTGTTGAGTATTAGCTATATACCACGTATACTTGGTATGCATTGAGAAGACAGCCCTGCCACATGTGCTGAAGAAGTCTTCTCTCTTGTCACACCGTTCTGTGTCTTTGCATCCTTATGAGCCCCCCAACCTGCTTGAAAAGGAGTGTGGGGAATTTTTAACTTGAGGTGGTAAGATGCCTGTTTTCTCTAGCAGGCAGCTCCTTCAGGCCTTTGGCTTATGTAGGATGGTGTATGGGAGCACAAAGTTTTATCACTTAGGAGCCACTGAAAAGCCCAAGAAAAATAAATATCCTAGATTGGTCTCTATAAGGGGCTGCTGCAGAAGACCATAACTGTGCTGTCCCAGAAGAGACAGGGCACAAGACTGAACGTAATTTCTTACATTGTTGAATGGTTCCTCTTCCATCTTTCTCATAAACTCTCGAAAGCTCCGTTTGATAAATATGGCTTTTTCCATTATTTAATCATAGCGTTTTGGATAATGATTCTGCGTGTTTGTTATTAACACAGTGTTGCTAGAGTGAAAAGTAGTTATAGCTGTACAGTTGCATCATTTCTCTTTTTTTTTTTCCCCACTTATCCCACATGCTACTTTTTTCGGTAAAACTGCTGGTTCATGCAGCTCATGCACGTGAAAATAACCTTCACCTCCATGTTTATTCTCACCTCAAGGTGCAAAGTAACCTGCTATTTTTCGAGGCTTCATTAAAGCAGTGTAGGTGCTCGCCTTGGTAGCATAGAGTTTATCAAAGAAAACCAGTTGTCCTACACTTTGAGAAAATGACTGCCTGTGAGCAGCAGTACCGTCGTTAAAGCTAGTGCCAGATTTGTCACTTAGCTTTGCATGCTTATGGATGACAAGGTAACGCAGGAGTTTCATGGCTCTGAATATATAATAAGTCATTAGCAGACAAGCAGATGTAAATGCTCTTTCCAGGGCCCATTATGGCTGATGTTCACCAGAACTTTGTGCTCTGTTATTCTGTTCCTTTCATGATTCATGCCTGCCCATCCCAATTCCACTCACTCTGTTTCAACTTCCTTGATTTTTTAATTTTATTTTATTTTTTAATTTGACTTTTATGTCCCATGTGTAGTTGGAGCGTGTGTCCGTTTACTTCAGTTCTGCTGGTATTTTCATACGCTGCCATCCTCTGGCCTGAATATTTGTCTTTATACTCTAGTAGCCCCAAGGATATTTCATTGACCCTTTTTGCTAGTTCCTCTGATCATTGTCTCATCTCCCATGTCGCACATGAATGTTGAATAGGTTGAACTGATTTTAGTCCTGTGTTACAGCCCAATGTATTTATGCTGTAGACAAGAAGATGCACACATCCACTTTTAATACATCTGTACATGTAAACAAGTGTTTGAAGGAAGAGGCTAAATTGTCAAATTTTCTGTATTGTTGACTCTTTATAGTTCATTCGTCTTTTAAGTTATTTTGTGACGCACTTCATTTGTTACATTACATAGCTCTTAGCACTTCAGGTTATAATCCAAATTATGCTTGTTAGCTGCTTTGTGTTCAGGCTCAATATGAAAACCACAAGCACACGCAGGAACTGAATATTTACCCAAAACAGTGCTTTATCTACATAACATTTGGGGAGAAAAAGCAATGGATCCACAGGTCATTTTCTGATGCATTGTGCAGCTTCAGGGTAGGTAGTTGGATATATCTAACCTCAAACCTCAGTGTCCAGACCTGTGTTTGCTTTTTACATTGCAGAAATGCTCATCAACCAAGATTACTTAGGCCTAGCTATTGATATCCCTAAACTTAATTTTTTTTTCCTTTTGCATGTTTTTTTCAGAACAAGAAGAAAACTTTGAGTTTATCATTGTCTCTCTCACCGGCCAGACTTGGCACTTTGAAGCTACCACATATGAAGAAAGAGATGCGTGGGTACAAGCCATAGAGAGTCAGATCTTGGCCAGTTTACAGTCATGTGAGAGCAGCAAGAACAAGGTATGGTACACAAAGTAATACCGAAAATAATGGTTGGTTGAGCTTTGAAAGGAAAGCATAATAAGGAACTTTGAATTTTAAACCTGTACTAGCAACATGCAGGTGTTAGGCACATGACGGGGCAGCGTTAGATCTGTATGCGTGTCTTGAATATTTCAAGACAACTGGTGCTGTAGCCTCTTTTACAGGTTATTTTTTACAGCAATTGAACTAACAGATTTCCTGGATTATATTTTTTGCCTTTGGTATTGCTCTTAAGATTTTGACTGAATCTCAGGGTGTGGTCATGGACGTGTACAGTGCAGTCACAGCTGCAGATTCTGGGTTGTTTCAGGCTAGAGGTCTGCACAAGACCCTTTAGGAAAAGCCTGACTCGGAGAAAAGTGGAGGCAGATCCCCAAACCAGCATATTTAATAGTCAAATCTCTAGCTGAACCTACTGAGCTCTCCTGCATGGCAAAATTTAACTAAACATTCTGGTTGGCCTAACCAGAAATGTGCAGTAATGTTCAGCGTTAAGACTCTGCTGTGAAGAAGGAATCACAGGAATCAAAACTAAGCTGTTGCTTTTGTGTCTGTTGCTTTATGAAGCCTATGCACAATTTTTCTTTAATTACCTTGAAATATTTTTTTTTACGGTTTTGTGCCTCAACTAATAGAAAGCAAATCCTGAAACAGTTTATCAAAGCTTTTTGGGGGAAGATGAACATCGCTGGAGAGGAACAGGCCTTCTACCTTGCAATGCTTTCATATGATGACAAAAGTAATTTGTTCTCCTTTCCTGACAAAATAAGTAAATAAATGTTTAAAATCTGAGACTTCTTCAGCCATTGCTCATTTTTGGAAGGGCAGGAGAACTTCTGCTTCTTGAGTCTGTGTTTGCAAACACTTCACAACTAGAGAGCAAAGTGTTGAGTGGTAGTGGAGGGAGAGAAGTGAGGAATAATTATTCAGACATATAGATGCTATAACATTATCTACCTAACAAGATGTCATTAATGACTTTTCTATTGTGAAAAGGCTCATATTTTGAAATGAATGCCTGATACCAGGGTAGATCAGACATCAGTATTTACCATCATCATGATATAAATTACTTCCCATATTGTTTAAAATGTATTTATTTCCAACATGTATTTCTGAGATAGAGAAAAAACACCAGTTATGTTTTTTTTGTCTTTCATGGATTTACACATTCAACTATATGTGTTAAGGGAGCACAATAGAGGAAATTTGTACATTAACACCTACATAAAATTACTAGTACAAAAGAGGAAAGAGTGGGTGGTAATACTTACTATGCAGTACCCACAGAGTGGATTGGCCTTTGTGTATATTAAATATTCTTTTGAAAGGAGATAACCTATTAATAAGATTTTACATGTACAGGGAGCTTTTTGGATTGTATATTAAACCCACTACAATGCTCAGAAAGTTTTTTTTCTTTCTCTCAAATATTACTGAGGTCTCAAAACATGTCAGAAGTACTAGATTAAATAGCAAAGTGCATTTGGTTGGAGAAGTTTAGTAGGTGTCCTATGGATAGATCAGGAGGGCATACCTCCACATGGCCATGCTTAAGACCTGGTCCTCATCCTGTTTAAATCAGTTCATTGCAAAGAGTCCCTCATGTGCTGCAGCTAACAAATTCCTTCTCAGAAAGCCCACAAGACAGTTTATTTGAGTAGAGCTGAACTTTTTGTACATCGTGACAGTCTTTCCAGGTCCAAGTAGAGGTCATTGGCAGGCCAACATGGAGAGGATTTAAATGGGAGCTGTCTGTAAATCTGACCTTTTGATGATAAAAAGGTTTCAGTTGCTTTTGCAAACCATGCCTTAGTCTTCATTAGCAAAAGCATACACATCAATAAAAGGAATTGATTTTATAAAATAATACTCTTATCTAATTTATCTCAAGAACCAAACCTACACTGTGACTACTGTTCTTGTGAATAGCAAGGTTGATTTTCAAGCTTGACTTTCCTCTGTATGGTCCCCCCCAGTTGTTAGAATCCAGGCTGGAGACCCCAGAGCGCTGGGAGCTCCTGCCCAGGGTGGAGAGCGCCCTGGGAGAAATCCTGAGCTGTCAAGAAACATGGGAACAAAGAGAAGTCCCTGCTTGGCAAGCACAGACTTGCAGTTCTTGTGTATGCCGAAGTATCACCATGGCTTGAGAAGCAAACTAAGGATTTTGAGGGTACCTGATCACATTCATTCATTCTTGGTCTAAGCTTTGGGTTTTGCCATTTGTTCAGCTGACAGTTGTGTTATCTAATTTTATTGGGTTTTTATTTGTTGCTTATGCATTTCTTTATGTGTCCACAGTCCCGTCTGACGAGTCAGAACGAGGCCATGGCCCTTCAGTCCATCAGGAACATCAGAGGCAATTCCCACTGTGTGGACTGTGAAGCACAAAGTAAGTACAGAGACCTGCCTTCAGAAAACTGACTTCTGCCCTTGGCTGAAACAACTTCTTGGCCGAGACTTAGGTGAACGCTTGCCATAGGCTTTGTCTTTTTCAGTATTATGTTACAGATGTTGTCTGTACGTTTCTTCTTCATTATGGAGTTTGCTTAATCAGGCTTATTTTAATTTGTATTTAGTGTACACTATGTCAGATGCATCCTAATTTTTTCTTCTTGTTGTTTCGCATGCCACTTTAAATGTCAGCATTTCTTCACTTCCTTGGAAGAAAGGGAAAAAGAAGTTTGCTGTTTGGCATCAGTTACTTCTATTTTCCTCGTACTTTGTGTGGAGGGGCCATGTGTGCCATGGTAATATTTTCAAAGAGGTACAGCTTGATTGGTGTTTTTTTGGTTTTTCGTTTGCTTTTTTTTTAGGATTACTTGTCAGAAGACACCAAAGTCATTGCTCATTATATCTGGATACTAGAAAACTGATTTGGGATATTTTTTTTCTCCCCTTTATGCTTCTTTCCCTTTTTTAGATGTTTTTTAAAACATAGTGTTCAGAGAAGTGTTCTCGATAATACTTTGAGCTGCGGTTCACCTCACTAACCCCAGCTGAGGTCATTATTCTGGTGCTCTTTAGTTCCAGGGGTTTGCAACAAAGCCACAAAAAGGAAGTACTCTTCCTCTAAAGCAATTAGTTGTAGAAGAAGAAGGCTTGAGAACTTGTGCATTTTTATTTCTTTGATATTTGAAAGTCAGAACTTTTCTTGTGATTTTTACATGTGCTTAAAATGGAAAAATATTCATTTATTTTTCTTTGAGTATAATTTTTTTTAAGACTTGCCCTTTAGGATTTTGACTACTGGTGTAAGACATTCTAACATCCCAGTTAACTTTAAAACGAACATGCATACATAAGCACCAGTGCTTTTGCACAACTAATTTTGTATCTGTATAGTCAGCAATTTAGCTGATTCGGTTGTCCACCAAACAAATGTGTTGTCGCCTGCCTCATCCTCAGAAGGCTTTAAGGAAAGGTGGTTAGCACATTAACAACCATTTAAAATAAAAATAAAATAGAAGATTTTTCCAGTCCATACCAGCAAAATGCGCTTCATGTACAGACTGATTTTAATTGCTGCTTTTGTAAACTGTCAGATCCTCGTATGCCATCCGTAGGAGATGGATCAAGAAGAAAGGCAGCTGCCCTGTCCCCAGCGGTTCAGCACGTGGGGATGTGACCCCTGGCTGGGCTGGGCTTGGAGCACCAGGGCTGGGATGCTGCCAGAACAGCTTGTTGACCTGCTGGAGGGAGATCCCAAAGAGCAATTTCACAGGGACTTTCGCAGACAGAGGGAAATAATGGCAACATTGATAAATTAAGGTCTTTACCTTCCACTGGCTAGTAATCCAGCATGCAATAAACATGCTTTGGCTGGTATTTTAAAATATACAGCCCAAAGTCATTCTTATTTATTGGTGGTCTTTCATACTAACATGGTAGTCATTCAGATTTACACCAAAGTTTTGATATAGTTTAAGTGAAAGTCATATAGGATGCTGTGCTGTATATGAGAAGGATGAGTTCTTCAAGCAACCTGAATGTATATTTAGCTCATTTGAAGTAGTCGCTGTGAGCACAGCGCAGTGGGAGTGGTACCGATTGTCTGTCTGTAGAGCTCTGAGTGGCATTTTCCTGGACCCTGCTGACTGGTCACTTTTTTTTTCTCTTTTTCCCATTTCGGTTGGTTTTCTTCCAGGCTGCTTCATGGGACAAGCTGCCCATGCGTTCACGGTGCCAGCAGAAGGGTGTGCCAAGAACATGTTTCTGGGAGAGGGCAGGGTGGGACTGCCCTTTTTGGCAACACTCAACACTTGGTTGTGTAGCTTCTGGGGAAGGAGGGGTGATTTTGGAAGCTGAACAGAAACCTCTTAAATTTTTATATTTTTGGAGATGATTTGTACCCTCTAACTCTTCTTGCTATTTGGCCTCCGTGGTTATAAGGCCACTGTCTTTCCTTCTGAAAAGTCTGAGATATTTCCAAAGCGATGTATCTTAAAATGTAAACACTCACATGATATCAACCTCAGCTTACTGCTTTTTCCGCTGGGCTTTGCTTTATTTCCTTCTTTCCCTTTCTGCCTCTCCTGGGCAAGTCCTCACCCCCAGAGCTTTTAGCATCACAAATACCAGCGCTCTTATGGAAAGCTTACGTAGTTTGCATCTTCACAAAGCCAGATGTTTGGGAGCAAAGGAACATGAGATGTTGCTGTCCCTCAGCTCTATTCAAGAGCCATCAATCTTCCACTTCAGAAGTCTCATTCTTCCTCTTTCTAGAGCTCGTTTGCCTTTTTAGCACTTCATCACAGCACTTTGTTTCACCAGGGAATTTCTCCCTTGTTTTATGTTAATCAGCAGCAGCAGTACCAGCAGCATCTCTGTGGTGCCGGCCTTTGGTCCTTTGGCAAGCTCAGCCTAAAGTTTTTCAAAGTCCTTTTTTAAATGTTCCCATCCCAGAGTAATAGATAAGGCAAAGTGGTCTTTAAGTGCTGGGGGTTTTGCCCAAGGAGATCTCCTTTCATGTCTCAGAAGGAAACTGATGTTGCCTTTTCCCAGAGCATGGGAGTCCCGGTGCTGACTTCTATCTGGAGAAGGCACTGAAGTTAATCAGATTTCTTAGGCAAACCCAGCTAAATTTCTGTCCCCAAAGGATTTTAGCTCTTCCAGCCTTAGTACTTAAAAAGCAGACCAAAGGATAAATACGAATCACTCTTTTAAGATGTCTGGAGAGCATGGAATATTAGGTCTTTTCTATTCTAGAAGAAAACCAGGAGTACTTTAAGAGGGAAAGTCTCATCATGAGTTTTCTAGTTCAGGAGTCTAGTAACTTACCAAATACTGAAGTAATAATTTGGGTGGCCCTGGCAAGCCTATTAGACCCATCAAAAGATTCAATTTTATATTCAGAATAGAGGAAAAAAAACCCTTAACTTTTCGCTCCTTTGCTGCAACTCTTTGCAAGATGCCTTCACCTCCTGCTTCTCCTTTTCCTGGCTCTTCTCTTCCTCCCTGTTCCACTGAACTTGTCAGGATTTAGCATGGCAAAGCCTTTCATCAGCAACCTCGTGTCCAAAGGGAAGAGAAGATGGTGGCGAAGGGGTTATTCTCCTAAAAGAGTTCTTCAAAGAGCTTCCACCTTCAAATAATCAATCTGATTGAGTTGCAAGTCAAAGTGGGAAGGAGGTTTTTAAAAAAGAAGAGAACTAAACACCTTTAAGAATAGGGATAGCTGACAATTCTAATCTGGTAATATTCAGTGATGTTAAAAGTTCATGGTTTTTTGATTAATTGTAAGTAAAACGAAGGGAAATTAGTGTTATAGCCCCTCTAGCTGCATTGAATGGCCTTGCTTTCTTTTACCATCAAATCTGGATGGATGTATGCATACTGGAGAAAAGTTTGCTGTGTGATTGTAAGTGTTCTGAGCATACTGCTAGCATCAGCAGGAAAAGGGAGCTGATTTTCTATTATTATCTTGGGGGAAAAGTAAAAAAAAAAAAAAAAAAGAAAAAAAAACCTGAATAGTTGTGCCTTACTAACCATGTGTGGTTCTTTTCTGTATAAATCAGTGATAACAATTTTCAAGCATGAGATTTATAAAGAATCAGATATCAGAAGAGGAAGATACAAGTAGGAGCAATGAAGTGCAAACAAGGACATACCTGAGCATGTAGTTTACTATAACTTGCCTTAATCATTGGTGGGTGGTGACTTCTGTGGTCTAGCATGCATCCTTTTGAGAACAATTTTTCATGTGCACACAGTGAAACCAATGTCATGAGTGACATCAGGTCAGGTTTTTTCCCAGAATCCATCAAGTGATGCCACTTGTCCAAGCTCCTCATCAGAGCCCTGTCTTGTTCTTTGTTATTCAGGTATAAACAAGATGAACAAGTCTGTTTTCTCACTGGATGTCTGTAATGAGTTCAACACTTACTTGTCTTAGTTTGACACCTTCAAACTCAGCTGTGTGTTGTCAGATTGTTGAAATTTAAAATACTGTCATGATAAAATTTTATTTCACTTCTTGGTTATGGCTTTGGTGGACTACTACATCTTACCACCACTGTCAATTAGAAGGAGGTGACTACTTGAAAAATTTGTTCAGTAAAATATAGGCTAGATGGGTTTCAAGTACACAGAGGTATTCGGGAGATCCTTAATGACAGTTTTGTTAGAATAATTGGAAAAATATTAATCGGTACTTTTTATCTTGCTTTATTCTGAGTTTGTGCTTCTTTGAGTTCATAGCACTTCTTATTTTTGTGAAGATAACCATGGCCTTTGCAGGTCAGGGACAGATATTTCATTCCAAGTCACAATTTGCAAATTTTAAATTATAATTTACTCTGTTTAAGCTTTTACTGACAAATCATATTTCAGGATTTTTAGCGTGTTTCAAATATACTACTGGTTCTCCCACTGACAAGACACCAAAACTGGTGTGGGAAAGGGGTTTGTCATGGTTGTCCTACCAAGGACTTGGAAAGCAGGCAGGAATTTTGTCTCACCTTATTCTTTTGGAGATCTGAAATGCTGTGTATTTCTAGTATAAGACTTGGTATGGGCAGGAACTTTTTAAGCAAAAGATCTGTTGCTCTGCTCAAGTGAAATAAGGTGGGGGATTTTTGCTCTTGGGGATGTTTTTAGATTTCTAAGGACTGACTGAAAAATGTCAATCATTTCAATGAAATGTTGGACTTTGCAATTATAATTAACTGCTTTCTTCTCATATTTTTTGTTCAAATGTGACGTGGCAAAGAACTAGGAAACATATTTCAGCTGCCATAAACAACGTTTCAGTTTCAAGTTACATAAAGTGTGAACAAGTTTTTGGATTAAATTTCCCCAAATGGAAGAGGACACTGGAAATTAATTTTCTATCAGGTTTAAATTTTATTTAGATTTGAATAAAAATTGCCTGGCCTCTCAGTTAATCACATTTTCCTGCTTGGCATTAGTGATAGCCACTAGTTCTTCAGGAGACTCAGGGTAAGGCAAGGCAAAAAAGATCTGACAGCAGGGGGTAATAAAAAAAAAAAACACCAAAAATTCCTCCCATACGTCTTTCATTGCATTTTTGTTAAAATGAATGTTTGTTGGAGAGAGGGCGATTCATACATACAAATCTAGATTTAAATAACACAGCACAGTGATAAAGAAAGTGAGCAGTCTTGGGAAACGACTTTGAATTTCCCGGCTTTTGTCAGGTTTGTCACAGCCGTATAGTTTGCGGGTTATTTTGTGTGTGTGTGTCGGTGGAATCCTTCTGGCTCATACACGAAAACTGAGACTGTTCAAAGTATCACATTTTCATCTTAGTACTTATCTCCCTGATCTTAGAGATGAAAACATACCCCATAGTGTGTTAGATGTAAAAGCCATATGCAGGTGATGATATAGATGGTTATTAAGGGAGTTGATATAGTTAGCAACAGAGACATTGTATCTAGTCGCTCTTTTTTTTTCCCTCCTTTTTCCCTTCTAATTGGCTACGAGTGGCTCTAGATTCCCAAGGAGGGGATTTCTCCACGACTTCATCATCAGCTGCCTGTCACTGCGTTTATATTTTCTTTGTTTCTTTTCTCCCCAATTCATATTTTTCTTGGGATTGGATATTGAATGATACATCTTTTGAGACACCCACACACATACACAGGTTTTTTTTTCTACTCCTTGAGCGCTTCTCAGAAGTGTTAGTATCTCCACAGGGCAAAACTGACCCTACTGGAAGACCTCTCAGCTGTGCTTTTGGATAGGACACCTGCGTCTTTTTCCTCTAATCTTTATCCACAGACATTAACTAGAAAGTTTTGTTTGGTGTTTCATTGTACTAATTGCTTGTGTCCTTTTTCCTGTAGACCCCGACTGGGCCAGCTTGAATCTGGGAGCCCTCATATGTATCGAATGCTCAGGTATACACCGAAACCTTGGCACGCACCTCTCCCGGGTCCGCTCCCTCGACCTGGATGACTGGCCGATAGAGCTCATCAAGGTGATGTCTTCTATCGGAAACGAGCTGGCAAACAGCGTCTGGGAGGAGAGCAGCCAGGGCCACATGAAACCTTCAGCGGACTCCACCAGGTAGGCTTGCTTGCTCCATCTCACCACAGCACACAGCGGGCAGGCAGGATGCTGCAACCTTTGGGTACATAAATCCTCGTTTTGGCATTACAGTCAGAGGTGATAGGGTTCTTACCACATTTTACAACATGAACTTCTAAAATTCTCCCCTGGAGTACACCTTGTGAAAATTATTAGGTGTGTACCTTCACTGCATGCCCAGGAAGAACACATGTCAAAAGTTGCCTGACCCTGTTACTTTTTCACTCTTGTGAAGGTTTCCTCAGCAGCTGTACAATTTTTTTGTTCAACTGAATGACCGACAGAACAGCAGGAGATTGAAACCCCCTGCCTGGTTGTTCCTCAATCTAAATTATAGTGTAATGCGTTTCTTTGTTTCGGTTGGCAACAAAGTTCCTGGCTCTTGGACTGTCAGTTTGTGATGAATAATCTGCTTTCAGTAGTTCAAATTCACCAGGAATTTGTACCTTGCCATCAGGTCTTTTGGTTCTCATGATGTTGAAAGTCCTGCTCACTGTGGACTTGCTTACTTTTTTTTTTTATGTGATATACGTGAAACCGTAAGTTGGTGGAGGGATATATTTCCTATTAGAACAGTGTGTTATACTTGCCTCTCATAGCTCAACACAGTGAAAATCTTTCTGCAATATGTTATCCTACCAAAAGCTAGGGGGTTTTTATGCTTAATTGATCTGATGAGTGTCAAAGAAAGATGTTTCGAAAATACTTTCCTGATTGTAGTAGATTTGAGACGTAAGTGCTACTGGTTTTAACTAAGGGATTGGCTTGGGGGAAGCAGAGTGACCTCTGGCAGACTGCGTTTCAGTGGGGGGGGTCAGGAGGAGAAGGACCTTCTGGACCACCTTGCACAACCTTTGAAGTTGTCTTCAGAAGCGTGTTACCGTTGTCTTTGGGTGATCTCCAGGGGGGCAGCCGGCATCCGAGGTAGCAAGTGATACAGCAGAGGCTTTGCTCTCAGTGTTTGCATGCGAGAGAAATCAAACAGAGGGAATTATATTCTGATTTGTTTATGTGTATCTCTGGATCTTGCTTTTTCCAGTACCACATCAAGTGAAATTACAACCTGGGAGTATATACCTGGGCCACCTTCTATGGTGCAGGAGTAGGTCTGTACTGTTGTCTGAAATAAAGTCAACTATTTCTTATTGCATTATTTCGTTAGCACTGAAAAATGAATTTGTGGTGCCACCTTTGGTTCGTCTTCGAGAATGAAGCCAGTACATTAATCAGGCTACTTAGATGAATGACTATGCATATAAAAATGTTCAGAAAGTCCTGCACAGAGGTTCTGTTCGTACATAAACTGTATTTCTGCTGTATACATTTATATTATTAGATAACTAATATAATTATTTCATTGGGTAGGTGGAAGTCAACTTATAGCTGCCTTTCAGTCATTAGTATTACTTTAATACAGAGATCTTGTAGTGTTGCACCCAACAAATATATATATGTTGCTCCTTATTACTGAGATGAGCTGGAGAGATACCTCAGTTCTGAATACTTTTAAAAGGAAAAGGCATACAATCAGTTGGATTTTTTTTTAAATATTTTAGTGTACACATAATGAAGATATTATAATGAAAAATCTAAAATATGTATTAAAAGAGAGACATCCATTTGAATTAAATTATTCAGGTTTTTATGTTTAGAAGTGGGCTTAACTTAAAGAAAATCAACTTTGTTCTCTTTGTATTTCACAGTCAGAGCTTATTTTAATTCTTCTTTGTGTACATTGTGTTTATATTCAGCCGTTACGTTTACCAGGGACATAATTGAAATTTTTTTATAAGGCTATAACATTTTTGAACAAAAGGTGTTAAGATTCATTTTATAAATATGTGTTTCCATCTGTGTGTCCAAGTCCACACTTAGGTGAAGGAAGCACCGTTAGAAAAAGTAAAATTAAGATTATGTGAAAACTTTTCCCACAAAGCAATTGTGATCTTGCTTTGCTACTCCCATTTTTTCTACTGTTTGCAGTGGGACTGAAGTGATATTTCTCACTTAAATACCCGAAAGGTCTTCAAAGTGTGTGCCTTCTTTTGTACTTTACTTTGGTCTGTACTAGCATCATACACCTGTCCAAGATGTGGCAAGAAAATAAGTTCCAATTCTTTAGATGTAGGTTGTGCATTCCATTTTCTCACTGCTGTTTTTGTGAGAGGAACCCTATCAGAAGCAGATACAATGGATCTGAAGTGGGGTTAAACAACCCCCCACTTTTTTGTTGCTGGGGGATGAGGCAAAAAAAAAAAAAAAGTTAGAAAGGAAAACTATGACAAGGAAGCTGGAATTTGGAGTTCTGGTGGAGGAGGGACAGAGGGAGTCCATGGGACTTTGAGGGAAGAAAGAAACATTTGGCAAAACTCCTTCTGAAGGTGACGAGAGCTGCGGGGGGCTGTTCCTGCCTATGCTGGTGGGCTCTGGGATCAGCTGGAGTCTGAGAGCCACTGTGTGAGGAGGCTCCTGTGCTCAACGTGCTCTTTCTTTAAGGAGTTGTCACCAAAGCCCCATCAGATGGGAGAGAGAAGCACTCTCATGTTTTCCTCCAAGTTTCTCCTGAACTTGTTTGTATCTGTGTTCCCTTCTGCAGCCCTGCTTCTTACATTGGTCCTGCATAGCGCTCCCATTTTCAGTTCCACTTCATATGCTCATTAAGCCACTCTCTGTGACTTTCCACATGTTTGCTCAGACTTTGTGCTTGCAAACAAAGTCTTGGAAACACAAGAACAGAAGAGGTTTTTAACCTTCCCTCCAATGGATTCAGTGTCTTAGCACAAAGCATCAGTCAAAGACCTTAGATAAATGCAATCTTCTCACATTTTTCTTTACAACAGGCATGTCTCTCAACTCTTCTGTCTCCACTGTGCCACCCTCAACGCACCAAAAGTTGTTAGCACAGTGATGGACCCTCTGTTAACAGACATTTGTAGAGAGTATCAGACATACATGGGTTTCACCATTTCATGTTTTGTCTTTCTGTTGGAGGTGAAGCCATCAGTTGAAACCCACAGGCTTTCTAGGGGAAAAAAAAATAGTTATTGACTGCTCCACAGATACTGACTCTTCTGGGTTGAGAGGCTTGAGGGGCATTTACATGCTGGACTAAAAGGGATCTGGAAGCTCTGACATGGTTTCAAAAACAGTCCCTTCCGCTTGGGAGGAGTCTGCACTGATCATTGAATCACTGCAGTGACATGTCACATCTTTCTGATGAGTAGAGGGAAGGGTGTAGAGACCCAGGGAGACTGATGTTTTTTAGGAGGGGTTGCCATAGGTCACAGCATAATTAAGGGTTCTTACTCAGGAAAATGTCACCAATGTTTCTGAAAACAGAGCTGTGGCCAGGCTGCAAGTGCAGCTTTCATTTTTGATTTTGTACACTAGAAAATAAGATAAGCATTCAAATTTAAACCACATCAAACATACCATACTGCTGCCATTTCCTAGTCCACTCAAATTTACTTTGAAACTCTTTATCCGAGAAAGTCATGGGGAAAGATAAACCTGAAAACATATTTTGAAGGTCAGAAAGGCTCTGATGTTGGAGGGTGTGAACTCAAAGCCTGAAAGTTTTGTAGCAAAAGTCATTACTCGTGTTACTTCCATCAAGAATCTATTGCCCAGGTATGTCCTCTAACACTCACACGTGCCAAGTCTCATCAAGTCTGAGAGGCAGCTTATAAAAGCAGGAGATCTCTGGGTCATTCGGTGCCTCTGGATCAAAGGCAACACCTTGGATGGTCTCTGCCTTTAAACCAGGAGGCAGCGCAGGTTACAGGACCCTGGGTGCGATGGGGTCCCCGATGAAGCAGCATGGAGTAAAGCAGTAGCGTGAGGCAGAGTTCACACTGAGGGTGCTAACGTGATGACGGGGAGGAAAGAGGAATAAACACCAGCTCCCGGTGAGCACCAAAAGTTGGCGAAGCTGTAGAAGACCCAAGCGCGGGTGTGAATACATGCACGTGGAAGGGAGAGGGGACCAGCTGGCCTCTGAGCGGTGGTGTCCGTGGGTCCCTGATTAGGTCAGCTTGGGAAGGCTGGTAATTGGTTCCAGCAATTACCAGCAGCCCTGAGAACCGCCGCTCAAACTTCGTGAGCCCTGTGACAAATTGGAGCTGACTGCTGGTGAAGGAGTATCGACTTCCCATTTCTAAACAGGGGGATCATTAGTCAAGAAAAGCATCTTTTAATTACTCGCAGGAAAGGAGGGAAAAAAAAAAACAGGAGAAAAAAGAAAAAGATCTTTCAGTATGGATCCTGCAACAACTGCTGGGTTTTTTTCCAAGTGTATTCAATATTAAATTTATTGTCTTAGAGGGGAGAGGGTGAGCAGGGAGAGTTTGCCTGCGGTCCCTCCTTCGGTAGTACAGGTTTAATTTGGAATGAGAAGTCAAATTAGAGTAAATCAATGTTGCGACAATTAACTGGGTCTGGGGATGAGATCAGGATTTTCCCGCTCTAATTGCTATTGATAGTGTTTAAGCACACTCTTAAAACATTGATTTGGAGTGCGTGGTGTGACACTGGAGTAACACAGCAGGGCAGGGGCAGAACTGCTCCGCAGAGGAATGTTGGAGACGTGGTGAAGCCAGCCTGAGGAGTCTGTGCTGTGTTTCACCAGGGCCATTTGCACTGGCATGTAGATCTCCTACCAGATATTTACCTGTCTTCTGGACACACCCCGTGTGTTTTGCTTTCTTCACCTACTATTCTGGCCCATGTGGCTTCTGGTTTGCAGACTTGCTTGTCACCGTCAGCTTCCTAAGATGGTGTTGGCCTTTGCCAAATGAGATGAGCTGCTGCCATCCCTCTGCCTGCTCCAGGAGGTGATTATCTGCTCCCTGGCCCTCACCCTCTGAGCTCCCAAGGTCTCCATCTCTGCCTTGTTGGGAGTGCTGGGATGTGCCAGCAACAAGGACACCTCCACCAGCTGGAAGCTGCTGGCCAAGAGCAGGGAAGGCAGTGTGATATCCAGGCACCATCCCAGCCATGCTTTTTGTTCTCCTGCTCAGGTGATGCTGAATATTTGCATTAGCTGTCTGCAAACCTTGAGGTTAAAGGGCTCTAGTCTTTTGGTATCTTTTTGAAAATATTCATAAATAGGAAGAACCTCCAACTCCATTGTAAATGCATTTTCAAAGTGAGGGATGAGCTGTTTGTAGAAGCTCAGGCATAGCTTTAAGCCCTGCCGAGGCAGCCCCAAGCAGCAGCTCTTTAAATGGAGCTTGGAGGTCAGAGCATCTGCTGCAGTTTTGCTCAGGTAGTCTGTTTGCATAGCAGTCACCCTGTTTATTCTGGTTACCAAAGGTTATAAGAAAATAGAGAGGTTCTTAACGCTGCCTGAGAAGTCTGGAGTCAGGAGCTGGCAGTGTCGGGAGTTGACTTTCACCTTAAGACGTAAGATGTAGTTTGATCCCTCACTCACTAATGAACTGAATTTAATGGTGTCAGAAAAAACATTATGCAGCTCAACTATATTTAGCAGACTTTTACAGTTCCAAGCTGAAGCCTGGTTTGCCATTTCAAGGCTAGTGGCCGCTATGCTGAGCGTGAACTGGTTTGGTTTCTGGGGGATAACTGGGGAGCAACGTCTATGAACAATATTAAACCATGCCACCTTTTTTTGTAAAAATAATTATTCCTTCATTGTAGACAGTACAGATAAAGGGCAAGCCCTGGGAAACTGAGTAGTTAAGATTCCAGTAGCATATCCTGAATCTTGTAAGGATGCTCCTTTTTGTCTCCCTCTCATTTCGTGTTCCTTTTGGCGGTTGGATTGCTGTTCTGGTCCTGTTGGTCTCCGATTCCTGGCACACGGCCGCAGCGTTACAAATAGGGCCTGGGGGAACAGCGGTACCTCTCTATCCGTGATTGTCAGGTCTGGTTTCTTAGCCATTCTTGGCCTGATGAGGTCAGTGTTTTGTGCCTTTTGAATGCTCCTCCATGCTTGACACCTTTCCCATTTCAGGGGTGGGGGAAGGGTGTTTTTAAAAATAAATAATAATTTAAAAAAAAAAAAAAAAAAAAGATTTTATTGTGAAGGGCTGACCAGAACCCATCTGCAGTTGGGTGGCATCTGCTCCCCACATGTCACTTCCCTCATTAACAAGCAATTGAATTAATTAAATGCTACTCAGAACACGCATAACAAGCTACCGGCAGTGTCCAAATTAGCACTGATAATCAAGGATGATTTCCTTTATTATCCTGCTAAGTGGTGTGCAGGCTCTGATCTCCCTGTCTGCCCTCATCTATTTACATACCCCCAGCTTCTGCCTTTAGAAGCTGAGGTTATCTTACCTAGTTAATTTGCCACGATCACCAAGCATGGCGGATTGATATTCCTGCCTCTGCTGAAGCAAACCCCCCCCTTTCTCCCCCTTTCCTTCCTCCCCAAGCCTGGTCCTTTGTATCTCAAGCTCACTGATAAATTAAAAGCCACCCCTGTGGTCTCTCAAGTGAGTAATAGAGGCAGAAATTTCATTTTGCAACTGGCTGATTTAATGATCCAAAGGGTAATTAATGGCCTGATTATCTTAATGTTAAATATGTCCGGCAGCAATTACTGTGACCTCCCGCTTGTCAAGGTCCAGGCTATGCTCTTCTTTCAATTAAGTTCTCTGGGGCTTAATGGTATGAATAAACTCCTCTGATTCTATCATTCCGGACTCTGAGATTTAAGCGAGCTAGGGGCTCGTTTGGAGTTTTAATCAGCCCGTCTTCTACTTGAGCGATCAGAGTTAACAATTATAACAAGGACAGTTTAACTTTCTTTCTCTTCCCCCCCCCCCCCCCCCCCCCCCCCACTTCTTTATATTTTTATTATTTTTTTTAAGCGCTTGGAGGGAATTTTGTTGGCTGCAGCGGCAGCTTTGCTAGGCTAGTCTCTCCCTATATAAATTATCATGTGAATGCTGCTGTTTTTCCATTTGACAGGCTTAATTAATTGGCAGGAGCGCCCGAAAATGACAGTGCCACTAATTGCAACTCCAAGTCCATTTCTGTCATTGCGGCACGCTTGTCAGCGGGCATGCCCCGCTCCTCGCCGCGGCCGGAGTTTGTTGACGTTTTCCATTTCGGTTTTCACATCTCGTCGGGGAACGTGATGGGATGTGATAGCCCAAGATGCGCCTTTGGGTTTTCCAGGCATGCAGTTTGTGTGCAAGAATGACATTTACTGCCAATAAAGTTTAGACAGCTGGGCTTCTGCCCACCAACAGCTGCTAGGGGACTAAAGATTTGACTTAAGATATTTCAGTAAGTCCTGTGAATGGGGGAGAAACCACCACCAAACCCTGAGAATCATAACTCACTCCTGGTATTTCTGGTGCCTGAACTCCACTGAACAGCACATCTCCCGGTGAGCTGGAGTTACATTAGCTCTGTTTTGGAGAGCAGATATTTCGTAAGGATAATGAGGAAAACGTATAAATTATTAGTTACAACAGTATAGCATTTTCAAACACACACATAAATAAAAAGACTGCTTCATTTCTGCCAGTAAACTAAAACCTTTCCCCATGCGACTGTAGAAATGAACTGATTCTGACATGCTGGGTTGCATGCTTTCAGATTAGAGTAATTGTAATTGTTTTAAAATTAAATTAAAAAAAAAAATAAAATTTGTCACTTACCAGTAGTTTCCAGGAAATACATCTAATAATAACTAAGTGAAGCAAATGAAATGTCAGCTTGGGTGGCGGCTGGTCAGATTTCACCATTTGGAGGCCTCAGAAGCTCAAATGAAATACTCCGAAGATGACGGTTAGCAGTGTAGTCTGATGTATTTTATTGTCTGTGTAGCTGCTTGGCAGACCTCGTCATCCAGGAGCTGATCTGGTAAAACACTGGTGCCGGTATAGTGGTGTGGGAAATGCCTGGATGATGAGTAATAAAAACAGAACAGCAACAACAACAAAAACACCCTCGACCCCAGTTGTCCAAGTTAATGAGCGCTTTAGATAAAATGCTCCCTAGATCCATTGCACATTTCTTATGTGCAAATCTGTATTTGATAAAAGCTCAAACACTCTGTAAACAGGAGTCTAGTTTGCAATTATTATTATAATTGTTCTTCTCCTTGTTGCCTGTGAAAGAGAAACCTGCAAAGGAGGAGTGTTTCTGTCCCCTGCAGTGCATTAGAGCATTTGTTGAGAAAGAGAGGTGTAAAAGGCATATTTTTTTAATTTAAATAGCATATGCTCTGAATATTTAATTTCTATGTGTATATGGACTCAACACCTTGCTCTCTACTTTCAGGCCCTGCATGGAACATACACATGCTCCATGGGTACTGTGATGTAGTATGTTGTGGACTCATATGGCCCATGATCAGCCGAGATTTCCAGTTACACAGGATTTATAGTATGTCCTTTTTGTCTTTGTTACCAGCTACCTTCTTCAGAGTTTGGCCAAGTATTACTGATGTAGTTTTGAGGTTTTGGAGAGAAGAGCCAAATAAATCCTACTTGGCTTTTGGCTTTTTCTCATCTTCTGTGACATATCTCGTGTCTACTATGACTACATCCATTTGTTGTTCATCCTTTGAAAAATGTTTTTGAAGAGGAGAGAGGAGAGCAATATGTTTAGGCCTTGTTTCGATACCCACTAAGATACCTCCTAGCTAACACACTGAGATCCTTCCTCAAGCCCAGATTTTATGGGTATGGTGACAAAATAAAAATGAAGATGACAATAGTGAACCAGAGGCAATGGTTGAGCTTTGAATACTGAACTAAAGAGAAAAAGAAGGGAAAGGCCTTCAAGGCCCCTTGAAAGAGAAGACAGGTAACTTTGCTTTAATACAGCAGAGGAAGATGAAGGCAACAGTCCCTATTTTAGCAGCTTCTTGCCATTTTCTCACAAGTCCGGTGATGTTTGTTGGGTTTTTTCTGTAAAACTTCATCCCCCAGGAACTGTGGAAAACACTCACCCCTTGTTTTTGAAGGTAGTTTTCAGTGTTATTAAAATTCAGAAACCCACCCTGAATACACTGAGAAGACTTGACAAAAGGTGTCCTTGAGTGCATTAAGCTTACAAATCAGAGCTGTTTGAGGACATCCTGCCTCTTGAGGTTTCTGCATAAGGACAGGTGATAGAGACTGAAATGTTTTACCTTGGAGGTACAGTCAATCCAAGGTACTTTTATTCTGCTGAGATTCTTGACAATTTTTGGTTCTCTTCATGTGTGTATTTGGCTGCCACACTGAAAAGCACAAAGTTAAGCTGAAATTCCCTAAAAAAGAAGTCGATGAGCTGTTACACTTCAGGAAATCTAGGATTCTAGTTCAGGACTCAAGCAAGAAGGATTTATTTCTGTCATATGGACAGTGATGAGTGAGACAGTGGGGAGATACATTGGGAAAACAGTATTCATAATTCAATAATCATCTGTCAGAAAAAGAGAGGTTTTCATTAGCTAGTTGGTTGAATGCTTGTTCTAAAGGTCTCCAAACAGTGTAGGATCTTGGCTTCAAACTTAATTTTTGGTTTAGATATGGACTGATTGTTTCTTGTTTTGTATTAGTTATCTTTCAAGCACCTAGCAGAGCTGGACAGCAACTCAGATTTGAAGACCAAAGTGTTTTCACTGTGATGTCACATCTGCTTGGCCATAATCTTCTTAAAAGGTCAACACAGAACTTAGCGCTAGAGAGAAAACCATTGCTGTGTGTATAAGAAACTACTTGGGCTCACATTTAACTGTGGTACTACAACAAAGGAATGGAAGAGCTGATTAGAACAAAGAGATTAATTTCAAATGAGAAAAAAAATGGATATTATATTTATAGATCTTCACAGATGACCAAGTAAATTAGTTTTCTCTAGGGTCTTCAAGAGATCTGGAAGCCTTTTACTGAGAAAGCAGCATCAGGCTTGGGTAGTGTAATTTATGTGCTGAAAGATGCTACCCATCTTTCCCTCCCTTTGCGGAGAACCTCTTGTTTCTGTCCTTTCCCGTGTAGTCATGCAAGCGTCAGTCTGGTCAACTCGTGGATCCATGGTTCCCTTCAAAATATACAGTCTTGGTGAATTAGGGTGGAGGTTTTTTTGTTTGACAAATGGGTCCCTTCCACGCTGCAGCCTGTGTGAGCACTATATCAATGTACATATCCGGTATAAGATGAGACAGCATCCTGCTGTTGCTTCTTTGGGTCAAAGTACAGATTGGTGGTGAATAGTTGTGAAATAGATAACAGGTGAACTGTAGAGTACATTTTCTCCTGATATATTAAAAAAAAAAAAAAAAAAAAAATTAAAAAATGCTACCTTGCCAAGATTGGAATTGGCTGCATGGACTGGAGGTTTAAACTGAGCTAATTGCGAGATGTTATTTATGATGCTTATTTTAGCTAAGATGAAATACCTGAATTAGGAGTACAGTGTAGTGCAGCTTTACAGTCAGAGCTCTTGACATGGGGCAAGTGCAGTGTAGATGAGTACTAAAAAAACGCAAAACACCACCACCACCATAAACTTTATTAGGCTCATGTGCTCTTTATTTTCAGGGGTTAGCATCTATCAGATTGGATGGTGCTCCAGGAGCACATCTCCTTGTTCAAAAACACAGAAATGATTGAACTTTGCAGCCGAATGTTTGCAGGGGAGCACATTTATGTTAGCTGGGCTTACTTGAACCCACTTTTTATCATTTACACTGAAATTAGGTTCCATGCCACTCAGAGTGTGTGTGCATGGACATATCTCCTACTCCACAACACCCAAGGAATAAAAATTGAGAGGTTAATCTAAAATATGGCAAGCTAAAAGCAACTGAAAAATGAAATTTACAATGTAAAGCATTGGACAGCCTTACCAAAGTGATCTTTGCCCTCACTGTCTTTAATAGTAGCTATTTTATCATTTATTTCCAAAAAGCATTTAACACTTGTGTTGCTATCAAATTTCAGACGTTTGCAAGACTGAAATTTGTAGTAATAAAAAGGCCAAAAGAAAGCAATTGAGGGAAAAAATGCCAAATGCCAAGCATCAGCTATTACAAGGTCCTTCAGGTCAGATCCAAAGGCTCATCTATGAGATGCGTTCAGCTTTGGAAGGAACTGTGAGTCGAGCAGTTGCTGCTGCTGAGGAGCTCAACAGAGCTACTTAAGCTGGCATTATCTGGTATATTAAAAACACATATTTTGTTAGAAAGATATCTTATCTAAAACATTTCCTTTTCATTCAAAGCTTTTCTGTGTACTGGGTGCTTAACCTGTTCATTTCTCCTGCCCTGAGGTCACAGCTGTCTCTCCGTATGTCAGATCTCACCAAACATGAAGTTGTTTAACTAAACATATAATTCAGATTGGTTGCTGTCATTGCACAAGAGTGGTTACTCTAAAGCCAGCTGATTCCTGGTTTGTGCTGCTGAAGCTTTATTATATAAATTATTTTTAACATTTCTACACACATTTTTGTCTGTTCAGAGATATATATAATCCAGTTGTGGTTGAATATGAGGACAGGCTGTTGCTGGTTAAGCTCAGGGCATGGGAAGGTGGCCCTCACATTCTCTTTTTCTGGCCTGTGGTGTTATGGGAAGATTGTGTTTTATGGGCAATAAGCTTTCAGTAGTGGTCACCGGTGATGGTGACAGTTATGTTCTTTCATCCTCCCGCATTGTTTTTGACCATTTCAGCCTTTGGAGGTTATTTGGGTGGCAGATGGCTTTGTTTGAGTGTGTGGTATAGTGGAGAAAGAAAAACGTGCCTAAACCCAGCAGTGGCAATGCTGAAGAGTTACTTTTAAAAAAGGCAGTGCCTTGCCATGCTACTGGTGGCTGTGCTGGCCGGTGACACTAGGCACAGAAGCAGCAGCATGCCTTTGCTTTGGTCGTGGCTACAGAACCCGCAGGGCTCCATAACAGTAACTGTGACCAACTTTCTCTCTTTTGTGATTTTTTTCCTTTTTTTTCCTTTGTTTAAGACTGAGCTTTGTTTCTGGCTCTGCAGGAAGCTGGTAGCCTATGGCAAGGGACTGGGGAGATAAGACTTCAGTAAGATAACTAAATGAAAAGGGCAGCAGTGAAAAGATGGTGCTGGCTTTTGACTGGACTGAAACTTAATGTACACATCAGCCCCAAATGCAGTTTCCCCATGGCTCTCAAATATTATCCGTTTGTCAGAGGCAATGCGCTTACTGCTGGATTTTTAGATGTGCGGGTGCTGGTGGGGGAGCCGGCGGCGAACCCCTGAAAGAGAAGAGTGACCAGAAGAAATCAGACCAGCATCGCTCCAGCTTTAAAGTAATTAAATAGCAGGCTAAAATGTGTTGAGGTGAACACAGGTGATAAATTGGAGCCTTTAGAGGGTAGGAATTAGAGTGAAATGAAATGCCTTACTGTGCCTATTAACTAGATTGTGCAGACAGTGCAAAGTCCTGTCGCTGAAGCATTTTTTGTGTGAGTCTGCAGAGATGTACAGGAGTGAGAAGAAGCCATCTCTTAATAATCGGTAAGCCTCAAAAGGTGCAGATGGGATATGCTTCAAAAAGTCTTCGTGCCGAAGAGATGATTATGTCATGGCCTAGAAATCTCCCAGCTAACTTTTCTGTTTCCCACAAAGATTTAAATTTTCCTGGTTTCTTCCAGGTCAGAATTTCTAAGTGATGTTTTTGTTGTATTTGCACTTCTCCACAGCGCCAGCCAGACTTGAAAAATTGAGATGCATGCACAATTAAATCACAAGCTCAAATGGCACTTTCAAGACTCTTTTGCAAGCAGACAGAATAGGATTGTGTCACAGTGTACTAAAACTGAAGGATATCTTCAGCCTCCAACTTAAGACAATATCCAGAAGTTGACTTTTTTTCCTTTCTCATCTCAAAAAGAAAAAATTTGCAGCTTCTAATCCTTTGCTAATTACAGAATTGTGCTCCTGTCTGAGCCTTTCCAGACCAGATCTGCTTTGGCTGTTTGTGCAACTCCCACAGCTCAGACTGGTCATAAATAAATACCTGAGATTACTTAGATTAGCTACAGAAATTAAAGTTACTTATTCAGACCTCCAGTCAAGGAGAAATAGAAGTTTTAATGGATTTAAAATATTATTGCAGTTGCAGTTTTGAGAACTGTGCAGAATTTTGCAGTTTTGCTTGGGTATAGGTGTACCCAGCCCTGTTTTCAGCTGGCTGATGTGGACACCATCACCAGTGGGAGAGTATCGGTGTAGATCAGCGCCTGCTTTGGCTGGTGTTCCTTGTGGGAAGACTGGGATTTACTGGCGTGCCCGTGCTGTATGCGCACTGCAAGGGATCTGCATACATGGTCTGTGGGAGATGTCCAACCCTCTGACAGTGCATGGAATGGCAAAGTGCAGCATGGGTTCATTGCACACAACCTTTCCTTGCTGTTCAAGTCATCAGGTATCTCTGAGCCTAGAAAGGCTGAGCACTGGTGCCTTCCATAGGGCTGGCCGGTGGTCTCCACTGCAGTCTATAGAAGAGGACAGGTTTCCCAACCGGACAGGTGTAGACCACGATCTGCAATGTGCTGATGGGCTGGAGTGGTCAGAAGAGCTGCCCGTGTTCCGTCTAAGGATCAGGCCCCTTTTAGACACACAGTGAAATAATTCAGCTGATAAGTCACTTTTGGAAATAATAGCCATTCCTTCCTGTAAAGTCAGTCTTACATTCAATTATAATTTGGTTGGATCTTTTCTTGTTCACTTATTTAAGTAGAAATCCACTGGCAGTAGCATTTTGCAGACAGATGGAGGTTTTTCTCCATGGAGCCAGACTGTAAAATATTGCTGAGTTTACATGTTAAACAACCACATTTAAAAAAAATAAGGGGGGGGGGGGGGGGGGGGCGGGAAGAGAATATCCCATAACCTTCAAATGTGATTGGGGTAGGAGCTGTGCAGAGACAACTTGCTTTATACTTTTTAGAGTCCACCAACCTCATTGCTTGGCTTATTGCTCTGGGGCAACTTAATTAAAGCCAATGGAGAATTTAAAATTGGGGAAGGGGAACATTTCTTAATTATAGTGTGGAATTTCTCTCTAATTCATGTCCTTTCAAAATTCAGTCTCTGTGAAGCCCCTAGCCTGTGGCAACCCATGAAGATCAGCCCTGGGACTGGTACCAGCAGTAGCTGGCACACAAGTTTGCTGGTGCCTCCATGAAGCTTATTTGGAGGCTGAATAAACTCAGCCTCCCAAGGTCCCTCTGAAATGCAAGGTATCCGTTGTGTGTGACTAATGACAGTTCTTTTACAAATAAGTCACCAAGATTTTGATTTTTTTTCATGTGGACATAGAGCAGTTCCACATTTACAGAGGGGGCTTGGGGTGTTTGGAGGGGAGGCATGGAGAACCAGACTAGACTTAGGGATACACAGGACATGGGAATAGAACACTTGAAAAGAAAGAAGAGAGTGTCCAGAAAGTGACTCTTCTGATAAGGTTTTTGGACTCATGAAATTAATATATGTCTAAATCCAATGTTTTAGCTGGTGTTTGTTGTCCCATTTCCATTTTTGTGGAGCCAGACAACTTTTTGGATACCAATGTATGTGTTAAAATATGAAACAAGAGAGAGAGGAGAACATGAGATGTCACCATGAAAATTTTACTGTAAGCTTCAGAAAGGATGTTTCAGTAGTGCAAGGGAAATACACTTCAAAAAATGACCAGCATGAGACACGATGCTCTAAAGACAAGTGCATGTGACATCCTGGTGGGGGAGAGGTTTGGTTTGTATTTTTAACAGTCGAGACGTGACAGACCATCTCAGTGCTGTAGTAGGACACCGGGGAATCAACCCAGTCTACAGGGAAGGCTTACAGGATAAAGCAAAAAATAGTATCAACGGTGCAAGAGTAATTAATTTAAATATATATATATATAAATGGTTTTATTGTTCTTCAGATTTGAGACTAAACAAACAGAAAGGGGTATAATGCACCCGAGCTGCAGGTTACCGAGCAAGACTAGGACTGTGTGTTTCTGAGGAGGGGAATGCGCTGCGGTGCCCAGCTCCTCGTGCTGTGGGACAGCTCTTGAGTCTCCACTTAATCATGAGAATAATTTGTCAACCAGTATTTAAAGGACAGCTTATGAGTGTGTATGTGGGCAGGGTAGCTTGTAAATTTGAATGCGCCTGTTTTCTTTGACAGCAATCAATAACTATGCTGTTTATTAACGTACTTTGAGAGGTCTTCTCAGAATTTTTATGATCAATCTGGGCTCTCTCAGATCAGTCAAAAAGAAATGTCAGAGCAGAACTTCTGTGTTTACAATCAATATCGTGCTTTTGTTTTCATGCAAATAGTGGAATTGTTGTTATGCTTTTTCTTAGGACCCATTTATACCAGTGAGCAGGGTGGGATTGTGAAGTAGATGCCCAAATCTACATGAGTATTTTGGTCTGGAGCAAGAGAAGCCACTGGTTTGGTTCCTGGGATGGTCTTGGTGCTCACAAATGAGATTCCCTTTGGAGAAACCCAACTGGAAGCTCCACATGCACCCTTTGTGCTCTAGACCCTACTTTGAACATAAGGGTCCAGCCCACGGTGAATTATACATTGGGAAATGTTTGAGCTAAAGGATAAGGCTTGATTAATTAAAGGTAACACCTCTGGATTGTTAATATATAGGGTCCCTGTTACCAGCTGCTTCAACCTACACGTCTGTTCTTCTTGCACCTTTTTATTTGCCGGTATAGGCAGTGCCTGAGTTATCCACGGAAAGCAGTAGATGGAATTATGCCACCTGGCCCAAACCCAGCAATTGGCTCTCATTTGAAGTGCTTGTTTCCAGGTTTCCTCAGGGTTTGCAGTGTAATCTGGGGACCTTTTGCTAACATCCAATTCTTGCTGGCCTCAGAGTATTTGATTCTGGGTTTTTAATGGAATCTTAATAAGTACAGTTTCATTTGAGGTGTGTGTGTTTACCAAACATATATTTATCAAGCAGAGCAAAATAATGAATAAAATACAAAATAGTATTTTATATATGTATATAGTGCCCCTTTGCTGCTAGTTCAACATTCAGGAAAACTAGTTTCACTGCTTAAAAACTATCTGTAATATGCAGTTTTTATCCGAAAGTACATTGGGTAGCAGTTCGCAAAGCACATAAATAAAACTTGTCTCATTTGGGGGTGGGGGACTTGTACCTCAGGCTTCAGTTACAAATCTGAGCTTTCTTTAAGCCAGAGCTACATCAGCAATGAAAGTAGGTTAAGCCTCACAGTAATTCATCTTGATACAGGGATCAAGGTGGGTGTATGTTGTGACAGTAACTTGGCCAAATAAGGAGTTTTGGAGAAGAGTGAGAAGAAAAGTGTCATGTCCTCAGTGAGTATCTTCAGAAGGAGAAGCTTAGGGGGGTTAACAAAATTATAATAATTGGGGGGGAATGGAGGAGTTTGCAGGCATTTGAAGGCTCCTTGGAAAAAATTGGTTCTTGGAGTTCAGGAAAGTACTCATAGGAGTAGGGGTGAGGTTGAGAGGAAGGGTTTGGACTGGTTACCTTAAGCTGTGCCAGTCATCTCCTAAGGAAAGCAATGAACCCCACCTCTAGTAAACACATGATGGGGAGCAAGGCAAGGGACTGAGTGATCTAGGTGGGCTTTATTTTCTAGATTCAGTAGCTCACAAACCTCACAGTATTCAGCAGCCATAGCAGATTTTTTAAATATCTCTTCCTGTTCTGTGTTGAGTCCTCCATCACTCCAGAAGACTATAGAAATCAGCTGAAATCAAGATCTAATTCCAGTGCTCTTTCCTCCCGTGTCCCCCGCTCTGCTCTTGCATCCGCTGGATGTCCATTTCTGTAAGTTTTCCCTTCAGAACAAACCTATCATTTTTCACCACAGGATATTTACAGCTTCAATCAGTGCCAAATTCAATTGGCTTCTGATCTCATCGCTGGAAGTTATAGATGCAGATATTATTTGCACTGCGGTTAATTATGGAGCAATCAAACTTTGGCTTTTCCACTGTAATTTCCTCTGCCAGCTAATTTAATTAATCACCCCCAGCTCAGCTCTTCCAGCTGCGACCGGCAGGGTCATTAATTAGACATGTGGTGGTAGCTCATAGACCAGTTCCTGTTAAGGGGCTGCTGCCCACTATGATCTCTAAGGGAGCAATAGCTTTTTTCAAAGCATCCAGGCACGATTTGAGGTAGCTGCCAGGTTATTGTATTCCTCAGAAGTGGAAGCAATTCCCAGAAGATGGACTGCAAGCAAACGGCGGGATTGCTGGCACTGGTGGCACTCAGCTCATGGGGAATGGCCCGGTGGGGCAGGAGTGGGATCGCTTACCCCCAGAGATGCGATATAGGGTCTGACCCAGCAGTTCTTAGTGGCCCATCCTTTCTGGTCTGACCCAGGAGCTAAAAATAAAAATTAAAAAAAAACTCAGAAACTTGAAAGAGCTACTTCTGACTGTTTGTGGGAGGTTGCCTGGCTTTTGTCTGGTGGAAAATACAAAATTTCCTAACACAGGCAAGAAATTAAAACATGCATCTTAATTGCCAAATCACATCAATAACAGGAATGTGTTTTTTTCACTATAAAAGCCATATAAAATAACCAGCTACATCTGTCACATTGTTTGGATCTCAGAATAATTAGTGGTTTGTTTGTTTGGGTTTTTTTTTGAGAGTGGAAGAACCTTTTATGGTAAAAAAAATTGTTTGGTTACTTACAGCTTAAGAATCTCATCCTGAACATTATCAGCAGAGGGCAAGTGATTTGGGATGTGTGGTAACACAACCCAGCGGCCCTGGGAAGCCCAAGCATTTTTCAGGGAAGACAACAGATTCTTATTCTTCACTCTTGCATAGTCTTTCTTGATCATCAGCAATAACAGACCCTGCCATTGGGTTCTGTTCTGCATTTGAAATATCAGTGAATCCTCCAAAGCCACCGTGTTCTCAGCCTACAGATACAGTCGTGAGCATGCTTAGTTCTATTACCAGGTTCTTCTTTATCCTCCATGAAGTGCCAGCAAAGCCCCTGGTGTTCCTATCACACCATGTACTGGTTCTTGGAGTAGGTAAGCTAGAAAACTTAAAATCCCCAGGATAATGTAGCTTTCAGGCATCTTTTTCAACAGCATATGACAGCTAGCTGGTTTTACCGTACTTTGATTTCAAACCTGTTGCAAAGCTGTCACGTCTAATCAGTGCATCTGTCTCCCAGTGGTAGGTTGCTGATGGATTAGTTGAAGTCTCCCCTACTTCTTTTCAGAATAGACACACTCCACTCAAGACAACTGTTTTAAGCGTCTTGGGTCACAAAACCTCCTTTCAGACTCTTCTGTCCAAAACATCCATCAACCCCACCTCGTAATTAGTAAACTGAAAATAAAAATTTAGTTTTCTTCACCATGTAACTGTAACTGCCTTTTTTAATAGCAAAACAGCACTGTGGACTCAGGCAGGTTTCCTTTTCTGGAGGAAGAGAAGGTGCTTCTGATGCAACCCTCCCTTCAAATGCATCATACTCTTCACTGGTGGCTTTTTTCCTCCCTTGTATCTCTCAGAAGATTCCCTTGGTCTGAACTGTTATGGGAAGATGCTTTCAACAGAAAGTCCCTTCCTCGCTCACCCTCAGGGAGAGCTCCAGGGATTTTCACAAAGACACAGTTCAGCAGCTGTTCCAGAGAGGGGGGATCACATCTGCTTCTACCATCACAAGAAGATTGTTGACATGTTATTGCCATCAAAGCCCAGAATAAGAGAGATTTGTAATTGATAAGAAGGAGCCTGTCTCTTCAGAGAAGCTCTACACCTTGCTTTGGAGCAAAAGTTAATACTACTGCCAGACATCAGTGTGCACAGACTTAAACAGGTAGCAGCCAGATCACCACACTAGGGATGCTCCTTCTGGAAAACCTTCCTCAGCTTGAAGTCGATAGTCTCATAGCTGGAAACGCTGCTGCTGGAAGGAGTGAGGCCCATGGAGATCTTACATCTTTATCTTATAAACATTACTGCTAAATAATTCACCACCCGAAAGTAGAACAACTGCCAGGCTTAACTAGAAGATAATCCACTCTGAAGACCTGAATATGGAATGGTCCTCAGTTCCTCACTGAAGAAAAGCGGCACCTGAAGTTCCTGAAAATAACCTGAAGTGTTCCGTAGGCAAGCTGGAAAATTAGTTTGTTTTTGCTCTGCAAAAATTAGAATTACACTTGGTCTTGATCAGTAGATTGCAATCACCCTGTGCTACTTCACCTGCTCATCTCACTTGGTTTTGTTTTATTTGAGCAATATCTTAAATCTCCCAGAGCTATTGCACGTCTTCTGTGGAGAATCATCATAGTCCTGCCAGGCATTCATCAAGGTTTCCAATGAACCGCCACATTAAGTATTCCTCTGCTCCTTATCAATCAAAACAGTTTACTTACAACTTTACTTTTTCCTCCTGAAGTAATCAAAATTTGATATTCCGCAGATTGCAGAAAATTGTCACTGCTGTATTCTGAACTAATTCATCACATGAAACAGACATAATTTGGGCATCAGAAGAACATTAAATGTTTAAATAAGCAAGAGCCAGTCATTGAGAGAGTCCATTAACCACTCCAGGTGACAAGGGCAGAAAAATATTTAGAGCACAGGTATGTTGGGAATTGCAGCACTGACTTTATGGGGCATCTGCATCTCAATGGGGCATCTGCATTGGGGCATCTCAGTGGGGCATCTGCATTCTGCAACTAAGTTCTTCATGATATTGCTTGAATATTCAAATGAAATATAGAAGCCAACGGAATAGCATGAGGTTTTCTAGCTTAAGCTGGAATATGAAGCTAGTTAAAGGAGATAGTTAGACATCATCACTTGCTTGTAGCCTTGTTTTCTTCTGTGCTAGCTAGTAATAGCTTTCAGGAGTAGCTTGTCTATTGACAGTGAGAGAGGTGAAAAAAAGTAGTTTTTATCCTATAGACTTGACCAAAACATACTCATTTGCCATCTTTGGTTCTTGAAATAACTGCTCTGATAGTAAATGCAGTGGGCAAGCCCTGTGTAATAAGAGTGGCCGGTGTAGACATATATGTTTCATTAGTTTTGAAGGGCTGGGAGGAGCTGAGCCCACCTTGAATTACGAAAGGTGATGAAACTTCTCACAGACACTCCTCAGGTGGAGAGTGGCTGCTGTATTTCAGTATGAAACGCCAGTTCCAGTGAGTTTGGGAGAAAATTCTCCACCGAGAGGCTGCAGAGGTGGGATTTCATGTGCCTTTATTCTGTGGCAAGGACTAAATCCAAAGGTCTTCTTGGTGGAGGAACGATGGTCTTCTGGTGAGCATTATGATCCTCTTGTAATTTGGCAAAGCAGATGTTGAGTCACAGAGGATGAAGGATATGATTTGTGTGTACTCACAGCCCTCAGTTCATCTGTCCTCTCCTATTTGAGTCAAGTTGCATTTTAAACTAATTTCCCCTTCTAGTAGTAATTAGGTATATACTATTTCCATTCACATGGCATTGTAAAACAAGCTCTTAGTTTTCAAGGGGAATAAATACTATGTGGAGTTCTGCAGCAGTGGGGTATTTTACACCATTCCAGGGGCACATCATCTCTTCAAAATAAATTTTTAAAAATACCTATTGTAATTAGAGTGTAAGGTTTTTTTTTTTTTTTAAAGGGTGACTGGCAAGGGGAAATTATCAAGACTGGAGACAGTAATTATGAGCCACTGAAAACAGCAAATCAAACTGTCCATTCCAATATCCCGGAGGAAGGTGCCCCAGGAGCCAGGGAGAGGGGTTGGATTCGAGCCGCCTGGGCACAAGCCCTCTGAGCCACGGAAGGTGCTGATGGTAGTTGTCAGTTTTCTGCTGTTATCAGCTCTCCTGCTCTAAATACAGCCCAGCCACCCTTGTCTTACAAGGATCCTTAAACCCTCCTTTTCTCCCCTTCCACCGCTTCAAAAACACAGTGGCTGACAGTCCAAATGTTTGAAATAATTGGATTCTGCATTCTAATTCATCTGTAAAGTATTCGTTGATTAAATTAGCCTAATAGATATTATTTCTTACATGACTGCATAATTTCATCCTGATTGGATCACTATGGCACTAACGAGTCCCCCCATTTACTATTGACTTGAGAATCACAGAAGGCTAGAGATAACTATCATCTTGTTTCCATTTTTTTCTTTCCCAGGCTAAAAGTTAAACTGATTTATACTAAAAGGGCATACAGCCAACGCTCAGGTACAGTTGTATTTTAGTCTTCGAGACCAGTGTTAGAATGAAAAAAATATTGGTTTATATAATCCTGAGCCCTCTTCTATTTACTCAGTGGGTTGTTCTGAAGCAGAAAGATTAACTGACCATTTAAATTCCTTTGGGGGAAAATGGAAATATTTTTAAATAAAATACATTTTATTATCTCATCAAAACAGATAGGCGCATTGCAAATGAACCTCATAAGGACGGCACACATTCAAGGAAATGAAAATACTCCTTTAAAGATAATGTCTCAATGAAAGTGCTTTTAGCCTCTATTAGTAAGATTTTTCTTTAAGCTGCAATTTGAGTGTAACCAAGAGAAAGGAAGAGGAAAACAAAATTATATTTAGTTTTCACGCTAAATGAGAGCGGATATTTCTTTCCCAAGTAAGAAGGAGCTACCTCAGGGTCCCACTCGTCTGTCCTAAGGATGACAGGCTCCCTTCCCGCTGGCTCTTTGCATGCAAGCAATGACCCAACCCAAGCAGACCCTCTTCTGCAGAGGCTTTTTGTTGGGTGAAGGGGTTAACAGTACAATTGTTTTTTTTTTCCGCTGCCGCAGTGGCTGGAAACAGCTGGTGGGTTTTGTATAGCGCCGGTGAACTGAGCAGTCAAAAGAAGTTTTTGGCAAACACTCAGCCTGCCCAGGACAAGAAGAGGTGGGTCAACTCAGGAAACCGTTTTCATGAGCAAACGGGGGAAACAATGACCGCTCAGCAGGAACAGAAGGGACACCCGCTCCCACTGAATAGCTCCCCCCCAAAAAACTGGCTCAAAAGGAAGAAGGTCCATTCGCTTCTGGGAATCCAATAAATTGTTTCAGGAAGTGAAAGTCTGTCCAGGCTAATGGAGCCGTGATTGACAGGTGGTTCTCATTACAGCACCCATCAGGGGACAAAGTGAATTCCAATGTTATTTAAGAGGTTAAGTAGAAATAAGATGCAGGTGACAGCCCAAGGCTTCAGGCATCATGCACTGCTATTCCTAAGTTGTTTGGTTTGTTGGAGTTTTTTTTGTGTGAAGAACCTCCGCAAAATTTAAAATGAGTTGGGGCAGGGGCAGTTTGTCAGATAAATTTTGATCCTGCCATGACTGAAGATGACCTTACTGGCTGCACAAGAGAGGGAGCAGAGAAATGGAGGTTGCTTTGGCAATTCTGGCATTGGAGAGTTCCTGTTGTTTACATCCACGTAATGGGGATGTTACATCTGTCGAGGAGGTGCAGCGAGGTGAGCTTCCAGCGCTGGCCACCATGTCCTGATGCTCTTAGACATCCCACTGTGAAAGGACATCCCACTTGGACAAAGCACTGTGAAAGAATATGGTGGTTTGTTCCTGTCACAAACTCAGAAGATCCTGTGACCCTTTTCCTGAGCCCCCACAAGGGTGTTCTGTAGTACTTGGAGCTAAAACAACTGCAATTACATGACATTTTTATGCTTCTTGTACTCATGCTGTGGCAGCTATTGAGAGCAAATCACAAAGTGTTTAGCTCAATCAGAACAAATCTGAAGTAATTTTGAACTGAAATATGCAGAGCCCACCTTGGGTTAGGTCACGTTTCTGGGTGCACTCCTACAAGGTGTGAACCTAGTCTGAGAAGGAAGGGAAAAGGAAAATGAATTACTAGTGACTCAGTTTGCCTTGTGTTCCTGACCAGTAGGCATCTTTGTACCACCATAGGCTGTAAAGCTGAAACTCAAGTCTGTTTCTAGCCTTGCGCAGCAGAAAATGAAGTCAAACTTGCTTTGCAAAGCATCCAAAATACGGCGTTGCTTGCGTAGAGTATAAGCACCATGATGTGGTTTAAGCTGTGACCAGAGGTTTCACGTAAATCCGTACATATGCTGAGGATGCTAAACCATATAGACTGTTTATTTATCTCTTCTACTGTATTTTTCCTTTTATCTGAATGCCCAGATAAGCAGCATCGGGTGTCTCAGCACTTGTGGATGTCAAGGACTGGGAAGCTGAGGGATCTGCTTTGAGTCACAGTATTGATAGAATATTGCATGGTGCATGGTCAGATACAAGGATGTAATTTAACCAAGAGGTTCACGGCTGGCTTGTGAATGACAGTGAAACTCCCAAGTATGACGTGTGTAATAAATCTGGTTCGATGCGGAATTAATGTGGTATTCAAAATTATTATTTACCATTGAAGTTCAGACGTGACTGTGTACGAGAAGTAAATAGCTGTGCACAAGGTATTGGGGAAGGGCACGTAGAGAGAAGGAGAAAAATACCCACTTGCATTGTTTCACAAGTGCATTCCTGAGCAATACTAATGAGAATTGCACTTTAAATGCAGGACTGATTTGTGATGAGATCAGCTCTAAAGAGTACATTTGTGGAATGATAACCTGATTGGTGGTGCTGCCTCTTGAAGGGCTGAAGGGGTCTAATTGGCATATAACGCACTATAAATTTATTAGCAACTTCTGCTTTCCCATTGGTGGACCTTCTCCGACTAACCACTAGGAAATTACCAATTTTCAGGAGTTAGTCATTCAAGTCGCACCGCGTCTGGGTTTTGAAAAGAAGCCTGCATCACCGCTCTTATAAATCCTGGCTTAGAGCTTGTACATCAACGGCCAGCTGGAAATTGGTCACTTCTGCGGTGGGCAACTTGAGCACCGTGTGTTTATTATTCAACTTCTATCCTCCTTGGCTTGTTCCTCCTTCCCACCTCCTTGCAGCAAGTACAGGTTGTGCAAAGATCATTAGGAGATAACTAATCAGTTTGGCAGCCCTTGGGCTGCAGCTGCCACAAACCAGAAATTACAATTTTTTGGCAGTTCATGTTGAGGGCTTTGATGTACTTATTGATACATTGAGCCCTGGGGCATATCAGGCAGAGGTGGACATACCCACTATTTATTTTTTTTCAGGAGCACAATAGAAATATTCAGGAGCCCATGTAATTATTTCAGTGACTTTGCTTTTAAGATTGAGTCACAAATTAGAAAATAATATTCACATGTTTCTTCTAATTGGTAACAGATTAGGGATATTTAATCTTTTTTAAAATAATTTCCAAATGTGTCCTGAAGAGGGATTTGCAGGGAAGTAGCTGAAAGAGAGAGGGCACTTATGCACTTAGAGTGCTCGGGCAAGAGGCTTTCATTCTTTAATTCTGGCTTTAATTCTGGCACATGGCTTTTAAAATCCCTGCACACCTCTCTCTGGAGGTGCTCTCAAAGTGGAACTTGCTGTCGCTTTTGGCAGGCATCTCCAGTGCGGATTTTCTTTGCTGTCAAGTTTTATGCGGGTTTCCCACTGTTAAGCACCAACCGTATGGCTTGTAAATCATAGCAGCCGAAAGGTTTGCAAGTGATTAATAGGCAGAGATGTGCAATTAGAAATGCTTCAGCAGTACTTGAGCACTCGAGTGTCTTTTGAAAGCTGAGTCCATTTCTAATCTCACCTTTTGGGGCACATTTGGGCAACCTCAATGTTGCACGTCCTGTTGTTGAAAACAGGCGAACAAAAAACCAACCCTGAGGTTTAATTTCTTAGGGACAGAGAAGAGCTAATGGATTTCTGTGGATATTAACTGCTGAGGTTTTCTAAGGTCTTTTTTTAGTCTTAGTTACTCAAATTAATTCTTCATCTCCTTTGGTCTTTCAGAAACAGGAGCTGATCTACCAACAGCCTTTTTCAAACTATTCATCATTTATGGTTTTAGAAAGGCATCAGACACCTGCAGCCCACTAAAACTGAGGTAGAGGAGAGTCCCATCACTTGCTGAATGGAGGGGACACCTCAGGAGGTCTAACTTGTCAAGACAGGCAGCACGTTTACTAAATAAAAATAGTCATTAACAAAAGGCAACTAATGGAAGAGTCTGATTACATTAATGATTTCTGCAGAGTCCCTAGTGTCAATGAGATGTAAGAGGTGACCCAAGCAGCTGAAGAAATGACCATGGGAGGTAGCCTAGGCAAAGGTGTGTTGGTGGAGAAGGGAAGATGTGTGGGAGAGGAAGGGGAGGGTATGAGATATATGGGAATTGCCAACGAGGAGACGTTTAAGGTGAGAGTAGCAGAAGGGAAAACTCTAAGTCACTAGGGAAGAGTTGGACAGTGGAGAGGTCCCTGTAGCATCTGAAGAATATGGGTCACAGAAATGCTGCCCGCAGGGGTGTTCCAGGTACTTCCCAGCCCTCTAAACCTCCAGTTCAAACATGCCTGCCTTCCACCACTGACTTGTGCAGAGCAAGCATTTGTTTTTATTTGCTTGCTGCTCCAAATGTGTTTTTCTTCACAGTCTATGCTCAAATACAATGTTTATTACTTGTATTTTCTCTTTTTATGTCTTACATAAATTCAGTGTAATGTTGGTTGTTTTTTTCTTCCAAATACTCTGAAGAATATCATCTTATTGCTTGTGCTGGAATTAAGATAATACGAAATGCCCCTGAAAGGGCTTTTGTTGTTCTTTGTAAACCCAACTGTAGGATTGCTCAGAAGCTATTGGTAACAACAGACCAAAATTATCAAGAATTTTTGCAGATCTTAGTGAAATGTTTTAATTAGACTGTCCTCTTCCAGTTCCTGATCCTCGGGTAAAGATCACGTTCCCCTTCTAGGGCTACAAAGTTGTTGAAGAGTTTGGAGGGGTAGTCGTATGAGGAGTGGCTAAAGTCATTTGGTTTGTTCAACTTGGAGAAGAGGAGACTGAGAGGAGGTGTCGTCGTGGTTACAGCTTCCTCACAAGGGGAGGAGAAAGGGTTGGCACCAGACTCTTCTCTTTAGTGACCAATGACAGAACCCGAGGGAATGGCAGGAAGATGTGCCAGGAGAGGTTTAAGTTGGACTTTAGGAAAAGGTTCTTCACCCAGAGGGTGGTGGAGCACTGGAACAAGTTCTTCAAGGAGGTGTCCCGGCCCCAAGCCTGACAGTGTTCAAGCAGAGACTGGACAACATCCTCAGACACATGGTGTGAACTGTGGGGTTGTCCTGTGCAGGGGCAGGAGTTGGACTTGATGATCCTTGTGGGTCCCTTCCAACTCAGGGTATTCGATGATTCCACAGCCCACAACGTATTTTTTCCATTTTGGATCACTGAAGCCACCTTTGTGTGCTAATAAGCAAGCTCTCATTTGAGATCTCTTTTAATGCCCATGCTGCAAGTCTGTCAGCCCTCTGGGGAGACCTCGGAGGGTTTCCCCCCCTCCCCACCTCATTATTTATAGGGCATTGGTACACTCGTAGTTATGCTACTTCTCCACTTTACAGCGTTACGAGCTGAGGAAAAGCTCCATTTCTCTTCTCTCATCTGTTTATGATGTGATACGTTCCAAAGCAGATCACATCAGCGACTGTTATGGTATCCTTAATGCGCTGTGAGAGCCGCGTGGCGGGCGGAGGGGCCGGGACGCGCGGCGCTGATGGACGTCCCCGTTACATGCCACATTGCTCAGGGTCTGTGGGAACCACGCTCCATCTCTCACCTGGCACAGATTATTGAGATTTATGCATTGAAACATTTGTATGTCACTCCCGCCCTCACCTTTGAATACTGTACAAGAGCTTCCTCTAATATAAATATAAAAGCAGAAGCCTGGTTTGGGGTGAAAATAGCCAGATTTTTAGACATAACCGAGATAAAAGACTACCTTAGTTTTCACAAAACATTTCCTAATTAATCATTTTTAGTTCTGTTATCTGTTCAGAACTACTTCTATGTTTTGTGTAAAAATTGATTTAAAACTGAATTTTCATATTTTTTCCTAAAAAAGTGTGTAATGCTTTCTTGAGCTGTATTTAAAATACCCTTGCATTAAGTATAGCCTTCCTATAGGAGAAAGTTAATGTTAACAAATTGCAAATTAATGTTAACAAGTTGCAAATTAATGGAATCTTCTAACTGACTGACTGTATATCAAATTGTAAATTGAAATTTCCAGTCTGTGTTTAGGTACTGACACAATGCAATGTGATTTATACACTTAAGAGATCAGGTTAAGTATGGTTACCCATGAATAATGAAATGCATTAGATACATGTTTGCAATTACTGTTCTCTGCAGATATATATATATATATATATATATTGCTGCAAACAAGCAAGAAGCAAATATACTCCTTGGTTTTAGCATTTCCATGCAACTGTTGTAGAGCAGCTTTTGGCTTTTTAAAGGTAGTATTTGTAATATGCCCAAGTGTTGAGATGGGCCACCCAAGAAATGGCAGCAGTCCATGTGTGTGTCTAGAACCACACAGTGATAACTCACATATTAGCCTTCCCTTTTTCTTTTTGTAGCCAGCACAGTGATATGTTTTGGTTTAAATTTTCCTTGGATGTTTATAAGCTTGTACATCAATACCTAGATAAAGGGAACTGGAACATGAACTCAATAGTTTTTCTGTTGTTCGACGGCAGATGGGTGGAAGGGAGCAGTCATTCATGGCTGTTGTATTCCACATCCTCTTAAGGTCTCTCTTTGCACATCTTAGCAGAAACCCATCTTCCTCCACTGTTCATAGTGTTTTTTAAAAACTGTTTTCATGGAGCTAACTGTTTAAAATCCTTAGAGTTCACCACTGTTAGCTTTTCTCTTCCTAAATGTTGCTGGCAATGCTGTTTAAAAAATTCTGGGGCTTTTGGGGTTAGTGGAAAAGTACAATTTGTGGAATTCTTCAAGCTTTTTTTTAAATCTCCATGGACTGTTTTCATTTCACATAGTTGCACGGAACAAAAAAGCTTGGATTTGTGTTGAGAAAAGACTTAACCAGCTTGCAGGGCTTACATTATTCTCAACTTAATAAGCCTTTTCTTACTGTCTGCAATATTCCCTACTGTTGTATGTCACCTAGCTTTTACCTAACTTTACACAGAGTAGACCTCAGATGTGACAGATTTTATCAAGTATACCTTAAAAATTATTAGATCGAGAGTTGTGCAATGAAAAAGTAAGTTTGCTGCCATTTTATGTGATATATCAGATCCCACAATTGCAGGGTATTTATCTAAAAAGGCTGAAATCAGTAAACCTTGATGTCTTGGCCAGGCTGGTAATTAATGTTGTGCAGTAATAAATCCTGCGAGTGTCTTAACACCTAAGGGTGAGCTGCTGGTTACTTGGTGGCATCACTGGAAGGCTCACCTAGAGGTGCAGAAATAGCAGCTGGTTTGGAGCCCTACATAGGGGGGTGCTGTCAGGAGAGAGGGTGAAGAAAGTGGAGAAGCTCCACTGAATCCGAATTATGATTATAATGGTGTCATGCAAGACATGATGAATTTGAGAAACACATTCAGCTTTGCACGGATGAGCAATCTCTGTCTGTCTCTTGCAGCAGGGCTTTTTTGCCTTCAACACACAGCTATACAAGGGAAACTGGAAAATGTAGTAGAGTTAATGGTGAAGAAGACCCAGACCTGTAGGCTTCAGAAAACAGCTCCCTGACAGTGTGAGGGGCTTCAGGCATAGATGGGAAACTGCCTTTATTTGTGTCTTTTGGGGCCTGTGTTTTAGTTTGGTTGCTTGAATAGGTCTGATGGTAGGAGAACTTGAAATTGGAATATTTCTACAGCACTGAATTGTCTCTCTCTGCCTCTTCTGGCTAGTGGACAAAACTTTGTGGGTCTGACAGTGGGTTGAACACCGTCCTCAGCCAGATAACTTTCCCAGCAGAGATAGTAATTAAACAATTTCCAAGCTGGGTTACCGCACTGCTGTCCTGCAGAGCCCTGGTCCAGAGTCCAAGACAAGACACAGGTTGGCTTATCTGCAGCCTTTCCATAGGGCTGCTCTTCGGCCGTCAGGGATGTTTAACTTGTAAGAACTAATAAGCTTAATAGGTTGACTTTATTTAATTATTAATGATCCCTTTCTGTCCTTACAGCTCATAAAACACTCTGTAGGTTGGCAAAACACTCATAATATTGATCAGGAGCCAGAGAGATATTTATTTCCTCTTTGCCCCGGCACACATAAATCTTGGTCCTTTGCCTCCTTCTCCTCGGCAGGCGGGATTTACAGTGGCCTGTTTCTTAAAAGCTTTTCGTAATTAAGGAATAAATACCTATCGGTCTTTGTTTGCTGTCTGGAGTCCTCTTGTTTGCCAGGGACCTATATATCCCCAGTGGGTTTGTACGCCTTCCCCCTTAGCAACGCAGCCGGGCAGAGAAGGCATGCATGCTCGGAAGCAGTCAACTGCTAAGCACTTACTTTGCAATAGAGTGGGGTCTTCTCCTGCAGAGAGAGGAAGCCCCTGTGTTTTCTCAGCATATTGTTCCCAGCTCCTCTTCCATGCCTCTCCTCCCAGTTCCTGCTTTGCTTGGGGCAGGAAGATGCTTTGGAAATTCCTTGCTGCTAGCCCTTTCTTCTTGCCTTCTCTTCTTCTTCCCTCTTTGCTAGTTGCAATTAAAAGCATCATGAGCCCTTCCCAACCTTTCAATCCCGTCTTCCCCCCACACACTGAGGTTTCTCTTTTACCCATCCCAACATTGCATTGACAACCCTGTCGAAAGCGATGCGGTTTATTGGATGCACGTGGGGTCATCGCGAAGGGGTTTGTTAAAACGGCAAGCCCTGGCACAACTGGCTGCATCATTAGGTGATGCGTGCTTCTTGCATGCTGGACCACGAAGCTAATGACACAATCTGGGACTCTGCAGGAGTTTGGGAGGTACGGAGGTTAGATTTACTTCATTTTCTTGGAAGAGACACATTAACCTTGTCAGCTGGCCAACAGGAGAGAAAATTTGGCAGTGCTCTTGCTGAGCTGGCCAGGTTACTGCTGCGTTAAGTGGTTGTACTTCAGTGAGCAACCAGAAATGGCAACACACAGCACATGCATGGCAATGCTAGAGGGACCATTTAGAGACTGCCTGAGTTACAGAATTCTTTTCTTTAGTGAGAGAGAAGAATAGATTAAAAAATTTGAGAGGCTTTTTAATGTTGTTGGAGGTTTGGAGGATAAAACCACTTCAAAATGCCTGCACCAAGCCTGCTTGGTAGAACTGATGGTGGGAGATCAATGCTCTGCCATAGTAAATACCTGCTGTACATTTCTGATGCAACCTTTTGAAATTTCATCAAGTCTTTTAACAAACAGTGACTGATTTTAGATAACGAGCAAGTGACACAACATTTTTGTCATCCTTGTTAACACTTTGGTAAGAACAAGGCTGCTTTTTTGTGCTGGAGCTGTTGAATTTTGATGGGAAGTTCTCAGGCTCTGCATCTGCATGCTGTTGCCTACACAATCAATTCAGAGTTGTCGTATGAATACAGCTTTTATTTCCACTCTGCACATCCTTTTCGTGTTTGCCTTTCATGCCTCTCCACCAAGGATACATGAGGGACAAATGAAGTCGAAGGCAGAGGTGAATGGGAGCGAGGAAGAGTAGGATGGAGAGTTGTTACCAGCGGGACGAGGCTTCGGCTCAGATTTGTTGGGTGTAAAACCACATACATGAAACCAAGGTGGGAAGAGCCACACAATGCACTCGATGGGTGTGAGCTGTGTAGGACGTGGTGCAAACCCACAAGTGGGGAATGCAGTGTAACTCCTGCTGTGAAGCTGTGCTCTAAGGAAATCTGCTTTTTATATTTTCTCATGCTACCTGGTTAGCCCTCCCCTCTTACAGTGCCCAGTATTTTTGTTTCCAGATAATAATGATGTGATGTGGCTGGCAGAGTAATTTAAATAATTGGACATTATCTTGAGAAGCAAGCACCTAATTAGATCAAAATAAATGAAGAACTGAAATTTTCATTTATTTCTAATAACTCTTTACCTATGTACAGTATCGCTGCCATGGCAGAGATTTCAGTATTCACACCACTGTGTGCTTACAGTTCACTAGTGATGGAGAGTCCTGCAAGAGCAAAGAGCTTGGTGGTATTTTTTGGCCAAGTCTTAGTGGCTTGTTCTTCTCCTGGTACCACAGAGTATTTTACAATCTTACTCTGTTGCATTTGGCAGTGAGGTTTGAAGTTTGTAGCAGCAGTCTGTGTTTGAATGGAAAGCTTCAGAGATAAAAGGCTCAAAGAAAGTCTGATCTTACAACTATACTCTTTCTTTCTCTAAGTTTATAATCTATTAATTCATAAGTTTATAATCTATTAATTTACATGTGTTTATGCATTGAAAAAAATAACAGCTGACATCACTTTAGAAAAGTAATTTTAGTACATATGAAGAAGAGACAGCTCTATCATCAGGAGCATCTGAGTTCATGATGATGTTGCCTCTCTAGCACACTGGCTTTAATTTGGTCCTGAAAAAAGAACTCCAAAAAGTTCAGTAAAAGGGTCTTGTTTTGGCTTTGACAACTACAAATGAACATCTCTGGCATTGAGGGCACCCTTTAGAGTGGGAGTTACCAAGATTACAGGCAAGGGAAGAAAACAGGAGGGAAATATTTACTAGCAGATGCACATTTCCTTTATTTTTAGAGATTGGTTCAGTGTCTTTCTCCTGATTAGTTGCTCTTCCCCAGATTTCCTCATACTCTTATTCAGCTGATTTATTTAAAGGTATGTCAGCACTGGCTGAAATGAAACACTGTGCCTCCTCTTCCTGCTTATTGCTGACCGCTCCAATAATTCATTTTTTAGCTCATTAGCTAACAGGGGATATGAGCAGTGGTTCTCCAGGGGACTGCAATGAGGTTAAGTGATCTACTGCTGACAACTCTGCTCTTGGACTGGCCTTCCTTGGGGGAAATGAAACCTCAACCAAGACAAGCTGTGGATCCCAGAAGTGAAACTGGGGCATCAGAGAAACAATTCCAGTATTTATGTCTTGTTGTTGGGACTTCTAAGATGAGTGTGAGCAGTAGAGCTGAAGCTGTCTGCCAGGAAAAGTCCCCAGGACTTGCCATTCAATGAGATGGTTTGCGCCAGAGATGTAGGGAGGATGTCCATGGACCTTGGCCATCTAGGTACTCTTTCAGAAACAGTCCCTCTGTATTTTGGTTGTCTATGAGATGTGGGCAAGTGTGCTTTTCCTCCTACCTCTGTGATGAAGTTTCATTTTCTACCAGAAAATACAAATGGTGTGTCTTGTGCTTAGTTTGTACAGCTGAATAAGAACTAAATCTCATTCAACAGCCAATGTCAGTGGCAAGCTGCCCCAAAATGTCTGAGGCTTTTAAAACACCTTAGTTTATGGTGTTTGCTGTGTTCCCACCACAACTCTTAGTGTGACTTCAGAGGTAGGATTTGTCCTTAATGAACTGAGTCTTTTGGTGGCCTTTTTGGTCAAGAAGAATTAGGTGGGTTTTCTGAAAAGGGAAACTGAAGAGAGGTAAAATAACCACGTGCAAAGGCTGAGTTTTTAGGTGAGCATAGCCCAGTGGTACAGCCCAATGCAGGTCCTGCTTTGGCCAGGCACAAGCCTGAGCATCTCCTGAGGGACCCAGTGTCTCCTCAGCTGCTGCCAAGCTCTGCAGCACATGTCAGGTGAAGGGATGGGTCCTGACCAGAGCATACAGTCAGTGTTAATGCAGAGCATTCACAGCTGACTTTGTCATACTGCAGGAGAGTGTGTGAAGGAAGGACCATTTGCATCCTCTTCATCACTAGTGCAGGTGGCAGCATGTTCCTTTTCCTGATAGTTTTATTTTTAGATTTTATTTTCCCTTCTTTTCCCGGACTTTTGTGGCAGTAGGATAAACCTGAGCAGGACTGGGTTGTTAGTTTCTCTCCTGCTCTCTTACAGCCTTGCCTCATCTGACTTGCCTTTGTGATGCTCCTGTGCAACACATGGCAAATGGGAAATTCATGCTGGTGAATTTGTAAACCAGCGACCTAAAGCTCTGAAAGCCTCTGCCTGAACCTGGCACTTACTGTCTCCGTTTTGTTACATACCACTGCATTATTATTATTGTGGTTCAAGATGAATTAGGAGTGGTGGGAGACTTGTTTAAAACAGCTTGTTTTCTAAACAGGAAGAGACTTCTGTCCAAGCCATGGTGATCGCAGCAATCGATGCTTTGACAGGAGCCAAAAGTTGCTGTCACTCAAAATATGGTCTGAGAGAGAATCATTCACAGCCTCCTGACTAGGCTTAAAAAAATTGTATTAGTTTTGTGTGTGAGGTGTATTTTGCCTTTAGGACATATGGGCATATGAGAAATAAATTCTCTAAGCCCTGGTGTGTGCTGCTGTTGTAGAACATTGCAGGCTGAATCACTTGATTTTTCAGTCTGGCGTGTTTAAATGTGTAGTGGATATATTGGTTATACTCTCAATACCTCTATACATGTTTAAAAAACATATGAGATGTTTGGTAAACATTCTTGAAGATACTCTGTATGGATACTGGAACTAGAACTGTTGCAGTGTTTGCAAGAATGCTCATTTTATTGTAAATAATTCCATGTTACTTTATCTTCCCCATGGCACAGTGTTGTTTTTTTTACCTTAAAAAAATACAAGCACAAAAAACATGAATTAAGGATGCAATAGTAACAGAAGTCCTTTTCTTCCTCCTCCCCATCTGGAATACCTGAAATGATACTCTGTTTATCAGATCCTGCCATCAGAGGTTAATTTGCAGCTCCCCAAATGTTTGTGTGTGTGTCTTTTAGCTTGCAGGAGTCATTCAAAGGTTTGATTTAAACGAAGCACTCTTTGTGTTAATTTTCTGTTTGCACTTTTGCTCTGACAAAAAGCCCTGGACCCGTTTGTAAGGTAAATTGTAGTCAGGGTAGAGAAGGGGATGCTTTGGGAAGCTGTGCCTGAAAGCATCCAGGGAGGTCAAAGCAAGGTCACTCCACATGTACCAGGAAACGATGCAAAACTAATCCAGATTTACTGTTGGAGGGATCTGTTTACATAAGTATTTAAAAACAGATTAGGGTTAACCTGACACTAGATTACTGGGAGTACTGTAAACAAGGCTGAAAGGCGTAAACAGAGCTTTGCCTTTTGTACTCCGGAGGAGAAATTCTGTCACCAGTAGCAAGTTGCTTGGCTTAGGTGATGTATATGGTTTTCACAGGATGGACAGATTACCTGAGGTACCTCTAAATGGGACTTTGTCTAGGGTTAGATCTCTTAGATCATATAATTGTATGGTAATTTTTTAATGGAGACTTGAGGGATTTGTTTGTAGTCCTTGTTTTCCTGTGTAACCTAATACCATCCAGAGAGCTTTTGATAGTTCTTTGACATATCAGGAGGAAATGGTGCTTCAAAAGTATTGTTTTGGTGGTTTGCATTTTGGAAAAACAAACAGAAGAACCATCCATATGCCTTTTGCATAGGAGACATTACTCAACTTGTAGAAGGAAAAAGCACCCCTGCAAGCAAGGCTGTGCGTTTCAGGGCTTGCTCTCCTGTCTGAAATGCAAGCCCAGGTGCTTGGTTACTTCTGGTCTTAGACACAGAAATTTGATGTGTTTTCTGTAATGTATTTTGCAGCACAACCTTAACATGGAACCAGGCTGCCTGTTTTGTCTTCATGATGGTGAGGGCTCTTTCCAGCCCCCATGGCAGCCCAAGGTTTTTTTAAGACCTCCTGGCTGTTGTGGTCATATGACCCCCTAGGAACAGCATCCACCCAGGAGGATCTTGGGCATTGCAATAATATGGCTCAGTAATGATGAAACAGATTACACAAATATCACTGAAAATACAAGGTTTGGGTAAACGGTTGCTATGAGGGCTTTCTTGCCAAAAATTTGAAGGGGGAATAACTCTCATGTTGTTTAACTGCTGTTTGCTAGCATAACAATAGCTGAAGCTGAACTTGCACCATTTTACAGAATCAACAAAGTTGGGTTAGAGTGACCTCTCTCCTTTGGCTCCTCTAGGGAAGAAAAGGAGCGCTGGATACGTGCGAAATACGAACAGAAGCTCTTCCTTGCCCCACTGCAGTGCCTGGAGCTTTCTCTGGGCCAGCATCTCCTGAGGGCTACAGCTGAGGCGGACTTGAGGACAGTCATCCTACTGCTTGCCCACGGAACTCGGGAAGAGGTGAACGAGACCTGTGGAGATGGGGATGGGCGCACAGCCCTCCACTTGGCGTGCAGGAAAGGAAATGTGGTGTTAGTGCAGCTCTTGATTTGGGTAAGTACGTGGTGTCTGGGGAGGGGTCCAGCTGGATTGGTTTTTGCTTGGCTATGTCCCTCAGCAGGACCACCCAAACCTCCTTCCTGCGGGGTCCACAAAGCCTTTGCTGGTCCCAAGTCTAGACGTTCCTCATTGCACGCTCTCAAAAGACAGCAATGTGATCAAAAAGTGTATTTCTGCCTGTCTGCTGCTAATTGATGGAAAGCAGAGGATTGTGTAGGAAATGAAGAAGGAGGAAATTCCCTACCACCTGTTTGAAACACCAGCGTGGAGAATGTTGTCCCACACACGAGCCCCTCCCCATAGAAGCTTTTATGTATGTGACTCAGTGCTGCTCGCATTATCAGGCTGGTATCCTGCCTGGTCTCTTCTCCCTCCTCCCCATCCTCAGTTACATTCAAACCCAGCTGTCTCAAGTACTTTCCCTCTATCTTAATGCTCTTTTGGCACCTCGGTTTCCAACAACACGCCTCTTCTTTCCATAGTACGGCGTCGACGTGATGGCACGCGATGCCCATGGGAACACGGCGCTGGCCTATGCCCGGCAGGCCTCCAGCCAGGAGTGCATCGACGTTCTCCTCCAGTACGGCTGCCCGGACGAGCGCTTTGTCCTCATGGCCACCCCAAACCTGTCCAGGAAGAACAATAACCGGAACAACAGCAGCGGGAGGATGCCCACCATCATCTGAGGAGCTCACTTGTGTATTCGCTGACCTGGATTACATCGCAGCCTCACATTCCTCCATCCCCATCACAGCTCTGCTCTGTGAGTCTGGTAACTCTCCTTTTCCCTTTTCCCTCCGGTACATCCCTGTCCCATCCGGAAACGGCGCCTCTGGAGAGCGCGAGGGGATGAGAAGGAGCAAAAGGGGCTGCAGAGAAAGCAGTTGTTTCAGTGACAGCTCTCGAACGGTGGAAACAAGCGGGTGAGAGCGCGTGGGTTTAGCAGGACATGCCACGCGTGGCACCGGGACCATGGGAGAGCGGTCGTCCCCGGGGTTGGGGACACAGGCTCCCCCCGAGCGTGCAGGGAAGGGGCGGAGGGAGAGGCGAGTGAGAGGAGAAGGAAGGAGAGATGGTGACTCTCTGTAACTGACAGTTAAGCACATCAGTACATTTCACCTCTACCAAACGCGACGCCTGGATTTCATTCTCTTCTCTGAAGAGCTTGACGGCATAAATCAGAAGCAAGCACAGAGTTTGTCAGGTTTGAAGCTCCTATGATGGTATGTGTCAAATCAGTTGTAGCTAATCTGTCCGGGGAGAATACTGGCTTCATTACACTTGTATAGTTGAGTTCTTCCAGCATTACCGCTGTTTAATAGAACATGATTAGTCATCACGGAGAAAAAAGCATATTAGCTGAGGAGGTAGTTACATGGCACGCTTCGGTGATTGCTTGGATGTGATTGCAATATTCTTAGAAGCATCATATTATCTCAGACATGTTCTTTCAAGCCCTTGGAGCCCTCCTTTCTAAATTCACTGTCATAATTTAGTATCTGTTTAATTTTTCAGTCCAAAGAGAGGAAATGAGTTGCTGAGTGTTATTTGACTGCAGTCTCCTTGGTGTAAAAACAAAATGGAAAAAATAAATAAGAGTAACTATGAAACACAAAAAGGAATAATGAATACCGCTAAGGAAAAACATTTCAAGTATGTGTAGTGAAATTAATAAACGCATTAAAGGCTAATATTTTTTCAGCCAGCAGAAATAGGTTCTGTCTTTTTGCCAAGGTAAATGTGTTGAGTTTTTGGTCACTCCTGTGATGCATTGCCTAACTTATACAGATTTTTGTATTGTGTCTCTAGATTATATGTATGTAAAATCTATTTGAATAAAAAAAAACATAAATATGCATTGATTTTTTTTTTGTACAGAAAATTACATCTCTGTTAATTTATAAACTGTAATGGATGTGAAGTAGATAATGTGCAACTAGTTAGGATCTGTGGGTTACAGATCATTGTACATTGAAAATATTCCCAGCAGCAAACTCTTGTTTCCATCGCAAGCCTTTGAGGAACATATCAGGAGATTATGGCACTTTTGGCATGGGAAAAAAAAGTGGATGAGACCTATTTGAAAGGAAAAAGAGGCTGTTTCTCAGCGCTGTAAATATATTTTACTCCAGAAGTCACGAAGCTTTCACAAGCCAAGACAAAAAGCCCCAGCCTGGCTGAGGGAAGATCAGATTTGATTAAGTTCAGAATTGATAGCCTTCACCGCGGCGGGCAGGGCATGGCTGCGCTTGACTCCCAACTTGGCTGCTTTCGGGAAGAAAAATGGCTTGTGAAAGTAGCCTGGACAGTTCATTTGAATTCCAAGTTTTAATACTTGATTTGATTGTTTTGGTATTACCAGGCAGATCCCAGCTTCTCCTGTTTTCAACGGAGGAGGATTCTGGAATGGGGAAGCAGGCTGTATGGTTTTTGGCAGGCAGAAAAGTGATTTTTTTTTTAAGTGGATTATGGCAATGTGAAGATGTGGAAGAGGGTATATCACGGAGAAAGTTGAAAACTCAACTGAATTTGATGGCAAAGGAGCAATTTTGTGAAGGCAGTGAGGTGCACACAGCATAGTAATTTGCAAATCTACCTGCTCATATGTATTTCCCAAGCCTTCAGTGGTGCTCTTCCTTGGGGCTCTGGATTTCCTTTCGCATATAAGTGGGATGAGTGTAGCAATTGCTAAATAAAGCTATACGTGGACAAAATGTGAAGGAAAAAAAACATAATCTGCGTATCTTAAGGGGAAAAAAAGATGTAAAAATCATCAAATTGTGAAAGAAAAGTGATCCTCAAGGTGGAGACACGAGAATATTGACCAGCTTTTTCCTATTTCGCGGTGTTCTCATTTTGTACTTTGTTACTGTATAGACATTTAACTATTTGGAGGGGAAACCTTTCTTCAACCAGCCCAGGCTGCTGCATCAGAGTAAGGCTACAGCTGATTCTCTTCATACTGGGATAATTTTTTATTTTTTTTTTTTTTAATTGAGGAAGGGTGTCTGTTATAATTGCTATTTCTCCATCATTCCCATGCAGCTCCCTGAGCTTTGGTACTGATGGGTGGTCCTTCAGCGATGGGACAACCCCTCTAACGTGCAGCTGAAGGTGATGCTGTGAAGCCCACTGTGTCTTGGTGCTCGTGAGTTTTACACCCCTCCAGGGGGACACAGCAGGGATTCAGGAATCATGGTCCCAGAGGTGCTATACCTGTCTGCTCTTGCCCTGGGAGCATCACAGGCGTTGGTATCGAAAAACCCAGTCCAATATTTCAAATACATGGTAGGCAGATTTGCCACTGTTAAGTTCTTAATGCATGTTCCATTTCTGAGCTGCGTGTTTTTCCTAGCTGAAAATATTTTCTGTACATAATTTAATGCTCTCTTTGGGTCACCTTCCTCTTTTAAAGCTGAGAGTGATATTTGAGAAACAAGGGCAACCAGGCTGTCATGCAGATTTCATGCAGAAGAATTATACGCTCCTTTCATAAAAATTTTCTGAAGGCGAATCTTAAAGTATATAATATTTTTAGGGAAGGATTTTACACTGTATTATAGGAAGAATCCAGGCTAGCCAACTAATAACCTCATACTTCAATTAAGCAGTAGCACAGTTTAATTTAACCTAAACATAGTTTTCCCTTGAATGTGTAAGCATTGTCAGTACCTATGTTGAAGTGACGTAGAGTATGCGATGGTTTCCCTAAACATGCAAGCATCTATGGGGAGGATACCTGGATGTACACACAATGGCAATCCCTTCAAAAGACAGGAGATCTCCCAGCAGTGTGTCCAAGTCAGGAGAGCCCTTCTCTGGCACTGCAGCCGCTGATGCTCCAGCCATGGTAGAACAGACCCCGAGGGTCTGTGCCTCACGGTGTGTCGGCTACAACATCTCCGCTTCAAACGGGTTTGGTTGCATGGCTCTGAGAAGTTGTGCGGCACCTCCTGAGCTAGTAGGACAGGCCACCTGGCAAGGAAGTCAGTGTAGACTCCATCCCTTTCTTGCACGGTGAAGTAGAGGAGGGAAAACCTTCCCACCACTTGCACGGTGAAGTAGAGGAGGGAAAACCTTCCCACCACAGCTGAGAATGAGGATGAAGTTCTCCAAGGCTGGAGCCCAGTGGGACTTGGCTTTGTGAGCTGAGGTCTCCAGGTTCCGCATGTGTTTCAGGGAACGTGTTTGCACTTTGCAGAGGATGTTCTTGAAGCCATCCAGGTGCAAAAACAGGTGATATATACTGACACTTGGAGAACCTGCAGGAATCATTCCCATTGCTTTCACTCTGTTAACCCGTCTGCTTTCTGTTCTTCGTCTCGTGTTTAGCCCCTCTCGTTGCTTTTATGGAACCCACTTGCCAGGCTGTTTATGCCCTTTGAGCGTGTTATGAGCAAATTAAAAACAAATTGAGATCCAGTCAATAAGAAATCCCAGCAGAAACATGTTAGCTAAAGCTGTTTTCTCCAAAAAATGGAGTTTGCGGCTGTGATTTTTGTTGCGTCCCCCATTTAACCCTTTTTGTTATCCCAGATACCTTTAAATCCCCTTTCCTCTGCACTTTATCCACAACAACTAAAACACTAGAAGTGAATCCACCATTGCTATTAACATCAGCACTTTGTTCTGTTTATTTTAAGCTAATTGCTGTTGGATGGTGGAGATGAGTCGGATGTGTTGTATCCAGCTTCTGAACCTTGCTATTCATGAGGAAATAAGATGTAACCTTTGGAAAATTCAGGGTCCTGCCAGTGCAGCGATTTGGCCAAGGGCTCCCATTACCAGATTTCTGGTTTCATTGCTAAAAGGAAGCAGAAGAAAAGCTATTTGTATAGAGCCTTGGTATGTTCTGAGTTAGATGCTGCTCAGAAAGCCAGGTGAGCTCCTAGAAGGCAGAGAGGATTTTTTAAGCATTTGGGCATAGTGTATAATAACTGTAAACATTAATATTGTTTAATTTGCTGTCTGTTCCCTGTTTCCTTAAATTATGTGTGTTAGTGCAAAAAAATCTTTAGCTGCACTTGGCGATTTCCCCTGGCCAGAGGAAGCTGAGTAACGTAGGGAGAGAGGAATAGAGGTGGGAATGCAGATACGGGCTTAGATATTATCTCTGGCACTGTAATGTAGTATAATTAGATTATATGGGGTTTGGATAGCTTCATCTTTTATATTTGTATGGAGATCGGGAGAAATGAAGTAATTTGTAGTTTCTAGTATAAAGTAGTAATGGTGGAGACAAGCACAGATTTCACAAGGGGGTCCCGAAAGGGCCCTTTCCAAATGACTCGGGGAGCCGCGTTTGCACCTTAACAGGGAATAAATGGTCATTGTGGCTGGAGGGACTCGTGGTAAAAGAGTAGTTGGGGACCAACCTCAGGCCACCTTGGCTGGATAGGACACAACTTGCCCATCCACATCTCATCAGCGAGCATCTTTGTTTCCAATGTGTACATGGGATCTCTGGCTATTAGTCTTGGATTCTCAGTTCAGCACCTGCTTCTGTTGTTAGTGATTCGTGGGTAAAATCTATTGTGTAGAAAACCATTCTTGCATGTTCTTGTGTTTGTTGCATGGCAGAAAAAAACAAAACACACTCCAGATTAAAGTTCTTTTTAAGGTGGAAAAACACTAAACCTACCCCAAATTAAAAAGTTCTGCAACGAGTTTTGACTTCTTACATTCTAAGGTGCAAAAAGAAGGTTGGTTTGAATGGTTTTGTTTGAGAACAACTTCCTGTTTAAAAAAGTATAAAGGTAATAGAGCAAAATATCCAAAGCTGTAGGTAGGTAGATTTGTTGTATTACGATATTCTAGGTTCTGGGTTGTTCTTTAGTGTGGGCCATTTTTTAACGTAAATATTGGGTGGTCTCGTCTCATGACTGTTTACCTTGAGTTGACTGAATCTGTTTCACGTTTTAAAGGGAGGTTTGAAGGGTTTTGGCCAAGATTTTCAGGAGCTGTGAATAGTTCATGCTGTGAGAGGAGGATTGCATGATTTCTGAAAATAAAAGGTTGCTTTGGTTGGTTTTTTTTGTTTTGGTTTGGGGTTTTTTTGAGCCATTGTAGGCCCCAAATCACTAGGCATGCTTCTGGTTGTCTTGGCCCCTGTGTTTCATTTCAAGTCACAGCAATGTGTGGATGAATTAACTCTCATCATTTACAATCATTCCTGAATGTTCAGGGGGAGTTTGCTTGTGGGCAGATGAAGTAAAAACACCTTGCGCTTCAACAGTTTTAGCCTCTTCATCTCTGTATGTCCACCTGTCTCCTAAATCCCTGTGGCATATCCAAGACTGACTATTTTGCATTGCTTCAGAGCTAGCAATTTTTACCTGTGTTTTATGTACAAAATGTGAAGGTGGGGTGGGTGGGGATGCTTACAGAGGTCTAATGGCATGGCATGTTGCTTGCTGGCAGTGAATGCACCATCAGCTCTTTTGTGTATACCCCGTTTTCCAGAACCGATTGGTGTTTTTTTGTTTTTGAGAACTGAAGTAGCTGAAAACACTTTCCTGGTCCTCTCAAATGACAAGGTAGAGTAAAGCCCCTCACAGCAACTCGATATAGGGTCTGATCTGTGCTGAGGGCAAACCCCAAGCTCCGGCAGGACCGAGGAATGGTTTTGATGCTGAAGGTGAGTTGTGATTTGGCAACTAGTTCCCAGATCTGGGACTGAGTTGGTAGATGAAGCGCAGTCAAGGTGGTTGGAGTCCTATGGCCGTGTATCACATGGAGGTCACTAACTACATGTGCTTTGCATTTGGGGTGTGTGCTTATAGATGCATATATGCTCTACATGCTGCTACTAGCAATTGTGGAAATGTACACACATACATTTACACATTAATCAAAACCAATATCTAGAGCCAGGTGTTTGGTTAGATGTTTATAAACAGGCAAGCTTCCCATTTGAGCAAGAACAGCCATTTCCAAGAGTGCAGGAGGGGGGACGTCTGCTCGAGGGGTGGAGAGATGCAGGAATACAAGGCACAGGCTTAGTGAGGCCCTTGTGAGCCATCAGGCACTCAGGACTCTCACAGATACCTGCCTCAGGTATTCAAGCAAATCCAGCTCCTTCAGACAGCAACACTCGACTTCAGAAAACTTTTGACTTGGTCACTGGGCCCTAGGGCAGCCCTTTGCTTGAGAGAAGGAATCCAGCCCCACGCTGTTATCGTGGGAAATGCTGGGAAAGGAGATACTGAAGGTGAGAAGAACAGAGGACTTGCTGCTCAGAGGCCATTTTTTATATATACATTTGCTTGAAACTCAGCTTACTGGCTGAATTTAAGTGCAGGACCAGTGGGCTGCCCTCCTATGGCTGGTTCAGCAATGCTTCAGGTCCTGCTGCTGTTTGTGGGGCCATTGGGGATGATGGCGGTGAGATGTTTCTGAAGAGCGTTTGCCAGGTGGGACAGAGCACCTCCTCATCCCTCCCTCCACATATTTGCAGCCATTATGCTCTAACCCCAAAATTCTGCCATGAGGGAGTGACAAACCTCAGCTAACATGTGCTGAGGCTTTGCGTGTATCAAGTAGTCCAGGAAAACTTGACAGAGTGTTTTCATACCGTTTCTACCCTTGCTTTCGGTTTACAGTGGTATCGGGAGAAATCAACCAGGAGAGGGCAAGCCTGACAGGGTGAGAAGGATGTTTGCTGGAGCTGGGCAAGGTGTGGTAGGAAACACAGCTGGGTACATGTGGTGGGAGAATCACTTACTTCCCTTCTTGCATCTGCGACAAAGTAATTTCTTTGAAACGCTGTGGAAAACCCCTCCAAGCATTTTTGCCAATGTATCTAGAGATTAAAGACATTGAATCTATGGAGCTTGTTTTGCAAATCCACAGGGCAAACAGGACGTACCTGTCCTCTGAAAGCACAGCCCCTCGCTCCGTGGGAATACCAAGTTTCCAGGGGACCACACGCATTTGGTCCAGCCCTCTCTTATCATTTTAATGTCGAGAGCATCTTTCGCTTGTAGGCCACTTGCATAGGTGGGTGCACAAACTGAAGTGGGGTGTTATTTAGAAAGGGGAGTTCTTGGAAACACTGGGGGCTTGTTTTGTGTAACGATTGCCTTTGGGCTCTGGTTTGGGATTGCCGGGGCCCAGTTCTGCAGCTCCTGCTGCATTAAACCTCTCGACTTCAGCGGAGTTTGAGTGTATCCTGAATCCTTTGCCAAAGTCCAAGGGAAAATGGCTTCAGGATGGCAGAGTTGTGCACGGATGGGCTGTATCCTGACCCCTCTGAAGTCGGTGTTTGGCCCCTGGTTTCAGTGAGGTTGTGATTTGAGGTTCAGTCTAGCCAGCACCTTTATTTTGGGAGGCACCATCAGCACCACTTGGGTGTTTTTCTTTATTCTTTAACCTGTGACCGCCTGCAAAGGCTAGATTTTATGTTTGACTGTGTTTAGCCCCCAAGTCTTTCAGTTTTTCTGCTTTGTGATGTTTGTCTTTCTGGTTGGGAAGGGGAGAAAGGGAGCCCAGGTGAGTAGGGACACCTGGGACCTCTTATTGGGGTAGAGGCAGAAGATATCTAGCATATGGCAGATATATAGCAAGCTTTGGGGTTTGTTTTTCTGTTTCTGTAAATAGTAATGTATAAATGATGACAAGACAGTGTGGAAATTATTAAAAAAAAAGTATTTTGTTGTTGTTTTTATATTACCTCATTCAGCAAGTTTGTTTTACAATGACTCATTGATGCTTTATTTATATTGTTTGTACTGTAATTAAACCGATTGACAAACTTTTCACTTTGCTTGTTGCTTCATATGATTTTGGTTTGATTAAGTATGCCAGTTTGTATTATGTTTCCCTTTCCTCTCTCTCCATGTTGAGATTTTTGTGTCAGCTGTACAGTATTCTGAATAATTAAAAAAAAAAAAAGAAAAAAAGTTGTAAAGTACTGCAGAGAGAGGCTGCTATATTGTATAGGTCTCTTTCTAATAAAGACAAGAAAACTTGTTTGTCACAGCTTGCTTCTTTGCTTGAGTCTTCATTGCCGTGTTATTGAGATATACCCGCCCTGGCCCCGCTTTCTTCTCATATTAATGATGAGATACTGTCACTCTTTGCCAGTAATAAAGATGAAGTATTATCCGAGACCTGGGATGTCAGAAGAGCCCGTAATGGTGCAAATTGATAAATTAAAAAGCAATAAGTCAACCGGACTGTAATGGTGTATATCTAAGAGTTCTGAAATAGCTTGTGAACTGAATGACAGATCTCCCAGCAAAAATATGCGAGCTTTCATTAAAAACAGTTATTCTCCTCGAGGAAGAGAGAGTAGTAAATGTTGCACCTAGACTTTAAGAGTCTCTGGAGGAGATCCAAGGAATTAGGCCAGTAACGGTTACATCTGTATCTGCTAAATTGGTTGAAATGATCATTTAAAATAAGAATAATAAAACATCTTTAAGGTCATGATATGGTATGGTCTAATCTCTTCTTTGAAGGAAAATCATGGCTCTCTATTAGGCTTCTCTGAACAAGTCGTTTAAAGCCCTGAACCATGGGCAACTGATTGACATTTATTTATATTTTTTAAGTTCTTGGCCCAAGCACATCACGAGAAGAAATCAGGAATCTAAGCAGGCCCAAGGAGAAGACAAAATATTGCAGAAGGTTGCAAGATGGAATGGAGGGGAAAGCACCTGAGCAGACTGGTAACCAGCCACAAGGGTCCCTGCTGGAACCAGTACATCTCATGGGTTGGTGATACAGTGAGTGACAGCAGTGGCTGTGGCAACACTACGTGAGGCCAAGAGAGCTGTGTAGTATTGAGGTGGCTTCACAGAGAACATCAGATAATTAAACATGCCTTTTGAGATCATAAGGGCACCATGGAATGAGACAGCCAACGCTAGTTTGGCCATCTATGCTTGGCCCACCTTATAAAAAATACGGAGAAATTAGGGATATTCAGAAATGAGTAGCGCTATGAAGAGGTGGAAAAAGTGGGGAATTTCCCTCAAAAAGAGACACAAAGAGGGGGACATGATAGCCACAGATAAGCAGTGGGGAAGTAGCAGGTTGGGGATGTCTCTTTTCCTGGTCTTGCACCCAGCACGGTGCATGGGCAGATACCAAAGACAGCATGGCCAAAACCAATACCAAGGTGGATGGGCTCTCCAGTGCATCACTAGACCAGAGACCTCGCTGCAGCAGGATTCTGCTCAAGAGAAGACCTGGCCAAGATTAAAAGGTGAGCTTGCTTCTTCACAGACTGAGTGGGACTGCCCAGAGTGCAGGACTGGGGGTTGGGTGGATTTGGTTTGTATGTCTGCTTGTGCCTTGACCTAAATTTGTTCATTCTTCAGGTTATTGCCCACCCTATGAGGTCTCCCACCTGCAGGGAGCTGTCATTTCTGTCCTGTCTGATGAGGATTTGTTTGGGGGAGGTTTTAATTTCCTTTTCTGCTCTTCAATTCTCCAAATGCTCCTGGGAGGCTGCACCAACACTGTAGGGAGTAAGAAACTGCAGGACTGCTTGTACAATTTTTTTTTCCTTTTTTTGGGGTCTACATCACTGTTCATCATGCAGGAACTGTACGCCTTTGTTCTTACAAGGTTTTCCCACCCTGTTTAACCCCATCACATGTGCAACCAGCACCAAAGCAAGAGGAGGGTGCTTTGTGTTCTTCCCTTCTGGATTTGAAATGAGAACTTCAAAAGTAGAGAACTTGTTTTGGATTCTCCCTGGGTGGTGTAAAGCTATAGCAGTGTGTTTTGTAGAAGTCACCCATCCCTCCCCTCCTTTGCCCTCCTAAAGGGTACAGGGTTTGATTTTGCGATGGGCATGGCTGACTGCTCACTCTCTAACAACCCTCCTAAGATCTGGCTTCTCCTGGAAGATCCTGGTGCCAGAAATGGTGAAGCAGATTTGAGGATGTCTTTCATTCCCACATTTCTCACCTATGCCAAGCTCACCCCCATATACCCTTGAAATGTTCTCAGCTGGTGGCATTCATACATGCCTAGGAAGAAAAGATCCCACTGCAAAGCAACAGGGGTCAGGAAGATATTTGGAAAGAAAACTACTGATTCCCATAATGGGAGTAGAAGGAAACCTCCCCCTTTTTTTAAAAAATGAAAGAAGCAATTACTCTAGACACCAGGCTGTTGTTCTTCCATAAGGCCTTTCTGTATGTCTCCACCCTTGCTTTGATGGATACTGGGAGCACCAGCTCAAGAAAACTGCTCCAGAGCCCAGAAAGCACTTGCTATGTAGGTACCAGCATCCTTTTAGCACTCATTCAAAATATTCCCTTGGCAGTTTTGCTGTTTCTTATTTATTCTTTAACACAAATCCAAACTGGCACGAAGAGAGCGATAGATGAGATGACTGAGAACAGCACAGACAGTGATCCCATGCAACATGGTGGTAGGATGGGACTGACCCTCCATGGTAAATGGGTTTGTTTTCCAGTTTGTTTTCCAAACTCATCCAAATTCAGCTATTTTCATAAACAAAATTTAAATTGTTATGCTTAACGAATATCAGGTAAGAGTAGCCTTAAAGAGACAGGCCAAACATCTACCCACACCAAAACTTTTTCTCCACCTGTGGCCAAAGCCAGTGCTAGAGGAGAGTGTAAAATCAGATTTTATGGGGCTTTTGCTATGTATTTCCCCAGCCTGTAACTGTTCAAAATTGAGGGACCTCTGAGTCATCTGTTTTCAGTGAGTTTAGTGATCCTTAGTGGATTTCTGTTTCATCAGTTTGGCTGATGCCCTCCATCTCTTGAAAGGTTTGAGCATCCACAGCATCCTCCATCAAGAAGTTGGAGTTCCTCAGCTGAACAGCAGTGGTGGTGAAGAACCACCAGCATCTTCCTTCCCACTCCCCTTCTCCCTTTGCAGCACCCTGGGGAGGAAGGGTGGCAGTGGGACCCCCTGGTTTGGAGTGACTTGGCTCACTTGACCTTCCCGACAGCCCTTCCCAGGGGCGGCACATTTTCCTCATCCTGAGTTGTTCAATGACTTGGTGGCAGGAGGTAGAAGTGGTGTCCAGAGATGTTGCTCAGAAACTTCACTGCAGAAAACACAGCAAAAATCCAGGCTGGGGAGCAACATATCGCACACAAAGCCCTTCTGAGCCAGCATCACTTGCCCTGGAGCTCATCCTTTTGCGCTTTTTTCTCTGTTTCCATGGTGGATCTGAGGCTGGTGATGCTGGCAGGGAGAAGCAGGCAGTTCAGTTTCTCCCTGTTGAAGTATTCCTGCTGCATTGCAATTCCCACCCAAGCAGTGTGACTTTGGAGAATCATAAAGTCATTTACATTGGAAAAGACCTTTAAGATCATAAAGTCCAACCATAAAGAGAAAGCACAGACTGCAGGAGTTACCGGGAGGGTGCATTAGGGAAATATGGTTACTCCAGGTGAAACCACTCAATGTGCTGTAGAAAAACCACAAACCCATGCCAGGACTGGGAAACCCACCAGGCAGTTCTTTATCTCACCTAACATCCAGTAAAACCCTTAATTGGCCAATAAATGTGGTCACAATAACCACGCTCTACCACTGCCAGCAATTAGCACTTATTTATTTGCATTCTGCCCCCACCGATCTCAGCTCCTCGACATCCAGATCTGTTTGTTTTCAAGCCAGGGAGACTCCTTGCATTTGCCAAAGAGAGGATGAGAAGAGCAAAAGCGGCAGAAAGGAAAAGGTGATACTGTGCCATGGGGATGAAAGGATGTGGCGCTGCAAAACCATCTGAAGCATTTTCCAGTTGCTCAGGGAATTAACTTTGGGCTCCCAGGGAATGTAACATGCCTGGGGTTTGCTCAAGCCTTTTAAGAAAAGGCACTGTTGAGTGCTGCCAACACCAAGGGCTGCTTGTTGCTCAGCTGGAAGACAACCTCTTGATGACCGTTTGCAGTAGAAAATAATCATTTATCATCATTTTGGCCTGGGGGTAAACAATTCACATTGGTTTTGAGGATTAGCAGAAATGAAATGTCAGGTATTTCCACCTAATGAACCAAGTGCTGGGATCCTGAACAGCCTTGACTTGCCAGAGACTAAAGAAGAAAGGGATAGAGAGACAAGCAGAAGTCCCATGCCTATCAACAGCTGCCAAGACAGGGGGGCTGCAGCTGGAGGGAGGAAAGGGGTCCTCAGATGCCAAAACAGCTCATCTTGCAATCCTGACAACAACGGATGGGCACGTGTCTTGAAACTCTACCTCTGCTTTGGGCCATACGGGGGATGTTACGTCTATTTTGCAGGCAAGAGGAAACCACTGAGAGCCCTTGGTCTCTGTGCTGGGATGAAGATATCCATCAACATTATGGTGTGGCTAGAGCAAGATGTCAGAGCTGCACATCATAGCCCTGTGTTTACCCTTCCAATGGGCTGTCTTCGAAGGCATCCTGCAGTTCCTGGGAGTTTGTGGACTAGAAAGGGATTGTGCTGCCAAACAGCTCAGCAACTGAAGCAGAAGGGAGCAATGCCCCCATGATGCCTCAACAGCATCGGGGCAGGAGTCCAGGCAAGTGTGGGGGCACCAAAGGCTGCCAGAAATCGCCCCAGATGGATGAGCAGCTCCCATTGTTGCTGAGGAAAATGGATTTTGGTAGCACCTTCCCTCCCACCCCCAGCATGTTCCCCTCCTCCTCCTCCTCTCCACCAGAAATACGGCATCTACAGCTCCCACTCTGCGGATCCAACTGGTAATGGCCGGGCTGATTGACTGCAGATTTCCCTGTAACTGAGCTTAATTAGCAAGCTAATCAGGTCTGGAGATGGTTCCAATTTATTTATTGGCTGATGGCTGCCACTAATCAGCCTGGCCAGTTAATACTGGCAGTGCTGAGGTTTGTGCCAGGTGAACAAATAATGTCAGGATTTCATCCTTTCCAGCACTCAGAGCTGACAAAATTTGCTCAGTGAGTGCCTGAGCTCAGATGTGGGCAGGGTGGTACCTGCAGCATCCCTTCCCTGAGGGGTTAGGAAGGGTTTAAGCACTGCGCTTAGCTCAGACCAGCCCTGGCTCACTGGGAGGATGATACTTGCAGGCAAGGATAGAATAGGGGCACGTTCTGCCCTTCGCACACCAGCAGTGTAACAGAGCTCAAACACCCAAAATAGTCCTTGTTTCAGGGACAAGGTGTCCAAAGGCAGTGTCATCTGTGGGTCACCTCTTTTGAAGGTGACCTAGAGCAAGCCTCTTACAGCTTGAGCTTCTCAGTTCCCTCCAGCTGCACGAAGGCAATATAAAAGAGAATTATACTTTGCTTGAAAAAATATATGAAGGAGAACTTTTCTGGATTTTTCTTTTGCCCTGGAGTTAGCAGAAAAGTGTTGGTAGTGTTCCCCGGGTTTGGTGGAGCATTGGGACTGATGCAGGATGTCTCTCGAGTGGAGGCAAGGTGAAAGGGATGCACCGGTGCTGTGGCAGAGCCTGCCTCTCTCCCAAGTGCAGGGGAGCTGGGGAAACAGAACTTCGTTAATTAAAGCATGGTGAAAAGGTCCCTTCCATCTACTTCTGCCCCTGCAGAAGTCCCACCAGTCTCTGGATATGGGATGGGGATGTGCATGTGGGATGGCGCCAAGTAAAGGAAGGAAGGGAATGGGATTTATGGGATTTTCATGCCTCCATGCCCTGCCACAGAGAGGAGCCAAAGGGAAGGGAGGAAGCATGAAAGGGCAGACATGACAAAAGAGCTGGAGGAGGCACTTGCTACGGCAAAAACTTGTATTGGGCTAAAGCATTTCTTCCCCAAAGGCAACCAGACCTGAGCTGAAGACCCCAAGGGCTGGAGAGGCCCCCCGCCTTGTTAATTGGCTCTGATATTTAATGGTCCTCCATATTTTAATGAAAAAAAAAAAAAAAGGAAAAAAAATAGGAAGAGCTCCTTGCTTCTAATTTGAGTCTGACTGGCTGGAGCTGCCAGCATCGATTCTCGTGCTGCCATCCTCCTGTTGATTCAAGAGCCCTTTAGTACCAGTATTTTCTCCCCATGAAGGCACTTACAGACAATAATCGGGTCACTTCTCAATCTCCTCTCACTGATAAGCCAGGAGGTGGGTGGGTGCCAGAGCATCGGGTGTTTTGGGGGGCCACAGACCCCATCTGGACCCTGGTGGCAAGGGCTGACAATCTCATCATGGGACTCTGAAATGCAGCCAGTGATGATGGCTGGTGGTACTGGGGAGGATTGAAATGGAGCACCCTTCTCGGTGGGCTGCAGGACATCCCACCCTGGGGTTTTTGGGTGATGGAGCTGGTCCATGCTGGGCAGGGAGAAGGGGGATGACAAGCTGGATGAGGCCAGAAAGGCCTGATGCAGGTGACGCTCATGGCAGTGGGGAGAGCAGAGGCAGGCGGGTGAGTTTCATGGCTGCAGCTCTGAAATTTCTTGCTGGAGAGGGTTATTAGAGGGAGTAATTGGGATCACCTTACTTTACAAATGTTACTTTGCAGAATGAGGCGGGAAGACAGATCGATCTCAACTATTATTCATTAAGGAAAGTCCTTTATAAATCCCAAATTAACAATTTCTCTTAGAGAGAGACTTCCTATTACCCTTCTTTCTCAGAAACTTATTGCCGCTTTGGAAATGGGGGAAATATGAAAATAATTGGGGAGGGGGAGAAATAGCAGTCATGGGCTTAGGAGCCAAGCATCTGTTTAAAAAAAAATACAGATGTGTGTCTTAAAAATGACCATTACCCTAATTCAGAAAGGCAATGTTTTTGATAGATACTATTAGACCACGGCCATAATGACGTTCATAAAAGCCCAAGTGGCTTCTTAGCAATGAACAGGCTATTTGTAAATGTTCAGCTCTCGATGGCATATCTACAAGCAGCGACGGTTTGCAGCAGGTCTTTGCTATTATCTGTCCTCTCTGTGCAAAGAGATGAATGTTGGTTGTGAGGGAGGGACCAGAAAGCTGCTGCTACTGGTGCCAGTTGGACTAAGTCACTCTTTGCACCGGTCCTTGCTGTTGGGGTTGTACAGTGTGTTAGTTATTTGGGGCACTGTCTCAGTGTTTGGGGAGGAAGAGAGAATTTCAACCCAAATCCTCTTGGTGGTTTTGGGTGAAAAACACTAAGAAAAAGATTAGTTTTTTTTTTTTTCCCAAGCAGTAGAGAAAAAATAAACCAGTTATTGCTACTTAAAGTCTCTTAGGTACCTTCCAGCTTTGGTGCAGGGCCTTGAAATCTAGCAGGAGGGTGACCTGGTAATTTTAATGTAGTTTGGGGGGGGGGGGGGCGAGGTGCTGTGTATTTCATAGTGTGTATTACCCTGGCTGCCAAGTTTGAGGTGATGGGACATGCCCTGAGGATGCTTCGGGGATGTGCACAAGAGGGCTTTGGGTATGGAGATGTTGCTATTGCTGAAAGAAGTCAGCTGGTTCACTTTGAGCCAGGGTAGCCAAAAAAAAAGAGCAATAACTGAATTTGTATAACCATGCCTGTGGTTTCTTTTGGCTCTTCTAGGAATTCCAGCAAGGGAGGCAGATGTATCTCAAACGGGTTTGGGGAGCCTTGCCCACATTTTCCTACATAATTTCTGAGTTCAGGACCGCAAGTGGAAGGAAAACAGCAAAGATTTCTATTTAGACTTAGGCAGATGCAGTTTTTGTCACCTGAGATAGCATCAGGCTACGTTACCTTTAAAAGAAAAACAACAAAAAAAAATCACTGCTGATGCCCCTTTTTAGGAGCTCAGTTTTGGGGTATTGGTACCCTATAGAGCAGATTGGGGATGTGAAGGGGGAAAAACTCCAGGCACTTGGCAACACATACTCACCCTGCGAGCTCTGGCTCCTCACTGTTGATAACACGCTCCTAGAAAATTATAAATGGGAGTCCCCTGTTTGTCTTTCACTCTGTTAATTAATAGGATCTGAGCATTAGAACTGCTCCCCTGGAGTCAGTGATAGGCCCTTTCCCACTAATTCAGGCCCCTTGCCACTAATTCAGTCATCCTGGCAGGTCAGTGTAAACACCCCATATTTTACTGCCATTTTTAGATTATTCCCCTGCCTTGTAATTATTTTCCCAAGGGACAGCAGGGGATTAATTCCAGGCGCCCGTTCCTCTGCAGATGGTGGCGTGCCCTAGCACCGAGGCGATGCAGAGCATCCTCTGGCAGCGGATGACGCCGCCGATTCGAGGTCCGTTTACCCACTGACGAGGAAAATGTCGCTAAGCTGGGTCTGCACTCCTCTTCCTCTGCTCCTTTAATAAAGAAAAGCAAGGAAGGACTCACTGCTGGGTCAGCCCTGCCTGTGCCAGTGACACGGTCCCCTGGGCGCAGAGAGACATGGAGCCATCAGTGGGGAGATGCTCGTGTGTCTGCATCAGGGGGCCCAGCCCAGCGGGTACCCGGGGGCTCATGGGCACCTCAAACACAGGCAGCCCTTACTCAGGCTTTGCTCAGCATCACAGCGAGGGGCTGAGGATGTTTATTCCCAGTGGTTTTCTCTGCACCGGGTTGTTTGCAGGAGGACCAGAAGCTTGCACGCCACGCAGCAGGCAGCTTCAGAGTTGCCCTTACCAAAGGGAGGGAGAATTGTTTCACTTTACAGCTAAAATACCCCTTTATATATGACTTATCTATATGACTTAAACTCCTGCCAGGGCTGAGATGCTGGCAGCTAAAGCAGAGGTTTAAAATCCATGTGGATCAGAAAAAAAAGAAATAGCCTCCATCCTCCCTTCCTCCCTCAGGCCTGCTTGGAAAGGCGGCTTTTCACTTCTCTTCTCCGGGAAAGTTGGGCGAGTAAGTTTGCCGAGCCAGAGGCAGGGCAGCACAGATCGATTGGTGAGTTTAATAGGATCAGGTCAGTGTAATCCTGTTTTAGCCATTGTAATTCAGGCAGCCAAGGAGACCTCAAACTATAGGGGAAGGGGCTTTTAAAACCTCAGCGGTCGTGCCACAAAGCCAGAGGCTGGGGCCGGGACAAAAGCGAGAGAGAGGATGAAGTGGCTTGAAATAAATAGATTAAGGCTCTCTATGGGCCAGGCGTAGCGGGAAGGAGAAAAGAGCAAGCAAGGGGCGGGCAAGCATCCCGCGGCGATGGGGAGGGGGACGGGAAGGGACCTCGCACCCATGAGGGATGTGGGGTGGCTCAGCAGAGCATCCCCTCCAGCTGTGGGGCAGCCGCTTCAGGGTGCGGTTTCTACCCGGTCCCCCCCCCCAGCATGTGTTTCTGAAGGGTTGGGGATAGGCAATCAATTTTTATGATGCAATTTATAATTCATACAGGTTGTCTTCGTACATATGGTGTTGCTTTTGTGTGTCAGGGTGCCGAGTGCTTTATGATGGTGATGGCAAGAATTTGCATTAGTGGCCGCTTACCAGCCTCATCGCTCTCTTCCTCACGGATGAAGATTGATACAGCCCTGTGGAAGCACGTGAGGGGGGTTCCCAATCCTGGAGGACAGCGAGCCCAGAGGGGCGGGTGTCTCTTGCAGGGGTTAATTTGCACTCGCTGGGGAACAGGGGAGATGCTAAGGCTTTGTGGGGGTATTTCCAGCAGGGGTACAGACCCCCTCGCCTGTCTCTCCAAATATTGGGGTTGGCTCTGCTCCGGGGGATGCTCAGGGCAGAGGCCCACACCATCTTGGTGGGGGGATAACCCCAACAGAGAGAGGGTCCAGCACCCCCTGCCTGGACACAAAGGGATCCTTGTCGGCAAGGCAGCTTCATCCCCGGGGGCAGGAGGGGCAGGTAAAAGGCACAAAGCCGAGCCTGGCCAGTCCCAGCTGAAATGATTAAACCAATTAAGTCAACACAAACAGAGACACAGCGGAAGGCAGAGCTGCCCTCTTTGAGGAAGTGGGGGCTGTGGATGGAGTCCCCCCACGACCCTTTGCCTGACCTGCCCTAGCATGCACTGAATCTGTCTGGTCTCTTTAGCAGCCCTGGCATGCGGTGAGTTTGCTGGGTCACTGTGGCAAGGGGGCAAGGGGAGGTGTGGGGGGATTTAAAAGCTGTGATGTCTTATTTAAGTGCGAGGCAGCGTGCTCCTTGCCCAGCTGGAGGGGGTGGCCTCCTCCAGCCACCATATCCTGGTGCAGTTGGATGGTGGTGCCTGGAGACTTAAATATATATATATATATATATTTATATTTATATACATATTAAAAAAGGGGTTTTCCTAAGGCAGGCTGGAAGTGAGGTGGAGAGGAATGGGTATCTTTCCTTCCCCTCTGACTTTGGGCTGCTGCGAAGCAGACCAGCAATTCTGCTGCGCTCCCTGAGCGCTGCAATTATTTGATCTGCAGATGTAAGAGGAATTTATTGTAACAACAAATATAGTGATGTCAAAACCCAACCTTGGATTAAAGCCGGCAGCCAAAGGGGAAGTGTATTAATTTCAAACAGCATCAGAGGCCAGTGCCTATTAGGACGAGCTATTCTTCAGACCCCCCCATCAGAATTAATCATTGGGAGTTAATTTGAAGCTCAGACAAGTTGCTGTTAATTTAGTGCAGGGAGGACGGGATGGAATAAAAAGCTGAGGTGCTGGCCGGGCCTCCTGGGTCTCATTAATCAGCGAGCTGAGACGGCCTGGCTTGATTACAATTTGCAAAAAAATTCATTAGAGCCTGGGCGATTGACAATTTTTCTCTCTGCCTGTGATCTGACTCATTAGGCAGCCAAATGAAAGCCATGATGATGGTGATGATGACAGCTATCAACCCCCTCGCTTGTTTATCTCCTTCTCCGCCGGCCCTGGGCTCCCCCCGCCAGCCCCGAAGCCCCTCTCCTTGGTGGGGGTGGGTGATGGGGGACTCCAAACCGCGGAGCAAATAACTTTCCAGCGCCTGGGGCAGATGCTGGCTTGTAGAGGGAGATCTGCCCTGGGGGGGGACAGGGGTGAGGAGCAGCTGCTCCTCCCTAAAATACACCCAAGCCCCCCAGGGGGGGCGAGAGGGGTACAGCCGGGCTGCCGCTCGCCCGAGCCGGCCCGGGTTGCGCTTTCCCAGCAACATCCCCTTTGCACTAAAAGCAAACTAAAATATTAGAGGAAAAAAAGGCGCTCCGAAGAAGAGCAGCGCTGGGAAGCCCGAGGAGGGTGGCGGACGGGGCCGCCCCAAGCGTGTCCCGGCTCCTCGTTCCCTCTCGCGCCGAAATGAAATTTAAAAATTATTAATAATAATACTATTTGTTTTCCAACGAGCCAAAGGAGCGGGCAGTTGGCGGCGGCTGCCGAAAAGGCTGCGTTTACCCGTGGGTTCCCGCTTGTCCCCCCGCGGGCTGGCGGCGATGCTGCCCGGGGCCCTTTCGTTTCGGTACGCCAACCCGGCTTTAACAAACAATAATAATAATAATAGTAAATGAAGTGCAAGGGCTGTAAATGACGTGACCAACGCCAAGCCTTGATTTACCTGCCGGAGCCTGCCCCGGGAGCCTCGCCGTTACCTCGGCAGTGAATCCCTCCCTTGAATGACCCGGTTAAATTTTAATAGAACACCCCCCCCCCCCCAGCACCCCTTTTTCCTCTGGAAATTAATGCTTTTTAATTCCAAATAGCCCCCGACGGCCGCCGTTTTCACCGGCACGGATGGGATGAAAATCACAGGATGGGTGAAACAGGGAAGAAGAAAGCAAAACAAAAGGGGGGGAATTAAAGGGATGAGGGGGGGGTAGGACGCGGGACCCTCCGGCCCCGATTTTCCTCCCCCGGGCCATCCCTGCCCCGGCTGCACTGGGGAAGGGGCCGCGAAGATTGGGGGGAAGAGCGGTTGTACCCCCAAAACACGGAGCTGAGAACCTGCCGGCTGCTCGGGTGGGGAAGAAAGGGTGTTCCTGCCCCCCCCCCCCCCGGCCCGTCAAGGCCATCCACGTTTATTCGCACACAAACCCTTTTTCCAGCCTTCACACATACCCCGAAAAAAAAAAAAAAAAAAAAAAAAAAAAAGAAAACTTTTTGCCCATCTCCCCCCACCCCGACAACGAATGTGGCTTCGTAAAAAAGGCGAGAGCAGCATCGCTTTGCTCCGGCAGCGCAGGAGGGGAAAGGAAAATCAGCTCAATGCCAAATTCTGGACAGAACAGCCGAGGGCTGGAGGACTTTTTTTTTCCGTCTTTTTTGTTTCTTTGTCGGTTTTTATTCACAAGACTTAGTTTGCTTTTAAATTTCATAACTTATAAAGAAATAGGCTACATTGAAATAAATTAAACACAATAGAGAAGATCGTGCTTTCCCCCCCTCCCTCCCCTCTCTCTCTCTTTTAAACATGGCTTGGTAGAATAGGCAAACCAAATCGACAGAAAGCCAGGCAAAAAAATATATTTAAAAAATCGTCCCCCCGTGCCCGCCACTCAGCCATCAGAAATAAAATCAAACAATAAAAAAGGCATGAAATGAAACTCTTAGTTTTCTTTCGTTTTTGTTCTCTCGTCTCTTTACCTTTTGCCCCCGATAAGAAACAAAACCCAAAAGATGGCTAAAGGCGCGCTGCGGGTTTTGCTGGGGATGTCTTTGCCGATGAGGGGGGGAACAACGGGCAGATCGCTGCTGGATCCGGTGCCGACACCATACCGCATCTGTGGTCCCCAGCGTAGCCAAGCCAGCACGAATATGTACAAAGTGGGGCAGCGTAATAATAAATATCTGTGTGTCTCTTCCAGGGTTTGATATTCCTGCTTTGAACCAAAACAGTTTCCAAGCCTCTTGCCATCGCAGACTCTAGCTTGACTCAGTAAGTGGAAAGTTTTGCTTTAAAGTTCGCTCATGGTGGGGATTTGCCATGCGTTCATGTAGGATTTTTTTTCTTGTTGGCTGTTGTATGCTTTAGGGTTTTTGCTTCATTTTTTTCTTTTTTCTTTTTTTGGGGGAGGGAGAGGTGAGTTGTATTTAAACCCTGATTTGGAAACTTTTCCTCAAAAACTTGTGGTTCTGAGCATAGGGATAGATCAGGGTCGGGCTTGCTCCAGCTGCTGATGCTGACTCCTGATGGCAAATCTGCTGACGTGCACCGGGATGGGTACCACGATCTTAGGGTTTCGGGAGGGCTCCCCTGTCTTGGAGTTGGCGTTGCCCGCCTTGACCCGTTTCCATTTAGCCCGTCTGTTCTGGAACCAGATTTTCACCTGCACCTCACTGAGTTTGAGGGCATGAGCGATCTGGGACCTCTCGGTCAGGGACAGGTACTTTTTGCAGTGAAACTCCTTTTCCAGCTCCAGCAGCTGCTCGCTGGTGAAGGCTGTTCTCCTCCGCCGGTTTTTGCCTGTGGATGTGGTGTTGGTGGAATTGGGGGGGTTTTGGGGATTTTCCTCCAGTGCGTTGCCAGAGTCCTCTTCCTTGTGAGCCGCCTGGCTGGGGATGTTGTCGTCCGAGCTGTAGTCTAGATCGCTGTCCATGGAGAAACTTTCCTCCTTGCCTTTTGCGTCCTCTTCTGCTTTGGGGTCCTCCTTCCCCTGGCCCCGGAGAGCCCCAGCTGGAAGTAAAGCAGAGGCCTTTCATTAGCACTTGGTACCCTCTGTCCCGCAGCCACCGCACTCTTGCCCCCCACCCCGGCCCGCAGGTCCATCCTCCAAAATCTGTTTGGTTTCGATTGTTTTGGTGTTTTTCATTTGGTTGGATTGATTTTTATTATTATTTTGTTTTCAAGTGGCAGGGGGTCGAAAGCTCCTTTCTCTTCGGCCTTGCGGTCACTGGACCCCAGGGGCCAGTCCTGCCGCCTCTCCCGCGGGTCCCCTGGGCTGTCCCTTCCCCCGACCCTCCCAGCCCGCCCCGCTGAGGGTGATGTGCGGAGCGGGCAGCGGGACCCTGCGCCCCCCCGACGGCTCCGGCGCTCACTCACCGAGGGAGGCCTGGACGGTGTCGGCGGCGGGGAAGGGCAGGAGGGCTCCATCCTTCCCCAGGAAGGCTTTGCCGTCGTCGCCGCCGCCGTCGGGGGGCATCCCCTCTGCTTTATCGAAGTTACCCGGGGGTGCGAACTTCCTGGCGGCCTCTTGGTGCTGGGGGGAAGCGGGGAAGGTGCCGGGCAGCGTGGCCATGAGGGTGGAGGTGAGGGCCATGCCCTGAGCCAGGCTGGAGCAGAAACCCGTGGGCAGACTGGGGAGCTGGTGGTGGTGGGGATGCGCGGGGGGCAGCGCCGGTTGCAGGGCGCCCTGCGGCAGCGCCGGGGGCGGCGGGGGGGGCGGCGGTAGCACCACGGGTCGGTAGGGCATGAACATGGGGTAGCCGGTGTAGACGAAGTGGCCGGGGGCGGGCGGCGGGGGGCTGCCGATGAGCGAGTCGATGCTGAAGGCCGTGCTGCTTCCCAGCGGGCGCTGCATCATCATCAGCGAGGGCTGGAAAGCCGCGCTCATGCCGGAGCGGCGGCGGGCAGCGACCACCTTCCTCCTCCTCCTCCTCTTCTTCCTCCTCCTCAGAGTCGCGCAGCGCCCACGCGTGGGGCAGAGCCGGGGCGGAGCGGGGCCGCGGCCCGCCGCCGCAGCCCGCACATCGGGGCTGGCCCCCCGCCCGCCGCCACCGTGCGCCCCCGCCGCCGCGCCGCTCTGCCCGCCCGCGCTCCCCCGCGCCCATTCACATTTTGCCCGGCTGGGAACTCGGCCCGCCCCACGTGGCCGCGGCCGCCGCTTCCCATTGGGCGGGAGGGCGGTGGGGCGGGGCTGAGCGGTGAGACCGCGCCCCTAGCACCTCCCCTTGCCATTCAGCACCGCCTCCCGGCCGCCGGACGGGGCGGCCCACGCGTGAGGGTCCACCGCCCCGCGCGACGCCCGTGGGACGCCCCACCCAGCACCTACGCCTCGCGGTGCCATCAGGGACCTCCGTGGGGGTCCCCGCTCCCCCAGGGCGTGTGACATTCCCCATCCGACACACCAATTTGCTGCCTCCAAACCATTGAAACCCCCTTTTTTTTAAAAAAAATACTCTGTTTTATTATTTTATTCACGCTTTTATCTCCTCTCCCCCCCCCCTTTTTTTTTTAAAGCCCCAAATAGACTCCATGTGGTTCTGGGTAAAGTCAGCCCCTGGCTTGGCTTTGAAATTGCTTCTGCAATTATGTAAAAGAGCCATTCAGCAACACGGCAGAATTAAAAGCGATGGAGGACTGCTCCCTTTTCTCCGGCGAGCCTCTCATGTTGGCCGGCTCAAAGCCTTTTCCAACACGACGTCTTTGGAGAGGACAAAAGCTAGAACAAAAAAAAAAAAAAAAAAAAAAAAAAGGGAAAAAGAAGAAAAAAAAAAGCCCCCAAACTTGTAAATTCAATGTCAAGGGAACTTTACACAATTTCAAAGGCCATAAATAATGATAAAGGGACCAGGCAAAGAGGCAAACCCAGGCAATTAATGGAGGTTCCCAAGCAAAGATCAAGTGGTTTGGAAAATAAAATTAAATGAAAAAAAAGAGAAAGAGGAAAAAAAAAAAAGGAGAGGGGTTGGCTGAGGGTGGGATCCCTCTTGCCTTTAGGAAGTTGAAGCCTTCCTGGGACAATGGTGCCAGCTGTGCCTCTGGGCTTGGTTTTGGGGGGCTTTTGGATACAAACCCCCATTAAAAGTGTCTTCAGACTGGGGGGAGGGGTCCCCAAAGCCAAGGGTCGGTGGGACATTCTCCTCCTGCCTGGCCTATTTTCTTGGGAAACTCTTAATGACTTGCCACTCATTTCTAGTCAATTGATGCTCATATTTTCATGAGGAAGATAGCAGATGTCAGGCCAGCGGGGCTGCGCACCCTGGGAGGAAGGTGAGGGACATGACAGCCTGGCCCGTGGGTGCCAAGGATGGGGACAGCCACGCTCTGTCCCCCAAATCCTACTCCTCTTGGCCAGCAGTGGGGGCTTTTGCACCCTCAAGTTGTGCCTATTGGGATTTGTCCCCTGAGTGTCACAAACTCCCATCCAGTCCTCAGCAAGTGGCATTTTCATCCCCTTCAAAAAAATCACATTTGCTGTTAATTCCCACTACTGAAGCTCAGAGCCTTCCCCAAATGGGGGGCTGGGGGCTGCCCCCCTCCCTGCGCCTGGATATCTGTGTCAGTTTATCCCTCCGCATTTCCAAACAACATCTGAAACCACTATTTTCTTGGCAGAAATTATCGGGGGGGGTTATTGCTTTTGAGACTCAGTGCAGTTTCACTGACCAGTCCTGCATTTGGCTCCCCATTCCCATTTTGCTGTAGCTTTCAGGGTGCTGAGCCCCACTGGGTGCCTGGAGTGTGAGTTTTGGGGTGCCTCCTTCCCCTAGGCTGCATTTCTGCTGGAGAAAGAATTTTTCCTGGCAATGTGGCAAATGAGACAGGGTAAATGACCATTGAAACAGCTGCTGCCATGGATGGGGGGGGTTAAGTGTGTGAGCACACACGGTTTTGGGGCCCATCTCTGACTTCAAGGGACTGGGAAAAGTTTACTTATACAGCTCATTTCCATATGTCCCAGCTCTGTCTTGCGGAGGCCACCACATGTGCGGTAGTGCAGTGCTGGGGATTTTTCCCAGCACAGCGCCAGCAAGGTTTTGATCTACCCTATGGATGCTTCATAGCCACAAGCATGGCTGTTTCTCTCCAATTTTTTTCCCTTTTCCCCTCCTTGTCATCCAACAGGCATTGTCAGATTGCAGCAACTCTCCTGCCTCCTGCTCCTTCCCACTGTGGTGGACGGAGCTGAGCTAAACCCTCTGGCCCCCCAAAATCATCAGCATCCATGCTCCTTCCAAAACCAACCAGAATGGGCTGGAAATCTTTGCAGAGACGCAAAGCTTTCGTTTACACAGAAAAGCAAGGCGGGGGGGGAGGTGGAAATCTTTTCAGGAAACCGCATTAGATTGCGGAAAGGGGAGATAATTAGGCATGGTAATCTGGCAGGGCATGGAAATGTGTACCAACACCCAGCTTCTGCAGCTGTTTGTATTGTCAGCCCTCTTCAAAATTTGCCCACAAACAAGTGCCTTTGCAAGACTGGAGTATTATTTCAGACGAGAATAGGCTTTTTGTTCGGCAAATAATTAGCTGATTTTTCTCCTGGAGAAAAACGTCAGCTATTTCTGATTGTCGGAGAAGCAACCGGAGCGTGATTGTGCCTGGGAAGTGTAACAGGCGGGAGGGAGGCGAGGGGCAGGCAGGGGAGCCCAACCAGCCACCCCCCACCCCATGGAGGGCCCCCCCCACCGCTGGGACACAGCAAGGACCTTTCCCAGGGAGTCTGAGTATATGGTAGAAATCGGGGTTTTGGAGGGTCACTCTTGGTTGGTGTGTTTGAGGGAGCCCTTTTCCCCTGGGGGCTGTAGCATGTGTGCAGACTTGGTCCTGTGTGGCCCCACCTCTAAATGTGGCACCGAGATGCTGCTCAGGGATGCTCCTGCATCACCTGGAGTAGAAACTGCTGAAGAGCAGGTGGATTCCGGCAGGTTTTGCCCCAAAATGACCTTTCACAGAAAAGGAGCATCAGATACATGGATACATGTTTGAATCGGACAGATTTGGGGGGTGTCTGTGACTCCAGTGGCCTCTCGGCTGGGTGGAGAGAGTGTGTGCTAAATAAACTGCAGGATTTTCCCCCAAATCAGGGTAGGGAGGAGGCACAGCTTTTTGGAGCAAAGAAGTGAAACACGGGAGCTGTGGAGGAAGAGGAAGACTGGGAGGTGCTCAAACCCTTCCGGACCTGAGTCCGTAGGGTGGCAAAGGTCAGAGCATCCCTCTAAGCAGGGTGGCAGCTCAAGCCACTGCGTGCCTGGGGGGGCTGAAGGCCCCTCCAGCCTTTTGGTGGGGAGCTGTGCAGTGGGTTTCCATGGGGTCCATTCTTCCACCAGACATCGGAGGCTGTGCTGGCAGGATGTTATTTGGAGCAGGCTATGTGCTACTGCTGGTCCCCAAGGCTGCTGGGCCATCAGGGAGGAGGAACAGATTTGTTTTGCAGCCGATGGTAAAACAAATGACTTTATTAAAAGCCAAAATCAGGGTTACGGAGATGCTAGAGAGGTAATTCTTGCAAGACCCTCTGCTTTCGCTGCTGAAATCATGATTGCATGGGAAACGTCACCAAAAGCATCTCACTCTACTGTGATTTTAAAGTGTTTTTTTTTCTAGGGTGGAGGGTAGGCAAGAGAAGAGACCATGAGCAAAGCTACATCCCAAAAATCAGTGTGTACTTAAAGATGGAGACATTAGGCATGAGCACTGAATGCCAAAATAAGGGATGCAGCTGGAGCTCTCCATACTATACCCTGGGCAGTGAAGGACTCGACTGAGGAGGCGGTTTTGTGTGTGGCTGTGTGTTTATTTCAGCATATTTTGGGCTGCAGGAGCTGGGAATGAAGAGGGATGGGGGGGGGGGGTGTGGAGCAGGATTTGGCCCTTGGTGTGCTGGCTGTGCGCTGGGGGGGCGGTGTACTGGAGAGTACCCGCTGCGGGATGCGACCCGCCGCCCCACGCGTGTCCGTGGGCGCCACTGCAACCCCGGGAAATCCCCTCCCGCCTCCCCCTTCGGTTTTCAAGCAGGGAAAAAAAAAAAAAAAAGCGGGCAAAAAAACCCAACAAACAAAAAAAACCAACACGTAACCCCCTCGTTCGCCGCTTAATCCCATTAACTCCTTCCCGTGTTCCCGTTTGAACTCATTTCAGGCTGCGAACGCGGCTCCGGCGGGGAGCGGGGGCTGCGGGACGGCCGCCCCCACCCCGCCCCGGGAGCGTCCCCGGCTCGGTGGCGGCTTCTCTCTCCACAACTTCCACCCCATGCACGGCAGATTTGTTGCTTTTTTTTGTTGTTGTTGGTTTAGTTTTTTTTTCCCTCCTGTTTGTGCGTCTTTAAAAAAAAATAAAAAAAAAAAACAAATTTGAAGGAGCTCGGGATTTTCGCGTTAGGGAAAAGGAGGGTAAAAGGGTAAAAATAACGCCGTACAGGTAAAATAAAAATAAAAAATTACTTCTGTAATCCTGGTTCATATCGTGAAATTCGTTCGGATGAGGGGAAATAGGATTTTTAATTTTTATTTTAAATTGCTATGTATTTAAATAATCCAAATATTTTAAGAGCTCTAAACGAGACCTTAATAAACCGCATCGGTACGGAGAGATCATCTCTAGCGGTGGAAAACCACGCCAACTCTCATTCACGGCTTTTCGTGGAATATAGTTGAGAAATCAGCCAGTTTAAAAATCCCGAATAAAAATCTAAAATATTCCCAGGTCAGAGGGGCACCGTCTCATTAAAACCAGCGCGGTCCTGAAACTGCACTGCAGACATTAAAGTGCAGTATTTTTCAATTAGAGCTGACGAATTCAATCAAAATTCCATAGATTAGGATGAAATGAGGCATGGGTCATTTACAGGGGAATTTAATTGCAGAGCCATTAGACAAATAGTATATTTGCCATTCTCACATTATCCATCATTTTAGACATCAATAGAAGGAACAGCATCTTTACTAATACAGCAGCACTTCCCAATCTCTGCCTGTAAACACTCCCTTTCCCCATAGCTCCTGATTATATCTGATTTCATTTAAAGCCATGGGGGATTATAAATGTTCCTGCAATCAGGTTCATTAGGACTTCAAAAATCTCATTTCTGATTTGTATTGCTTTGCGGATCACCCGCCTCAGTGCAGCCTGCGCGGTGCCTCTCTCTGCTTTCAAAAAAAAATAATAAAGAATCAAATGCTATTTCATTACCGGGGCCACTTCGGGGCTTGATTATCACCCTGATGAGCCCCTTTTCAGTTACCGAGCAGGTTGTGGGGAGCAAACCCGGCTTTTTATCCCACCGGGACCACCGCTCCTCCCCCTATCTCCCTCCATCCCCGCAGCCGCCCCGAGGGGGCCCGATCCTGCCCGCGGCGGCGGCTCCGGCAGCTTCGGAGGGACCCCGGGGTGGGGAAACACCCGACGGGTCACCAAAACCTTTTTTTTGGCGGGAGGGGTAGCTTCTTAATTCTCCCCAGCCCAGGCTGTTTAACCAGCTCCTTGCGAACAGAGACGTGTGCTCATCAGGGCGGGTAATTCTTATTATTTGGGAATTATTTTGCAGCCGCTGCCGGCCAGGACCATCGGCGGCTTTATTCCTGCGGGCTGGAAAAACAGCCCCGCCACGAGAAAAAAGGCGAGGAGCGAAGGTCTCAGACATTTTTTCCTTAATAGCAACTTAATATTAACGCCTTTCATAAAACACGCGTATCCAGATAGACTTACCAAAAAAAAAAAAAAAAGGAGAAAACAACCCAGAAAACAGAAAAGCCTTCATTTCACCCAAATGTATGGTGTGCGCAGCACTGTGTTAGCTGCCTCAGTAATTTAATTGGAATGAAACGTGAAAAATGTGTCATTTTTTGAAGAATTTATGCATCGCTTCCTGGAAATCTCATTGTCTTAACTAGCAGCCTACTGTGTTCTGTTTAGCAGGCATAATCGCATTTTTATGTGTCTCCGTATTATAAGTTAATGTGACCTCCCGTCTTCAGCTGCTGGAAAAAAAAAAAAAAATGATCCTTTCCCATAACATCTGCATCAAAACAAGGCACCGGCAGGGGGGAAAAATATATATATATGTATACCCAAACGCTCCTTTACCCGCCTGCCAAACTTATCAACCCGAGCAGCCCGGAGCATCATCCCTCCCCGAGCCGCTCCCGCCACTAGAATGGCTTAAACAGAGGGAAAACACCCCAAAATCGTAAAGGGTTTGGGGTTTTTTCCCCCATTTTTTCCCTTATTCTTTTTTCCTTTTTTTTTTCTCTTTCTTTCTTTTTCCCCGGGGTGTTTTTGCCTCCCCAGTTTTCCTTTGCTCCCGCCGCATCCCCGGGGGTACCGGCCGCCTCCCCCCGACGGCGCCGCCGCCGTGCCCAGGGCGCCCCCTGCGGGCCACGGGGCGCCGCGCAGCCAGCGCCTGCTGCCGCAGCCCACGCGTGTCCGCGGCCGCTCCCCTCTCCCACGGCCCTTCCATCCTTCCCCGGAACCCCTGATACCCCTCGATCCCTCCCAGCCCCACCGCAGACCAGGCTCCCTGGCACCAACCTGTTTGGTTTTTTTCCTCCTCTTTGATGTGCCTTTTTTTTTGTCAGAGCTGAGGTCACAGATTTGGGGGGAGGATGCGATCACCTGGTGGGACTCTATCTCCATGCAAACTTGCCCAATACAGATGTAAAACGTGCCACACAAAAGATGAAAGACTCATTAGGGGCAACAAAATTTAGGTTTTTTTCTGGTTCAAACACACAGTGACTCAGCTAGGATGTGTTTTCCCTAAATCCCTTACAATTCTGTCCCTGCTCTGGGCATTGGAACAAACTGTAGAGTAAAATAGCCACTAAAGTAATGAAATGCCATGTCTCATGATGTCGTGGAGATTTGGTGTGGGGCTTTGCCACAGGACATTTCTGTGTGGGACAGGGCTCTGGTGCCAAAGGTGAGGAACACAGTGGGGTTGAGGCTGCCCTTGCACACCTGTATACAACATCAAGGGTGAGTGCAGCTGTGTAAGCAGCAGGGTGAGGCTGGGGGGGTAGGAATTTCTTTTGTCTTCCCATTTTCGTGCTCCCCTCTCCATGGACACCAGCTGTGGGAGGCAGGAGTGCTGCCTATGTCCTGCACACATCATGTGGCAGGTGCTGGTGTGAAGTCCAGTCAAACATACAAAAAAGGCTGATTTATTTGTGTGTGTATATATATATATATATATATATATATATATTTAAATAGTGAGTATAATTAAGCAGTGGAACAATTTGGCGAGTGCTGTGGCAGAGCTGCTAGCATAAGGACAGCTGTTCTTCCAAGGGGCATACACGTCTACTTGCTTTGGTTCAACAGAAATTAATTTGAGGAGCCTGAGGGTCTGGGAAAACAAATTCTCGCTCCTCCCTGGTACCTTTTGCCAAGTCACAGCATGAAAAGAAAGCCCCAAATCCTCCCCTTCAGGTTACCACTGGGTTTTGCAGCTGCTCTGCGTGTCGGCCTTGGAGCAGTGATGGGCACAGGAGGTAGTGGTGCATCTTGGACCATGAGAATTTGGGAGAAGTAGGGGCTGTGCCACCGTTCCCCCCGCATCTGGTCCTGCAGGGAGTAACCAGCTCTTTTTTGGTGTCTTCTACATTAAAAAAATAGATTTTTGGTCTATCTTACAGTCTATATTAGTGCCACTGAATATTGCATCCTGCTAACAGTTTCTGTGCTGTACCTGTGGTTCCAATTCTGCTTGTGCCACACATGGGGGAGATTTATCCAAGGCGATTTGATGCCCACGTGGGCTGATATTAGTCATCTGCCATGCGTGCTTGCCTTTGCACACCTGAGGAGCACCGCTGCTTTGCAGACATCCTTTATAATGAATATTATTCATATCTGCAGCATGCTTGTAACAGCTACTAATCATTTTATTACTCTTTATAATCTATTTAAAGCACAATTAGAAAAAAAATCTATACAAAGTTACAGCCGAAAGCACATTTTAGTTACATTATAAATCCCTGAAAAACAACCATCTATCATGAAAACCGGCGCTCCTTAGCTCGACTGACAGAAATGGATGCTGCTGCGCTACAGCGAGGGAGGACGAGGGAAGGGAGGGCAGGATGGCAGCCCTTGGTTGGCTCCTCTCAGCCCTTCAAAGCACGACTCCTTCGGGCTCCAGCAGCAGGTAATCGTGCAAAGGCTTGGGCACAGGCAGCAATGGGATCAGGCGATGGCATTTGCTGCCAAACTTTTGCCGAATGGCGGAGCGGCACAAATGTTGCAGGCACCGGACTGTGCCCGCCAGCCGGAAAAAGGACTCATAGAATAGCTGGTGCTGCTGCAAAGAGAGAGGGGGAGAGAAAAAGCACGAGCATCGGTTGGTTTTATTTTTTTCCTCATTAAGCCACACAAACTAGAGATACTTTTGAGATGAAGATCCTAGGGGAGGGGTTAAGAAACCCATTGGTGATTGCCTGTGGGTTAGGGGTCTGTGCGCTGACATGGCTCCTGCAAGCAAAGGCTGGATGAGGAACTCTTCTGTGGAAGCGCATGTGAAGAAACCTAGTCTCACCACAGGTGTGGTTTGAGGAGATGCTTTCATGCCCACGGGCAGCAGCATCCCTACAGAAATCCTTAGAGATGACATAGAAGAGACCCACTTGTTTCTAAGAGGGTGAAACAAGGCGTGCTCGGTCTGTGCAGCCTCAGCCTTTCCTTAGCTTGGAACAGAAATAATTTCTCCCATCCCATGGAACATTCCAGTCCCTAACATTCTGTGATTCTGTAACATGCTGAAGAGCTTTGTTTGCATTTCAGCTGCTGTCCTCCCTTGCAGTCAAGGTAACCAAAGACCCATGAGGGCAAGGCAGCCATCCCAGATCATTCAAGAGCAGTCTGGCCGTACCTGTTGCACACTGGGGACAAGTTTTTAAAACTTAGTGATGTGGGCTCCTGCCAGGCAGTGGTCTGGCTCCAGGGTTGCTTCCAGATGTTGGGATTGTATTTTCACAGAATCACAAAATGTCAGGGATTGGAAAGGACCTTGAAAGACCATCTAATCCAATCCCCCTGCCGGAGCAGGAACACCCAGATGAGGTTACACAGGAATGTGTCCAGGCAGGTCTTGAATGCCTCCAGAGTAGGAGACTCCACAACCCCCCTGGGCAGCCTGTTCCAGTGTCTGTCACCCTCACTGAGAAGAAGTTTCTTCTCAAATTTAAGTGGAACCTTTTGTGTTCCAGTTTGTACCCATTGCCCCTTGTCCTATCATTGGTTGTCACCAAGAAGAGCCTGGCTCCATCCTCATGACACTCACCCTTTATATATCTGTAAACATTAATGAGGTCACCCCTCAGTCTCCTCTTCTCCAAGCTAAAGAGCCCCAGCTCCCTCAGCCTTTCTTCATAACGCAGATGCTCCACTCCCTTATTGCAGGCCAGGGGCAGGGATGGGGGTTTTGGTGTTGAGGGAGCTAAAGGGATGCAAAGCTGCTTCGGGGGTTTGTGGTGGTGCCCTGAGGACTAGTTTATTTTTTTTTGTTGTTTTATTTTTTTCCACCCAAGTGAAGTTTGGATGGGAAAAAAACCTCTTGGTGTGAAAAACTGCCTCCTCAGGGCTCAGCCAACCCTGCCAAACCACCAGCGCTATCTCACCTGAAACACCTCCTCTGGCACGGCCTCAATCCACTTCTCGGAGATGGGGATTTGTGAGTAGGAATTGAAGAGGACTTCGATGACCTCTGGCACAGCCGCGCAAGACTTCAGCACCTAGTTGTGGGCAATGGGAGCATTTCAGGCAGAGATGCATGTCCCAGAGAGGCAGAGCATCAATGCACTGCAGCTGGGGCTCATCCCTCCCCACCACGGTCCAGGTTGGGATACTCCCATGTTGGTATGATGCAGGTGTAGAGATTATCTTGGCATGCTTTGGACATCTTTCTCCAAGTGAGAAGTGATAAGAAGACCTGTCTTGCTTTGGCTCTTCTTCATCTGGATGCATCCCTTGCTTATTATTTACATTTTTGGCTGTCCGTGATAAGCCAGGATAATATTTTTGTTATTGTTTGATGTAAAATTAATGAAACACAGAGCCATAAAGCAGCTGCATTGATGGCTGATGTCCCAGGCCTGTCTCTGACACCCCCAGGCAGGAAAAATCCTCTTTGCTGGTCCCCCATGCTTGTGCTGGCTCCATCCTGCCCTTCACCCTGCCTGCTTTTCCCTGCTGCTACGCTGCAAGTGTTTTCATTTCCGTCATTCTCATCAGCATCGCCAGCCCCGATGCCATGGTCCCATCTCCCCGTCTGGACCAGGACCCTATCCCGAACCATCCCAACTCCCCATCTTTTTATTTCCCAAAGCACCTTGACCTTAATTGCAAAATCCTGGGTGTGAGGGGATATCCAGGGGCTGCTTTGGGGTCAGTACCTTCACGAAGGCGGCAGGCCATATCTTCTGGGACCCATGGTTGAGCAGCAGCTGGACGGTGAGATGTGGCCTAATGTCCTGCTTGAAGATAGCGCTCTGCAGCACGCAGCGTAGCGGGGAGGTGCCACCATAGTCCATGGCGTTGACATCAGCCCCGCGCAGCAGGAGGAAGCGTGCCAGGGCAGCGTTGGCGGCCCCGCACGCCTTGTGCAAGGGGCTCCTCCGTGTCTCATCTCGGGCATCGATGTCAGCGCCATGGGCAGCCAGCAGCCGGCAAAGCTGCAGGCATTCCTCGCCGGTGCCCAGTGCCTGCCCGCAGAGGATGCTGAGGGCTGTCTCCTCTCGTGCGCTACGTGCATCGACGCATGCTCCGTACTTTAGGTAGAGGCGGGCATGGTCGCAGAGGCAGTGCCTGGCTGCCACGTGCAGTGCTGTCTCCCCTCCATCCTCGCTGGGCAGGTCAACAGTGGCCCTGTGTCTCAGCAGGAGCTTGGCACATCTGCAAAGAGATGGGGAGGCTGGGGGGTGCACCGCACAGATGGGTTCTGGGGGATGCGGGCTGGAGTGGGAGCCTTGAGGGATGACAGGTGGGAGGTGATGTGGGTTGAGGATGGGGATCAGGCTGGAGCTGGGATTCCATGGGAGTTGTTGCACTCAGAGCAGCAGAGGCTGGGGAGGGTGACTCTGTGCCCTGGTGCACACCATGGCTATGGTACTGGTGGTGATTTGGGCAATGTCTCCTTCTTGCCCTTGACCAGCATAATTAATGAATGGTCATCCCTGACCATCATTGACTACCCTGACCATCCTTGACCCACCAGGGATGGTGATCACTGTCTCGGCTGTGCTGGTGGCCAGGCAGCACTGAGAGCAGTGCCCACGGTCAGCCACGCCAGCCAGGTCTGTCCCAGCTGGTGAGGGATGCATCCAGCCATGGTGAGGACATACAGGGTGATGGGCATCTTCATGCCATCAGTCTGTTGGCTGCAGTTTTATTTCCTGGCACAGGCGTAGCCCTGGGGTGTTATGGAGACGATCTATACAATCCCACCCCTTGGCTGACATCCACAGAGCTTCTCAACTGAAAACATCCTTCACATTGATCCATGCTGTGAGCAAGCTGACATGGTGGGAAATGCTTGGTAGCACTTCTGTGCATGAGAAGAGCTTGGTGTGGGTTTGTTTGGTTATAAAAATAGATTCCTCTTCTCCTGTTAAGGGACACAAATACCTTTCTTGGGCTGTCACTCCAGACAGGACTAAACAATCATTTTTTCTGCCTATCCTAAACAGAAACACCTTTCCAGGTGGTTTAAGCCTGCTGCAATGAGTTTTGCTGGCTTGTTGGGCACTCAGCTCTTGTGACGATGGAGTGGCAGCACCTGCAGTTCCCAGGAGGAATAAAGCAAGGTAAGTAACCTTCCCTATCCTGCTCCTGCCTCTCCTTCTCTCTAACGTCACTGTGTGTGATTCCAAAGAGGTATACTGGTTGCTGCAAAGTGGGGACCCTGGTTTCTATCAGAGCTTTCTGCCTGCGTTCTTCTGACAACAGATGGAGGTTGAAGATACCAGGTCTGCTCCAATGTGTTTGGTTTTATTTATTTATTTATTTTGAATATATGTGAGTAAATGAATGTGATCAGCCAGTCTAAATGAATCAAAGTGATTGCTCCACCTCCTGCTGGGAGCTGCTGGGGGTGGTGTGGCTCAATGTCACTGCCCAGGAAAGGCTGTCAACAGCCAGGTTAGTGCATGGGTTTGAGCCCAATGCTGTGGCATTGAGGAGTTATTTTTTTGTATGGGGGCAGACCCACATGTGTTCCAAGTAAGACCTTGAAAATTTAGCCAGCTTGAGTTTCCCAAGTGATGCTGCTGGGGATATGGGAACAGCAGTTTTTTAGAAAGCCTCAGCAGTGGCTGGCTGGAGCCTAGGGAGGTGTATCAACCTTCAAACCCTTCCTGCTTGTTTCATTTTCTTCTAATAAGCTTTTCTTTTAGCTCAGGTATTGCCCAATCTACTTGAACCTTTCTGAACCTGCAGCATTACCTCCTGCAAGGTTTGATAGGAGCTGGTGAGACACTCACTGTCCTTGGTGGTGCAGGATCTGCAAACACCTCCTTGGGCTGTTTTTCCCATGCATATCAAGACTGAGTTTGCCAGGAAAAAAAAAATCCTGCAGGATCTGTGGGGACAGGTGATGTCTTACAGCCTTTGCAGGTGTAATGCTCCCAGGTGCTGCCAGCCTGCACTGGACCTTGCTGGGGCAGCTGCAGTGGATGCTTTCTGATGGGGATGCAGTTGTGGGTTTGGGGTTGTGCCAGACCTAAAATCCTCAGATCCTTACTTCACGGTGCCCTTCTTACTCTAAGATTGTGATGAAACCCTTACCCAAGGAATGGCTTATCTTGCTGAGTTGTGGGGTTTTTTTGGGCGTTTGCTATCTGCTACTCGTCAGTAAAACTTTGTTGGAAGGTGTTTGTTTCTGGAGCAAATCACGCTGTGATGGGTCATATTTACTGGTCTTGTCTACTGTCAACAGCAGGGAATTTGTAGCCCTAATTATAATGACTCTCTAGGGACCTTTCTGGGTTAGCTTGATCCTAATGTCATGGTTAGCTCTGCATCTAAAATAACATATTCAGGGCAAACCAAGGGATGGTTCTGCAGGGAAAAATGGAAAGAATATATTTCTGTCTTGGTTGCAAAACATGCAGCAGGCTAGTCCAGGAGGATTTTTTTTTTTTTTTTTTTAATAGTTCACACTTAAAGCGTCTCTGCTTCTTCCCAGGCAAGGAGCTGGCTCTGCCTGGAGACACTTGAGCACAAGCACTGTACCGGTTTTGGCAAGTGCTGTGTGTCAAGAGAGCCCAGGCTGGAAGTTTACACCTGCAGAGGCAATAGAGAGGGAATATTCCCCTGCCCTGAATTTCCAGGTGAAGTCTGGTACATTACGGGTTGCCTGGTAAAGCCAAGAGCTATGCCCCTCCAGCCCAGCATCCTCGCTCTGCCACAGGGGTTTACCTTAGTGAGAGCGGATGGGATTTTAATTACAGGGAGTTCAATTCCTCTTGGCTTCCTGCTAGACATGTCAAATATTCTTCTAGAAGTACCAGAATGGAAATACTACCCTTTCCAGATGCTGTTTTCCTGAAGGGTTATTTTTATATATTATTAAGTTCAGTGGCTAATTGGTTAGAAGAAACCTGAGTTGGTTTATTTTGAATTTTTCCCCTGGATGGTCCTCCCTCAGCAAAGAGGGAATGTTAGTGAGGGGCTATAAATAAGGAATGTTCTCCTCTGCTTAATGTAAATAGTGGGCTCCCTGTGAGGAGCACGTGCCTCACATTTGGATGTATGGGGCATGAGCAGGTGCTGAGTAGATGCCGTTCATGTTTGCTGGATTTATGTTCTTATTTTAACCTCTAATCTCTACTAGTTAACTCATATGCTCTAAAGTTTACCAGCATTTCTAGCTTTTTTTTCCCTTAAATTTTTAGATTTTTATTAATGTCCTGTTGTTCATCATCAGATTAGAACAAAGTCCCCTTAAATAGAGCTCAGTTGATGCTGCTTTTTGAGGGTTCCTCTCTAATTTTCTGGGAATATTGCAAGGGGCCATGGATTTAGTTCAGCAGAAATTCAGACACAGGATGGCAAAGTAAACCTGTTTAGTTTGCATTCAGCCTGGTGCAATCACCAGTGGGAGCGATACCTTCAAACAGTCACTCTTGCAGATCTAATTCTGACTAGTTTGTACTCACTTCTAAACCCTTCCTAACTCATTTGTGAGTGATGGGCAACACACTCAAATGTCTCCTTGCTTGGGCAAGTTGCTCATTAGGTTAAAAATCACACTAATTTGTGATAACTGCTGTTCTACAGGTCTATCTTGTGCTGGGGTCCTGTCTCAAATAAACGGGATAAAACGGTGTGAGTTTTGTTTTCCTTCTTCACCCATCGGTAGAATTGGGGCAGATGTCTGTGCAACGTCAGGCAGAACATGTCCTCCCCTGCCCTCTTGCTGGCAGCATGGCTTGGTGGGGTGCTGCTCAATTTGGGATGAAAAATGCCCAGGCTGGGAAAGTGGGATTCAACTTGAAATGGGATGTGATGAATAACCAGCAGGAGGAGCAGGAGGTTGAGGCACTGGAGGCTGGAGGGAAATTCCTGTCCAAAAAACTCACTCAGGCCCTCAGTCTTCTTAAGGAAAAATCTCCTGTTTGTTTTTTTTTTTTTTCCCCTCTCCCTGGGGCCTGAGTGATGCTTTCCTGTCCTTCACTTGGTTGTTTTTCATGGTGTCCATCTGCTTGTGATCTATTACAGGTTGATCTCGCTTGGAAAAACCACCTTCCCCAAGCTAGGCCCTGAATGAAAGGATTATTCTTATTAATTTCCTACAACAAGGAGAAAAGAAGCCTGCTTTTCTTTAACAGATGAAAATCTGTGGCATTGCAAACCCACCAGTGAACCATGGCAACACTGCTGCCAAGGGCTGGTTGTACCAGCACGGGGTCTTCTCTGCTGCTGCAGGGCGAACACCAGCCCAGGAGCATCATTGCTCTCTACACTGTCTTTTTGCCAAAACTTCATTTAGTCACACCAGCTTGGGGAGCAGCTCCTCCAAAGAGCAGGATCACGCCTCAGGTTGTGCTCTGTATCTGCTTTTGAGCTCTTTGTTTCTTGCTTTGGACCCATTAAGGAGCTGGTCTTCCTCAGTGGGAGGACAAATTTCCAAAATGATGGCTCCAAATGCTCTGGGTTTTGTATTTTAGCAGTGCTAAATGAAGCAGAGGATGAGGTTTAGCACTAGATGATGCTAAATACTGGCTTTTGAAATCTGTGGTCCTTTTATTTGTAGTCACATTTTCTTCCTGCAGCCAAAAGGGCAGTGTGTCTGGGCTGATGCTGGAATAGCCAGAGGGTGCCACAGGGCTGGGTCCACCAATGGCGTGTTAGTGCTCATCTCCTTGGCATTTGAAAACCTTGCTGTCTTGATAGAGTTGCCTTTTTAGGTACCTGCCTTCCTGCTTGGCTCTTGTTTTCTGCTAATTCCTCCCATGAAGAGCTATTCTCTTCTCGTGTTCCCTGAGCAAAACCCATCCTGTCTCCCTGAGCTGGCCCCTCTTGTGCTCTATCCCTATCCCACCATTTCTTGCACGGAGTCTCTTGGGCACTGAGTCTCCTCTTGCTTTGATTCATCTCAGCATGTCTCTCCCATCCCTTGGTGCTGGTGGGTAGGAGCCACAAGACAATCTGGTTTCAGCTCTCAGGGTGGAGAGAAGTGAAGAAGTGCCCACAAAGGCGTTACTCAGCCATAAGCCCAAGTCACACAGAGGTAGAGGTGACATCTTCTTTTCTCATCCCTTGCCTGAGCCCTCTTCCCTACGTGGAAGGCTGGAGAAAGCAAGCCCTGGGGGATTTCTCTCCAGGTAGGCTCTCCCTGGCTGTATGGGAAACCTGGGATCTTCAGAGAGCTTTTTCTGACTTGCAGATCTGAAGGAGGACTCTACAAACGCAGCAGCGTTCGCCATCCCTTCTGCTGTGGGTACCGTGATGGGAGGCAGAAGCTACATCCTGCATCCCTGCGATGCACCTTCCCACCGCCCCACGCCTGCTCTTCCCCCAGCACCACCGGGAGAGTTGAAACTCTTCCTCTCCCCCTCAATTATTTTTATTTTATTTTTTTTCGGGGTGCCAATGAAGGCAGACTCCTTTAATCATCCCGGATTTAAGAGGGAAACGGGAGAGCACCAGGGAGAGAGTGCAGTGAATTTAGAGACTCATCTTACCCCACCATGTTAATTATCTCTGCTGTAAAAAAGAGGTCAAGGAGAGGAACTCTACTAAATAGGCCGACGTTGGCATGAACAGCTCCTAAAGTGAAGAAGGTAAGACTGAACTTTACTGGAACTTTTTTTTTTCCATCTCTTCAAAAAGCTCCTAGATTAAAGCTCTGATATCCTTTTTGTTGAAATCTCATGGATTCTGAAGCTCAAATGGCTGGAAGGAAGCCCAGATAATTTTTTTTTTATCCCAGTCACTGAGAGGCTCAAAGGTTTTAAGTCCTGCCCCCATGGTGAATTGCCGAGTATATGGGAATACAGAAGAACCCGGCACATAGGTGTTCTGGCCATTGTTACTGAGAGGGAGAAAAATAAAATAGCTCTCTATGTAGGTCAATGACCTGCTCTTTATTGTCAGTAAAAAATTAAGGATGACCTAAAATCCACTACTCAATAAAAAAATAATAAAATAAAAAAAAGGCAAGGTAAAGTAGTCTCCCCCTAATCAAAGAGGAAATGTTTGTGTTACCTAAAGCTTGACCTCCTCAGTCTCTAACTTTAGCAAAGTCTCTGCGACTGAAAAGCAGTGGTCGAAACCTCAAAACCTGTCTGAAATGTCTATTAATTTTTGATCTTTCAAGGGAGTAGGCTTAGTTATTGTAGAAGCCCCCATAGCGCTGGGTAGCGTAGTTAAGGGTCTCTCACCATTTCCATTATAAAGCCCCAATATTCAAGGGCTTATAACTCAGCTGTTTCCACGTTGCATCTGTCTAATCCCCATGTTGCTGTTTGCTGGCTTACCTGCCATCCCCCTCTGTCCTTCTGGGGGAAACAACATGTGGATTTGTGACAATGGCTCATTTTATATATATATATATATATATATATATATTTATATATATATATATATGTGTGTATATATATATATATATTTTTTTTATTGCAAGCTGGGAAGCACTTGGCCAACAAGAAGACACCTGGACCTCTGTGGGCCATGGGGTCCTCTCCATGCACCATGCTGGTTTATGTGCCATATCTCTACTGGGGAAGAACAAGTTGATGAAACCTAAAATACCCATCCTGGGGCTTCCAGGATGGCTTGGGGGTTGGAGACTGAAGGCTTTAAAGTCAAAAAGGAGCTTGAGTAGAGGAATTAAAACCTGTTTCTTATAAATGATGAGAGCTACTTGTAGCATCCTCCTTTATCCAGCTCACTCCTTCTAACTCTTATCTCACCAAGGATGTGTTTGACTAATCCCTAAATTTTTGGCTGAACCAACATTTGATTAATACTTGATTTTTGGTGGTCTTGCAGAGACACTTATTGATAACCTGGGCTTGAGATAGTTACATCTGCAAATCTTTTCCTGTCTGTCTGCTTTTCTTTTCCAGAGCTCTTTACCTGACACCTGGCCCATGATACACTGGATCTGTACTGGGAATCTTGTCTCCACCACCTGCTTCTAGTTCAGCTCACTATGTATTAAAGGGGAGACGATTGAAGCCAGAAGCTGGGGCCGTTTTCACTACAGCTGGTAGGCAAAGAAATTTGCTATGGCCCTAACCAGCTTCATTAGGATATCGAGGGGCTGAGCTCTTTATAACCAAAAAAAAAAAAAAGAGTGAAAAAAATTAAAATAAATAAACCAACAACCAGTTCCCTGGGTCTAATGATTCAGGCACTTAAAGTCCTACTGAGTGCACATGTGTGCACAAAAGCTTATTTTTTCAAGGCAATGTTTATGCTCGTCTCTGTGATGCTGATCCAGGGTGAGAAGGGAACGGATGCACATGACTGAGCCTTATGCCCAACTATAAACCAAAGTGGACCCATACGTGGCTTGTGTGGGGGGAAAAGGTGAGAGGGCTTCTCCCCATTCCACAGACCCCATCTCTTTATTATAGCTCTGGGGCTGGGACTTTGGAAGGAGTGGGTTCCCTGGTTGTCACTGACACCCCTCACAGATGAGGATGGCATGAGATGAGGAGGGCAGGATGTTGGGGTGACCCATGTGCCCCATGACTGGACCCATCTCCTGGGACAAAGCATGCTGGACCTGGGATGCAGGATGTAATGATTTTAGGATAAATCATCAGAAAAGAGGAGGAAGGAAAAGCATATGGAGCTGGGCTGGGCTCCTCCTGTCCATGGGAAGAAGACCTGTGCCATGCAATATGCCTGGCAACAAAATGTCCCTTTTTTTTTTGGCTATGCTGAGTGTGCCACAGCAGCTGGTAGACGTCTGAGCATGTGGGAAGCCTTGCAGGGGACCGTGGCTCCATTTTTCCACCCCACAGAGGCAGAAGCGCTGGAGTCTGCATGCAGGGGATGCGGACAGAAGTTATCAGTAGGGAGATGCTGACGGGAGGGGACCTTCTCCTTACCCCAGGGAGTCTGGAGTGGTGCAGAGATGCAGCGGGGCCAGGCCCTCATCGCTCTGCAGGTTGGGATCAGCCTCGTACTCCAGCAGCAGCTCGACGCAGTCGGTGTGACCCCCCAGACAGGCTTCGTGCAGGGGCCCGCGCCCCCCCGGCGCCAGGTTGGGGTCAGCCCGTCGGCGCAGGAGATGGCGCAGGCAGGCGGTGTGGCCCCAGCGAGCGGCCAGGCACAGCGGGGTGGTCAGCTCCCGCTTGTACTCCAGCGACCACAGCCCTGCAGGGAGGAAGGAATGGGGCTGACGCCTTGGGGCTTGCAGAGCTTGGGGCCGTTCCCATCCTCTATGCCTTGCACATAAACCACATCATCTTGCTGCTTTTTTTCATTTTTCTTTTAGCTTCCTGGCAGCTTTAGAGGTTTCAAAGAGCCTGATTAAGGTTGGTGGCTGCTCTGAATGTTGTTGGCAAGAGAGGAAGCAAGACTTGCCTGGCATGTGCACGTCCAGGAGCAGGACTTCATATGGCACAAGTTGGGTAAACCAATACCCTGCCCACAGCCAGGGGACCCTGCATGCAAGACCTTGCTGGCAGGAGCTAAAAGGCAGCCTACAAATTCCCCACCTGCACCTATGGGAGGAGAAAAGCTGTCTTTGCTGGGATGAGGCTGAGCCTGAAGGCACCCAAGCTAGGTGGGAGCAAGTTAGGAGGGTGATGCATGGCTGGGCATGGGAAGAGCTGGGTTTGGGCTCAGCTGGAGCAAGGCATGGCATTTCCCAGCAGCTCTGGGACCATCTGTAAATGCACAGTGTCCGATGAGCATCTGGGACCATGAGAAGCTTCTGGGGTTGTAAGGTACTGGGTACCACTTCCCTGTGAGCATCTTATTCCTGCCACCTAAGACCAGGCTGCCCTTTCTGAGCCCCTGCATGGGGAATTTGGGCTGTGAGCCCTCTTGCAAGCATGCCTAAGTCAAGACTGTGCCCCATCTCAACCTGGAAAAATGATATAGACACACATTTTTTACACTTTCCTGTCCCTCCAGTGGGTTAGTATGTGCAGAAGAGAAGAAAATAAAGTGTTGAACATTTATGGCTAGGGCTGCAGGGCCCAGTCCTCTTAACCAGAAACCAGCCACCTTGGGAACAAGCTCTGTAAAAATAGTGTTAGGCACTTAAATGCACTGCACCTCTCCTATCTAGGGTTAGTATATACCTGGTTTTATATTTTTTTCTGAACTGTCCTTTAAAGAAAATGTACCTGAGAGTCCATAAGATCCTTGGCTTTTCACTTGCCACTCCAGCTCATTTTTACTGATCTCAAAAACCATGTTGACATCTTGATAGTATCGGTCAGTCAGGACCTCGAGGCTTCTCAGGTCTCCCGCGACCAGGGCTTTGTAATACCTGGTGGCAGGAGCGTGAGCCGTCAGAGTATGCTCTGAATCCAATTTGGGGCAAATTTGTAGCTTTTCTGTTACAGGTTCCGGTAACTCATCCATTCCAGTGCTTCCCATGTGTGTAGATCCTCCTAGCTGCGAGGATAGATGGGCTTTTATAGTTCATTGTTTCCATCCTCCTGGGCTCATTGTCTAATTATAATCCAGTTAAGGCTCTATTGTTGTTGTATTTATAACTCCAGCAGGGTCAGATGATGACGGGCACACGATACAATGAGTGTCAAACAGTCACCGGGTTGTGTTGTGGCAGCACCTCTTGGATTAAGTTGCCGGTTTAATTGCAGGCAGCAGCTTGGGATGTGAGCATTTAGGCTGGAAGGAAAAGGGTGCCTAGGGTTTAGGGGGTAAAAAATATATATATCTATATGTTTATATATCTATATATCTATAACTATTTAGTCAGCTCTTGTCTTCCCAATCCTATATAAGCCTTATTTGTATGCTTTGAGCAAGTGCATTTTTTTCTCTTCTCTGCATAACACCATATTATTATTATTATTTTTTTTTTTAATCTAAGGCACTCATACCTGTTTTCAGTCTTATGGTTGCTATGCAGAAAAATCTGGGCATCGCATTAGTGGCTGACACGAGGCAGGCTGGCACGCTGGCACATCCCTGCAGGGATGCAAAGCGCTTGTCAAAGGCCAGAGAGGTACAAATCCTCCTGGGGCTTTGGCAGGGGGAGCCACTCTCCCCGCTGATGCCTTGTATAGGAGGGAGTAGGTGCCCAACCTCTGCTGCCATTTAAGCACAGGGATGGATGCCAGCAGAGTGTCCCTGGCTCCTGCTGCCCAGAGGCTGGTGGCTCCTTTCCTCAAGGTCACAGGAGAAGTCCATGGCTGGGACAAGAATAGATCTCAGTACCTCGTGACTTGGTGGCTTTGCCACCAGCCTGAGGCTCTGGGTGACACAACCACCCTCCCTGCCTACCAGCCCTCCTACCCCACCTCCCTGGGGAATGAACATGGTCAAAGCAGATCTGGGGAAGATGTTAAACTGCTGAAATGCTTTGTGGTTCCCTCCATGTGGAGTCAGCCTGGGGCTGGAAGAAATGTCTGGGACCTTCTCCATAGCCCCATGCAAGTGGAGACCTTGCTGGACTCCTGCAGGTGACCATGAGCATCCTTGTCCCAACCCCAGACCAACATGTTTGCACTGCAAGAGTCACCATCTGAGGTTTCTTGGTGGGTTTTCTCAGCACGGCTGCAGTGACATCAGCCACCTGGCCCTGGAGACCATGGAACCACAAAAAGTCACAGTGTATCCATCCAGGATGGGCTTGTGCTGAGATGGGGGGACCTGACTTGGGATCCTTGTGTAAATTAATTCCTTGTGTAAAGGACTCCCTACCCTGAGGTCCCTGTTCACCAGCAGCCACAGTGGAAGCTAATTTGAGGTCAGCCTATGTAGTATTTCACGTTTTCTTTCTGCCCCTGAATACAATGTCGTCCTGCTCACCTGCCTGTCTGTCCACATCTGCTCAGTTGGTTTGAACCTACAAAAGCCATCACCTTCCTCTCTTCTTTTACCACTTGTTGCTATTTTGCTACCTCCAGCCTTTCTGTGCCCCTTCACTTTTCTGGTATCAACCGAACCACCTCCTAAAAGCGCTACTTTGGTATGAAAAAAAAAAAAAGAGAAGTCTTCGTTATCCCCTGGGGTCCCTTATCCAGTGCAGGAGAAGGTTTGGGGAGCTGCACAGACTGGGATTGTTTTCCCCAGGGACTTGTCCTGGCACATGTTTTGCAGCCCTGGCTCATTTTCCCTCTCTGCTCATTAGCAACCCTGTAAATTGGGGTGGTGGTGAGGAGGAAGCCTGCCTTTATGCACCCTTGCTTGCACTGCGGGGATCACCTTCCTGTGGCACGGACCACCTCCTCTGCTGGCAGCTGGGTATATTTAGCAAACATTCTAGACCTTCTCAGTCAGACGTGGGCTAATTTTGCAAGGGGTGCATGTAGGTGTGTGTGTATCTGGCATTAAACTGCCATTGAGAGTGTGTTGAAATACCCTGTGACCCCTTCTCATGAGCCTTTTAATAAGTGTCTGTTTGCATATAACACTCACTTCTTGGGTCGTGGTAATGACAGGATTAACGGCATCACTGACAGAGGGGGTTAAAAATAGCCAGGGTCAGCAAGAGTGGGGAAAAAAAGTCCTCTTATAGCTGAGTGGCACATATAAATGCACGAGCCTGAGCTCCTGCCAGCCAAGTCAAGTGCTTTTTCCACCAAAGAGTGGAAAGTGATGTCAGGATGAAACAATATTCCCGTGATTTTAAGCAGAACGCTGTTGTACAGGCAGGAGTGATTTACTGCAGAGAGGAACTGGCAGCCAGGACACCTGTGGAACATTCTGGGGCTGGCCAGGAGAAGGGGAGAATTCCCTTGTTGGGTTTTGAAGGAAAACAAGGGTCTTCAACTGCTTATAAACTACCTGTCACCTTTAGGCAGAGATTTTGGGTGATGGAGGAAGGCTGAGACTCCCACAGCCCTACCCTCTTCTCTGCCACTGCCATACTGAGTGGCCTTGGGCACATCACCTGTCCTCCCAGCATCCCAGTCCCTGCACAGCACTCGAGGGCCTGATCCTGCAACCAGTTAAGCCTTATCTACCCTTACTTCAATAGATAGGTTCCTACACAGACTCAGGCCCTGAATGCTGGCTAGGATGAGCACTTCATTAGCAAGAGTCTTGTGCTCATTAATCTCTAACGCAGGGGTAGCATCTTAACCTTCTCCCTGCATACAACTGTTTGCAGAGTACACCTCATTTAACAAAACATTAAGCATTTTACTTCCTCAGATCAAGTGTATCTATTAATAATGACTTAAATTGTCTGCGCTGGCTTCACATTATGAGAAAAACTCATTCCTGGCACATGAAAGAGCACGATACACAGAAACAAAATTATTTCAGCACAAGCTTGTTCCCCAAGTTAAGCTGTCACATAACTACTTAGTCCTCTCATCAGAGAGATTTCAGACCACAATAATTTGCCCTGCTGGTTCAAAAAACCCACAAGACTGCCTTAAAAAATCTGGCAAGTCCAGATGTGCCCATGCTGAGAGCGCCTGGCATCACCGCTGTGATTTACAGCTGCCCTCTGGCAGTGGGGAATGGCAATTTTTTTTTTCTGGGGAAATTTCCAGTGCAGTGAAGGAGCCTGAGGGCTGGCAGCCCTCGGCACTGCTTCCTCCAGCTGCTCTCGAGCGTGAATTGCAACGCGTGACTGATTTAAACCTTGCACCCCTCTTGCCCCCCCAAAATAACAAAAATGAGCTGGCTGAGTGGTGGAGCTCCCGATGATGTCTGTGTAAACCCCAGCACCCCACAGACATGGGGAGGGGATGCTGTGCCCACCGCCAGGGGACCGGGAGATGAGCAAGTGGCATGGCAAGGCCATCATGCCACAAAATAAGCTGTTGGCTGCCCAAGCCTACCTTGGAGGGACGGTGCTGTGATGGTGGCTCTCCCAGGCGATGCTTGTCCGTCCCCCTGGGACACCAATCCCCAGCTGGACAACGCGGGGCAGGACGTTTAATCTCCTTTCTCAGAGCCAGGTGCCACCTTGCAAACAGCCAAACTGCCGCTGAAATGTCCCCACGTTTATATTTCCAGTGCTCTCCCCTCCCCGGCTTCATGTGACAGTGCTGCCTAGTTATGCGGCTAAGCGAGGGGGTCAGACTGCAGGATTAACTCCCATGAATATGTCCCAGCACGGGGGTATACGTGTCTCTGTGTGTGTGTGATGTCACACTCTGTACCCCACATCCCAGAAAAAAAACCCCAAAATCTTCTGCAGATGCAATTGCATGAGCAGAGCTGGCTGAACTGCTGCTGACAGACCAGCTCTCCTTTAAAAACTGCCATCCAGTGAAATATAAACTTGTCCCAAGGCCACATTGATTTTGTCCAGTTTTTATTGGAAATTAGATAATATTTAAATAGTGCTGAAACATTTCCCTTCAACAGCTCTATGGCAAGGTATTCTGCACTACACTGGTTTATAGTGGCCCTTCTTTGCCAAACATAAATAATTTTATTCAGCAACAAAAAAATAACCTTTCCAGTTTTTATAGCTGTGCAGTACTTTCCTTTGTCCCCCCCTTTTCCCATCAATTATAGGAATAAAAATCTCTGTCTCTTAGCTTAACTAAAAATACTTGTCTTCCCATTCTCCCCACCCCCTGCTGAAGAACTGCAGCTGTGTTAATTATCCCCTGGGAATTCAGTCCTGGTGCGCATCCTCTTTTAAAGGCGAAGGGGAGCCCTACCAATTATTTAACCCCTCAGTAATGCGCTTGTGAAATGTCACCCTGAGTCCCAGCCTGGAAAACCACCTCAGACTGACCCTCCATCACGTGGCCCCTTACAGTACGGCGCTGAGTTTTGGCATTTGCTGATTAGCAGCTGCCCCGCACGCTCACCCCTTGTCTCTGGCAGCCAGGAGACTGGGTTATTGTTGGCTTGTGGGTTGTAAGGGTTGTATTTTTTTTTTTTCTCCCTTTACTCTAAAATATTAGAGCCTCTTTGGCAAAGGAAGGCATGGAGCATCTCTGCTGGACATGGTGGCCATGCCACCCTAGGCTGCAAAAGGCTCTGGGTAATTGGCACGAGTGGATGGAGACACAAAGCTTTCAGCTCAGTCTGCCTTAGACTTGGGGACATGGGAGGCTTCCTGCATTTTTTTCTTTTCCTCTTTTTACATCTGTCTCTTATAAGGCATATGGCCAAACACATAGGGTGGAGCCATGATTTCTGGATGAGGATGGTTTGAGGATTGTGCCCAAGAGAGTTTAACTTAACATGGGCAGTGCAAGGGCTTGTCTCTCTCCACATGAAAACTGGTTTTGCTGCATAACACCTCTTTTTTAATGCCCACTTCAAGCTTTGTTGCCCCAAGGCTGCAATCTAAGCACTTGCCTGCATATGGTAGCTATAAAAATCACCATCCCTGATCTGCTTTTATCTGGGAGGACTTCAGAGTGGAGAAGCAGCCAGTGATGAAGGAGATGCTGAAAAGAAACCTGCCCAACAAACCCTGTTCGAAAAGCAGGGACAGTTTTTTTTCTGAAGGTTGTGTGCAATGGGGAAGGGCAGGAGACCAGCCGTCCTGGAGGACTTGGCCAGGAGTTGCCACTAACCTTGACACCATCTTTCAGAACAAAGAAACATGAGGCATCTCTCAAGACCTTGGTGGGGCAGGGGGAGAGGTAAAGCTCGTTCATGTGATTGCAGTTTCAAAACCTCTGGGTTCAGCAGCGGATTGGGCTCCACCAGCTGTTCACATCAGAGCATCATTTTCATTTTAAGTTTGCCTGGATCTGCTGAAAAAAAGAGGAGAAAAGGAGACACATGGAATTATGCCATCCTATGTAGCAGGTGGGATGGAAGGACGAAGCAAACACCTTGTTTGAGTAAAGCAGCAAGTAGGGCAGCACAAGGTGGCAATGGCTCTGCATGCCCTGAAAAATGCAGGTGTTTTTGTTAGTGAGCTGAGGCAGGGGAAGGTTTAGCACCTCCACAGCATGAGTTTGCTCTCAGTTTAGCCAGCACAGCAGCCAGCGCTCTCCCACAGCTGCTGGGACAGGGAGGTGCAAGATGGGTGACCCCCCACTTGCCAGCTGCCATGTAGCCGGCGGGTCCCATGGCATCCCTGGGGTGGTTGTGATACTGGAGAGAAGGAGGAGGAAAGGGAAAGAGGAAGGTGGAAAGGACCTGGGGTTCCTTGTAGGGCCCCTAATGGAGGACCCGTTCCTGGGATGAGTGACACTAGGGGTGTGATGTGCCACGTCTCAACACCATTGCTAGCAGGCTGACCACCCAAACAGGAACTTATAAATGATTATAGGGTGAGGATCCAGCACTGGGTACCTCAAACCCCAGTCCTTTTCCCCAAACTCTTGAAAACTGATCAGATTCACCACACTCCCTAGCTGGACCTCCACCAGGAGCATCCCTGCTATCCATTGGGCTTTTCTTTGCCAAAATGCTACAGAAGGTAGAAACAGAAGAGCTGAATGCCACCACAAGCTTCAACAAGCCCTTTGCTCGGTTTCATGCCATCCTGTGCTGTTTTTGCTCCTGAGCAAAATTAGCTTTTGACACCTGAAAGTGTAAGGTATTTGTGGAAGAAAGGTATTTATGGATCGGAAGATGTGTTTCCCAAGTGCACGCTAACTAGAAAGTTATGGAGATAATTGCTTGCCCTCTGGGACGCGGAAGAATAAACTCAACTATCTCTCATTGGCCATATCCATTTCTGGGAGATTGATTTATTCCTTACTAGTGGACACATCTGAACTTCGCTTGTCAGTGTTAATTAGTGGGGACTCAGCCCGATTCATTATGGCTACGACCTCTCCTTGGCACAGCTGCATTTTAACGAGAGAGCCATCTGGTTTGCCTGCTAAGCTCTGCCTTCATTCCTGCCGCCCCCTTCCCGTCACTTGTGGGGTACGGACTGGAAACACCGCCTAGGAAATTACAGGTTGCTGCTCCAATGGGATGAGGCAGCAGGTTCTTGGGACTTGTCCACAGCACCTGGACCATTCGTCACGCTGGCAGTACCTGTTGGGAAGAGCTGTCAGCACATTGTCCCTGTCACTACATCCCCTGCCCCACTCACACTGGTGACACTGAGGGTGTCCCCACTGAACGTGGAGGGTGGCTCAGGTGGATGATGTGGGGGGCCAGGGCTTTGGGCTGCCCCTGACATCCCCACATGAGGAGCTTCAATAGCAGGTGGAAGGATATGTGTTGCCTGCTGGGTGGGTGGCGCATTGGTGGGTCAGGGACATCCCAGATTTGGGAGCTTTATCTTGGCGATGGAGTGGGATGGCTTTGTAAACCTAAAATTAAATGCTGGCTCAGGGCCAGGCCCTGCTGGAGGGGCTTAGGTATGGAGGCATCTCCTGGGTGGGCTGGAGAAGATGATGTAAGGATGTAGCAGGTTTTTGGGTCATGAGGTGATGCCACCATGTGCCCACATGTGATCCCTTCAACACACCCTGACAGGAGAAGAGGGGTTGCTCCCCGCTGGGTGCTTTTAGGCTAATGTGGGTGGTGGGATGGGGGCGACCACACCAGTGTAGGCTTCCATTGGTTTTCAAATTATAACACTGAGACCGCAAATTTCAGGCTGGTCTGATGGATTTTAGCATTTCCCTCTGTCCATCATCCCCTTTTCGGGAGCTGTCTGAGCAGCAGCATTTGGGATGGAGCCGCCTGAGTACACCTTGAATTAGAGCAATTACGGGTGTAACTTAGCCAAACTTTGTACTGAGTGGAGCTATTGGCTTTGCGGGCCAAAGGGCTCATTTGCATGATTTCCACCTCCTCCTGCTAATCCTCCAGTCTATTCACTGCTCTAATTACTCTTAAGGAGAAGACAGGTTTGCACCCAAACCTTCACCTCTTCTCAAGCTTTTACTGGGGTTTGGCCTGTTATGCTGTCTCCAGTCTGAATGATGCTTGGATTTTCCCTTGCTCTCCAAATTGTCTCTACTGGTGTTTTCCCTCTTGTTTCAGCCCGTTCTTTCCTTTCTTTTTTATTTTTATTTAATTATTTTTTTTTTTATTTCTTCCCCCAGAGTTAGATCTTGAGTTATTTTTACTTAAAAATCCAAAGTCCCACTCCATTAAGGGCCCCCTTGAGAGGGCAGACAGGGTGGCTTCTTCTTGTGTGACTCAGGATACTTGGAGATGAGACAAATAATGATGTGCCTGGAATTGAAAACCTCTGGTTCTCTTCTGTAAGAGCTTATTGCCCTGAAATGTGGATGGACGTGCTGCTGGAGGAGGCTTGAGCAGCCTGCTTTGATCCCAGACCTGAACTGCTTTCATCTGGGAAAACCAACAACCAGTCCAATATCAACCCTCTCTCACTGGACTGTGCTGTGGCTCCAGGGTAGGATGGGGACTGGATAGAGAGGATTGGAGACTCCCAGCATGGGGGAGAAGGAGGGACTGCAGGTGAACATGGTCCTGTACTCCCCCGCCATGTCCATGGCAGCTCCAGGCATGGCTGTTCATCACAGTGCCTTTCCTTCTTTTGATGAGTGGGGTCAATGGGGCAACAAGGACCTTGCAAAGATCATCACACCCTCTTCTCCTGTGCATTCAAGACCTGTATGCTCACTGCTATCTTCAAAATAATTTTTGCTCCTAAAGTGCACTTTTGGAAGGAAATCTCTAGAAAAGGTTTTGTTCAGTACTAGACCCAGCTGGGATGCTGTGACAGCCTGATGTGGATGCTGGGACCTCATCCTGGACACCTGCTAGAGAAAACAATTGAAGAGAACCAGCTGAGGTCCTGGGCTTCATGACCCACGTGCCCCATTGGCTTTCCTAATGGCCGCTTTGCTAATGGCCCATGGCAGCAGCTGATGAGCTTCACCTGCTGTGAAGGCAACAGGTCATCTAGGTTTCCCATTTGCAGGTGATCCACTGAGCCAGATAAAAGCCATGGCCCCTCAGCTTTCTAGGGTTTGTTGGTTGGCTGTGGGCTTCTAGGGGTTTTTGGGCAATGATGGGCAAAGCAGCACTTGTAGTCTTTTTCCTTCCTGGTGGTTACACAGCAGCTATGTCTGCACAGAAGCTGTGACCCTTCAAGGGAGAAAAGGTGAGTTACTGTGTTTTGACTTTTTTCTCGGCTCTCCTCTGCAGGTCCTCCTCATTCTAGTTCCTTATTCTCTTTTGCTTATTTTGAGCTTTGATTCTGCTGGTCTCCATGCTGTGAGATGTTTTTCAGCCCTTCCCAGTGTCTGCATTAATCTTTGCCTTGTGTTGTTCCTTGTTGACTTTTCCTTTGGGGAAACTGAGGCAGGGTAGAAACCTAAAGTAGGCAAGTTGGAAGAGGACGTTAAGGAATGCCCTTTGCTGCTGGCTTGCAACTGCCCTCCTGAAAAGCCTTATTTCATGCCTCTCCCTTTGCTGCTGGGTGCACTTAGTTGTCTTGTTAATGATGATTTTCTTGCTTCTTTGAGCAACTTACAGCATGAATACTTGAGAGGAGCTTCTCACTTATGGGAAACTGTGTGGTGGTGGTGTTGTTTGAAGTTGTGCAGAGAGATTAGGAGTGTGTTTAGCCTTTTTTCAGAGGACTAGGAAGATAGGAAAGGGTGTGGAGTCTGCATTTCCAATCCTTTAACTTCAAGGCTGCTGGGCAGGTGGGAGCAGAGCCTGGCAGTGCTGTGCCCTCGGATGGCACCTGGTTTAGGGAGTCCAGGAGTGGGGTGCAAGCCTCTCCTGGATTGGCACAACCCCTATTATTTTCCCCTTCTGCCAAGAAAGGTGACTCTAGCTAAGGGCTATATTGCCAAAGCCCAACTAATGTATTCATTGCTTTTGCAGGAGGCAACTGCACACAAAAATGGGCTAGTGCTCATTTACTCTGCAAAAGAAATTGCTCCTTTTCTGCAGTGTCCTCCCAGACTAGTAGCATTTGAGCACAGAGCTTGGGAATTAGCCAGACCCACGTAGGGACGGTACCTTTCATTACACCATGGTGATGTTGTAGTGGTGGCCTCTGAAAAGCATCCATAGACAGGGACATCCTAGGGCAGCAAGCTGGGGGTTTGGCTGGAGAACCCCCCTTCTCCTTTGGAGAGAACAGCCCCACAAAGCTGAACAAGAGCCCTAAATGATTTGGGGATTTTATGCACCTTGTTATCTTTGGTGTAGGTTTCTCTTTTTTTTTTTTTTTTTTTTAATCCCAGCAAGAAATAATCCTCTTTTTCTGGTTGGAATAGAAATGGCTTGATGCCATGAGGCAAAAAATAAAAGGAAGCTCTACCTGGTGCTGTGATGATTTGCAAGGCTAGTGAGAGACTACATAAGGCGTTTTCAAATAGACTCCAATATTTTCAGTGCTTAAAGAGGGCCCAACTACGTGACACCTTTTTTGAAGCCCTGATTTACAATGGACCCAGGCTGAGTGCATTATAATTTGCTGCGCGAAGTTCCAAAGTCTCAGTACTTTCAATAATGAGGAGAGAAACCCTAATACGATGAGACTTTTTTTTGGTATTGTGTTTAATGAAAAGCTAAAAATGTGCTAATTTGTAAGTCCTGTTGTGGTAGTGGCATCAGAGACTTTTGAAATGCATTACTGACTTAGGAAGTATTAAGAAAAAATGACATTTTGCTACTAGCAGAAAAGTCAATTATAACGTTTCCACTCTTTAGAAAATTGCTGATGCAGGATGGGAGTTAATAGAACAGTCAGCTTCACTTTACATTACCAGATTTGGGGGGTTTTGCTGAGAAATGTTGTGTGTGTTTTTTTTTTTTTCAATTCTAATGTCAACTCGAACAACAAGCTACAACAGGAACAGTGTGGTTGGGGCTTGTGCTGGAAGGAGATGTATTCCCTTGGGCTGTTCCCACATGGAGTCACACCATTTGCCAGCCTGGAATGATGCAAACTGCCCAGGACCAGGGTAAATCATCATAAATAAAGATTTAGCAGCATTTTACACTTGGGCTGATCTCTCCCTGATGGTGGAGGAGCACATGCCAAAGTGCTGAGTCCTGTGCAGTCTGTTCCCAGAGCTTTGCAAGAGCGTCTTGTTAATTTATTAAAAAACATCTAACCCAAGAAACTGGAAAGTGCACCTGTCCTTACCCGCTGGGCTTTCAGTGGAGCTTTTTTTCCATCTCCTGGAGAAAAAAACAGCAGCAAACTTTTCCTAAGCTCCTGGGGAACGGAGGGGTGGGAGCTCTGGGAGACTTGCTGTTGTTGCCAGAGAACTTCAGCACCAGCTGTAAAAATCCCTGGGCTGGAGGAGTTTGCTGTTGGCAAGGCAGCAGCACTCCCCGTATCCCCATATCTAAATTGGTCCGTGCAGGCTAGCGTGGCAAAGTAGCTCATGCAAAATTGGCAGGGACCAGAGACAAGGGCTGGCACTGCTTTTAACAGGAGTTACAGTGTCTGATTAAAGGGCTTTGGCTGCAGCAGCATAACCTGAGCGCTTGACATAAGCCAGGGACCTAATAATACCCGTGGCGCATTGCAAGAGCGTGACTTTACGGTGGCTGCTGCCTTTTACCCAGCCAGGGCTGTTCTTCCTTACTGTGAGGACGCAGCCCTCCTGCCTGGGAGAGCTTGCTGACAGGCAAAAGCTTCTCCTGCACTGACTGGGGGGCTCTTCCTTGGGTGATTGGTGGGTGCTACAGAGCAGCACATGGAGGTGATGCCTTGTGACTTAAGCCTCCCCTTGGTTTTGGTTTCTTACTTTTCCTGTTCCAAGTGTTATGGTGAACTGCCTGTGCTTCTCAGGCTTATTCATAGAGTTTAAATCAGTTGGCAGACATCTCATTTGAGGCAGGGCATTTGCTGCACACCTGGAATCCTGATAATGGCACTTTTCTTTTTTTCCTTATGGCAAATTCATAGCAACTTATTTCCAACATTAGCAGGTCAGCTGCAGCTTGAGTCTCTGCTCTGGCTGATGCCCAGCTGATGAGGGTTGGGGGTTACTGGTATTTTGGGGAGGCAAATATGCTGTGAGCAATTTGTACAACAGGGAGGTGGGCAAGAACATCTCTCAGGTGCTTCCCTTGCTTGGGTGGAGGCTGAGTGCTGGTTGTGCTCCTTGCCCAGGACCCTGCAAAGCTGGCACTGAAACCTGGGCCCCTGCTCCAAGCATGGCCTCAGAGTCTTTATTTAAAGCACATGAAAATCCACAGGGCAGGGTTATGTCAAGACTTCCTGTGAGAGTGAAGTCACACTTTATTCCCTTTCTCAGCTGTATCTCCCCAAGTGTTTCAAAGCGAGGTTCCCACTTGGGGTGGTTAAAGCAGAAAGCCGGGGAGTGAGCATGAACACTTTTAAAAAGTCGTGTCATATGTAGTTCTCCTGGGTTTGGAGGAAGCAATTAAGCCAATTAATTTATTGGTAAATTATCTTATGATGAAGTACAAAATAACTGCAATGAAACGCTGACATTCACATTAATACCAAATTAGTTACTGTATTATGACTGTTCTTACAATGAATGCCCAGTAATTTAATAGTAATGGGACATTTAAATAATTTAGCCGATAATTCTCTAGATCACTTACATATATAAATGAGCATGACAGCTTTTTTTTCCCAACTTTGCTGGTGCTGCTGGATTACCTCCCACCACCACATCAGGAGGCAAAGCAGCCTGGCACCCCTCTCCATCATCCCCCAAAACTCACCTCTTGCTGGAAACTAAGTAGGGGACAGGGTGTAACAAAGGGGATTTTTCCTCCTCAACAGATTTTGGGATTTTTGTGGCTGGAAATAAGAGCACAAAAGCCCTGTGGCTGGGCTTAGCAAAGCCACTTTTTGTGTGTGTGTGGTGAAAGATCTCTCAGGTGTTCTATCCAGGCCTGGTAGAGCATCTCTAGTGGTGTTCCTTGTGACAGCACTATTAGCCTCACAGTGGGATGGGTGTTGGAAATCCAGCCAGGGCCACTTAATTGAATAGTTCAGCCATTGACACTGAAATTACTGTGTGGTGGCTCTGCTTGATGCAGCAGCTTCATTTTCAGGTAGCTGCGTTCTGTAATAATAATTATAAATAGCATTAAAGTTGCTCCTCGTTTTTTCCTCCCCATCCCCCTGCGAGGACTCTCTAAAGGAGAGTGAGGATTTGGCAGCTACATGGGACAGAGTTTGCTTTATCACCTCTTCATCACATCATGCAGCCACAGAGCTGCTAGTAGATACACCAGCTGTAGATTCCAGATCCCCATGGAAAAAAAAAGAAAAAAAAGGCAGGCAGTTTACAGTGAAAACAGCCACCATTGCAACCTACACCTAGAGGTTAAATTGCCCCTGTGCTTTTTTTTTTCCCAATAAACCAGTGAACAGTGGAGAAAAACCACAGGCTTCTGCCCTGCCAAGCATACCTGGAAAGGTGGAAGGTTTGTGCATCCTTTCTGAACGGGGTCAGAGTTGTGCCCTGGAGATGGATGTTTCCAGTCAGTGTGTTACTTTGCTGTTGAGGTTGCACTGAACCTGCTGAAATATTAGCTAATGCGCTTGCTTACGTCTAAACTAAATGTGGTCTTTTCATCACATCACTTTCTGCTGTCAAACCTGTTGTGGAGAGGAGTATTCCACTGTCGGCAAGATTGAGGACAGAATTATCCAAATTAGTTTTCTTGCAGATGAGAGCAGAGACGAGGTTTTTAACACAAACCCTGCTGCCTCTTAGAGTCTGGCTCTTCTCACTGAGGGTGAAGTTGAAGAATAATTTTTAACTGGGATGCGTTGCCAAATTTGTGAAGGCAGCAGCCTGCTGCAAGCAAGCATCTGCAAAGAAAGAATGAAGAAAGGAAAGCCAAAGTTTTTAGCTGCTCTGTTGCAAGTGATAAAATCTAGGGGCTGGCAACTCATACTCGTGGGGTCCCTTGTGCGGGTCACAATGAGGCTTCAGCAGCTGCATTACTGCTGGGATGGCTGGAGGAAGGATTTGTTGCCACCAGAAATGTCCTGAGGTGTTGCACAGAGGAGATGCAGCAAGCATGTCTTCTCCTGTCATTTGGATCCTCTTGGCAGGGCTGGAAATGCAGCCTCAAGGTTGGGAAGCTGAAATACCTAGGAGCCCTGGACCAGACAGCAAAATGTAGCCCAAGAGGACCACAAAAAGCCTGGGCTGGGGTGACTGTCTTATCTGCTGTGATAGCATGGCAGCCTGTTCTTCTCTCAGGAGGAAAATTCACTTCATTAATCAGAGCTATACAGTTCCCTCTGCTGTGCTCAATTATAGGATTACTTGAATAGTTTTCTGTGCAGTTAGTTGCCTGTAGGAATGTTCCTGGGCTTTTGTTCAGACCTTGCAATTTCCAGGAGCATCTTTTTTCAGCGGATTTCTTCTTAGGAGCAGGAGAGGCCCAATACCATCCCCTTCCCAGCAAGCTTTGTCAGAGCAGCTTCTCAAGCAGGATTTTATGTGGGCTTTTGTCTTTCTGCATAAAGACACATGTTGTGTACTGGCCATCTGGGTAAGAGCACATTTTCTACAAGTAACATGCCATCGTATTTTTGATGAAATAACTCTTCTAATGGGAGAAGCTAGAGGAGTAAGGGGTTAGGGTAGTACAAAGACACAGAAATGTTTAAAACATGATAATTTCATTTTAAATAGAAGACATATCAATAAGATCTTAGTAACCAGTGATCAGTGCTAAACTGGGTGAATTGTAATTGGCAGCGTATGTGTGATGTGCTGTCCTCAGCCTGTCTTCCCCCAAAAGCAGATTGGCCTGGTCTGTGCTGGAGGAAACCTGAGCAGCTCCCTACAGCAATTCAGCCCCTCTTGTGCCTCCAAACCTGCCTATAGTGAAGGTATAGAGAGATCCTTTGGCTCCCTGGGAATGGTGTGCCTTGTGTTTCCACTTGAACAGGTATTTTGAGTTACTTGTCCTCATGTTGATATAGGCATGCTGCAGTTAGAGGTGAAAGCAGGTGCTTGTGGCTTTTGTCTGTAGAAGACCCCAGTGAATGAGATCCTGTATTTGATATAAAGGTGGTTCTTGCTCCTTCCATGTCATGTAGGATGTCCCAAAGCTTTGGGGTGTTCTAACTGCTGTTTATAGTTACCATGTCCCCAGAATTGCTGACTTGTGAGCAAAGAAAATTGACTGCATGTCAACTGAAACGATCTCAAATGCTATCGTGGACTGCTTGGTGCACTGTGTTTTTGAGAAGGTTTATTTCTCAGCACTTGCTATTTGTGATATTTGGCCTGATGTTCTCTATTGAGTAGGAGTCACAAGACTGGGAAATCTCTGCCTCCCAGTGTCTTAGGTCCTTCTGTGCAGAAGACTTCTTCCACAGTGCTTCACATTTTGCTGCTTAAGCATATAGGAACAGCCACTGGGATCCCATGGGTTACATCTCTGCGTTGCTTCATGCGTGGGGCCTGGATGTGATGGAGCAGACTTCCACTAGTGGGCTACTTAAACGGAGCTTGCAGGACTGGGTTTAGAAGCAGGTCTAGGTAGATTTGGTTTAACACAACATGAAACAACCTTTTAGAAAGCTCAACAGGCCTGTTCCAGATTGCCACTACAGCTGCTGTTCTGCTACACATGGGCTTTTTCAGGCAACAGATACATTGCTATTTGTGTAAACAGGTAACTGGGCACTGTTTTCTATTGCAAAGTAGATTCTCAGGACATCCACCAAGATGAACACTATCTGACAACTTTTTTTGCTTTTGTTTTGCTTATTAATGTTTTAACGTCCACACATCTGAGTTTGTCTGTGTTGAGACATCAAAAGGTGAAACAGTGCTGGTCCTTGTGTGGCTATGTAAATATTCAGCTTGTGGTAGATTGCATTAAGTGTCTTACAATCCATTCCAATTAAAAAGCAGTCTTTATAGCTGTAATAGTTTTATTGAGAACTGTAACACATTAGACTTACAGATATATAAAGCAGTTAGTTTTATAAAGCATATAGGATATTAAAGTAATGAAAGACATTAATGTGACATCAATTTTTAAGGAGAGTTACTTGCTGAAATAAATGAGTATAGCCTAAAAGTTGATGGCATGTTACAGTCCTGAGTAATGAACCTCTCTGCCCCCTAAAAGCTTGTAGAATAAATAATGCTTGAGCAAGTCAGTGGTCATTAACTCTTCATCCTCTGAGAGCTACATGTCACATTGATGAGTCATCTGTATGGGGTTTTTTTTAACTTTTAAAAACTCATTCAGAAAGGAATTATCTTTCATGGAACATCTATAGCTTGAGGGTGCATTATTCTGATGTTTTTACTTTCCTAATGTCTCTAGCTTTTCAGTGGAGTAGAGCGGTGACTGATGTTGCCAGATGCAAAATTCTTGAAGAAGTTATTTTTTCTTTTTATTTCCTGCTTTTGATTTTCCCTTTCCTTCTTTCTCCTTGTCTGCCAGTGCTCTGATTCGTGCTCTACCCAGCGGTGTCTTGTCATACCAAGCCTGCAGAATCAGAAAGCATGTTTATGTTTTATTAAAATTGAAAAAGAAAAAATAAAAAAAGAGAACACTTAAACGTTTTACTAGTAAATGGAGCATTCTTTAAAAAAAAAAAAACCCAAACCTCTTAAAATCCTAGCTGGCTTGTGGAGAAGCAGAAATTAAATCCTCAGATCTCTTGAGTACGTTATTATAACAAGAAGCACAGCAATTGCTTGCTTGAAGTGTGTCTCATTAACAGGAATACTTAGCTGGGCCATTTGTGTTGCTATAGTTATGGAAATGTTAGAACTTCCATGATCAACCCTGTTTCCGAGGTATATAGCTCTTGTCAAAACTCCCTCTGGTCTGAAACTTGGCAACAGACAAAGCATATACTTCTCATGGTCCTGCAAATCAGTCCAGACAGTTTTTATTTCATTGAGAGAGCTTAAGAAGCAAAACAAACCCTGAACATTAAAAACCTGTTTATTGCTTTCAGATGCCTGTTCACAGTCCCGTGACTTGTAAATGATTTTGGTATAGTCTCTCTGTGAACTTGCCAAGCTCCTGGACTGTAATGTCAACAAGGCAGTTCTAGGCCATGTGAAAATAATGTAAAATGAAGGAGAAGGTAGTGCTTTCAAGTCAGTAGTGTGTAGGAATTAGTCTTCCCCTTATGTACATACAGGAACCTTTGTCAACAAAGTCCTGCCTACACCAGACATTAAAATGCTAGGTCCTGATGTGATTGATAAAATGCTTTTCCTCTTGACCATATTCATCCCTGCACTGCACTAGGAGTGAATGTCTTTCCTCTGACCACAGACTGCTATTTAATGCCACAACTGCATCTCCTCTGCCTTTCACTTGGGTAGCCTGTCAACTTTCCTACCAATGTGGCATCTTGTTGAGTCTGCCTTTTCCATACGATTCATCCGTAATGCTGCCTCCAGCTTGAGCCTGGTAAGGCTGCCCCTGGGAATTTGCCTTGTCTGGTTTCCCCAATATGTGACAGGCAGCAGCAAGAGACTTAGCTGGGAGAAGAGATATTGTGGAAGTGTATAGGGAAGAAAAAACCCTGATGTTCCTTTCCTGGCCTCAGATGGTCCTTCTTGGTGTCACGCTTCTTAAAGGTTTCCTCTGGGCTGGTGACAGGTACTCTATTTGGACCTCTTGTCTTGCAGATTAAATGCTGTCAGCAGGTCAATGAAGTCTGACAGCTGTCAAATGTCCAGCTGGCTGCTGAGCAGCCCTAACGTTGTGATCTCTGCTCTAATTGCCCAAATTAGCTGAGCACTCCTCCTCCAAGAAGCCTGACTCCACTTATTAAAACATCATGCAATCTCTCATGTATTGACATCTAGATGTTGTCATGGGAGGCGTTTGGGAGGAACCTCTGGGCTCCTGGAGAAGTGGCCTGGGCAACCGTATTTTGCTGTCCTGAAGATGGTCTCAGGCCAAGCTATTCCTGTGTTGGGGAGAACAGATGCAGCTGGGACAACATGGGGCAGGGAGAGGCCTGGAGATGGCTCTTGATGGTCTTTCACTTGAGTGGAATATAAAAGACAAGATGGTGGTTGTGACTGTGGGAGGAATTTATTTCCCTGGCAATATTTAGTGATGAAGCAATGTCTCTGACCTTCCATGTGTGACAGGCCATGAGGCCATAGAAATCCTATTTCCCCCCCTGGCTCCATGTCTGTTGTCCACCTTCAGTGGGAAATGGAAAGAATAACAAACCCCTGCCAAAGGCTCACTGGGAACTTGGCAGGATGGAAAGTGCTGTTTGGTGGGTGCAGGTTGGGAGGTCATCTTTTTGATTATTCTGAGTTGCTGGTAGGGTACTCTGCATGCAGCAGGAGGAGCTGATTGACTTGCATTGTCTTCTCTTGTTCCATTCCCATTTCTTTTTGCATGTTTCAACACAGTAAATTACCTGCCTGTTTGCATGGGATGACGTCTGCTTTTGACTCTTTAGCTAGCAGAGCTTCTGTATTAGATTAACAAAGCTGACTCCTCAGATATGGTTAAAATAAACGTAGATTTACCACTAATGCACTAGCATCTGAACTGGGAATCTAAGATACTGACAGTAAGTGACTGATCAGAGTTGAAAATCTTTGCTTGCTGGAGGAATTATGTTTGCAGTTCTTCAGAATGGATTTTCTTATGTCTTGTAAATATTTTGTAGCGGTTGCTGCCAGACAGAACTAGTGTGCTAGTTGGACTGCCCTTTGCTCCTCTAGGACTAACATTACTTTTGTGTAAGGATTTCTATCAATTGCATTGGTGAAATAATTTATGATTTCAAAAATGTGGATGTATAATTGGGGCAGAAATTTGAGTAAATTGAATGAAGAAATCATATTATTGCAAATCTTGCATTATTTATATTCATTTTGGAACACTGGCAGAATATAAATGTCAAACAGGGAGATTCATGCTTCCAGTGAATAGAAATCAAAGATTTATCACAGTGCTAATTTTCACTTTGAATACTGCGTTTTAGCTGCCCCATTTCAAAAAGGACAAAGCAACAGAAGAGGCAATGATTAGAGGCTCACGAGGAGAGACTTCTGTGCAAGAAGAGATGAAGATATTGGAGTTAATTAATGCATGAGGCCATTTTGACAATCCTCTTCCCCTGTGCTGTGTTACAGGTGCTGGAGCAAGGTTCCATGACATTTAAGGGGAACAAATTTGAAACAGATAAAAGGAAATACTTTCTTAAGGGCTATAATTAATGCAAGGAAATGATTGCCATGGGATGCTGAGGACAGTATCATTTTAGCCATGATCACCATGAAGTGCTGCCCACATACTTTGTGCTGTACAAAACAGGCATATTTATAGTAAGTGGAATAATATTTTCAAGTTAACCTCATACTAAATACTAGCTCTCATGTTTCAGGGTACAAATGGATTACCATTTGGAGGTGGGAATGATAGGATTTTTTTTCCTTGCTGCAACACTGGACTATTAGCCTTCCTCTGAGGAAATATATTGGTTTAAATAGGAAGCATGAGGAAAAAGAGAGTAATTTGCCAAATATCACAAATGCTGCCTATGTTGAGTAGAGCCAAATGGCTCTAAATGCAAATTGGAAAGTATTCAACAGGGCTGGGAGAAATATGCACTATCATTAGGTTAGCAGTGGAAGAAGACTTGGACAAAGTTGTCAGAAATTGCATCCTGTTTATTATGTGAGGCACTGTGGGGATTCAAAGAGCAGTATGAAAAGGACACCTTTCAGCTGGAAGAACTTGGATGGTTTATAAAGGGGTCTGAGTGGAAGCTGGGGGGGGCATGGGACTGAGAAAGTTCTGGGGTCTCTTGGCTTCAGTATGGAAGTCCTCTATCCCCTTTGGAGCCCCTGGTCTGGTTTTCCTGCAGCTCCTTAGTACATGGAGGAGTTTCCCTTTTGGGTGGCCAAGGGTTTTACTAGGTCTGGTAGACCTGAAGTGCCTTAGTCGAGTGCTGTGACATTTTTCTGGGGTGCTAGTGCTGCTAAGTTGTAGTGTTGAATTCAACTAGCTAGTTCAAGGTCCACTTCAGCTGTCCCTAAGCTATGCTGAAGTCACTACAGTAAATAAATTACAGACCTGTACTTAAGCCTAACAAACTGTTCCCATCAATAGTAAAACCAAAAGCAATACAGTGAAAGCAGAATTAACCACTACATAAAGATAACCCTGGTCTAGGGAAATAAAGAGCAATTATTACTGAGCTACATATGGAAAAAGAAGTTGCTTGCAGGGAGATGCATGTATATTTAAGGTATATGTAATGCGTCCCAAATGCACTAGGGTTTTGTCTTCACAGTTTTATGGTCCCTGTGGGTAGGGTGAGATGGAGTTGGAGGCAGAAACTAATGTTTTTAAACCCAGAAATGAAGAAAATTCTTGTTTGAAATAATTTTAAATAAGGACTTAAAACCACATCTCCACCCTGCAGACCCCACATGTCCAAGTTTGCTGCCTTCTCAAGCAAATATAGCTAGGCTGGCCAAACACACCAGCTCTGAAAGAAAGAGGACTGATGCACTTCACTAATGGCACCTGCATCATTTATCTGTGCATGTGAAGTCTGCTCTGCTCAACATTAGCTGGGTGAGGGCAGTAGGTTCAGCAAAGCAGTGTGCTGGGCGTGTTGCCCATGCAGAGCTGCTGCCTGTAATAATGACCATTTGCCTGGCAAATGACAGGCCTGGGCTGGCAAACATCCCAAAATGGGAGAGATGAGTGTTGGGTGCTGTTGAGCCATACATTATCCTTCAAATAATGATGTGCCAACCCATCAGCAGAGTTATCAGGTCTCTAGATCAAATGTGCCCAAACAAGGATGTGGCAGGGATGATGAAAGACAACCAGTTAACATAGCTCTTAATGTCACCTTAAATGATTCTTCCTCCTCTTTGTACACTGGGTCCTGTCTGGCCAGAGGTGTCACAAACTCCTCAGTCTTCAGTGGCTTCCTGGTCATCTGCAGGAGACGTAGCTCGGTCAGGACATCTTGTACCACCTGGACGATGTGTCCCTGGGTGAAACCATCAGACAGGTTTGCTAGGCAGCTTATGTTCAACAAGTTGGTGATCACTCCACCATTCTGCAGGATGATGTGTTTCCATAACACTGTTCATGAGAAAAAAACAACACAGAGAACGCCAAAGACATGCATTAATGACAGCAGGAGAAATATTTTTGCACTTTGAAACTGAAACAGGAAAATAAGGGATATCAGTCAGGAAAGCCAAGATCCAAATTTTCCTTGTTTGCTGTTCCTTTCATCTACATATTTGTAGCACAGAAGCCTTTAGGCACATCTGTTCCTTAACTATTAGTTATAATTTGTTGGCTACCAGTCAGTACTTTTTCAGAAAGTCATTAGAGGCACATGACGTGAGGTGGATATGTGTGTAAAAATGGAAAGAGCTACTTAAGTATGCCTGTGTGCATACACAGAATCTGTCCAGAATGTTCCCATTTGGGTGTGCAGAGTTAAGTACCTATATTAACAGCCTGTTTTTATTTCTGTGACCCTGATCACAGGTTGCTCCTGCTGAACTGAGGGCTGCTATGGGGACTCAGTGTCTGGTTTGGAAGCCAAAGGCTTCCAGCTATGCAGGCACATGTTGCCAAGGCCAGGTGTACATTTCTGTGATTGGCATTTTGCTTGTTAGTTAAATGGTGAACCTGTTTCTATCTTTGAGCTGTGAACTTCTGTGACATTAGGGTTTTTTTTTTTAATGTTTGAAGTGACTGAGATTTTGCTTCCAAAAAGACAGTTTAATAGGATAATAAATGTTTTTGGAAAGTAAGTCTGCCTCAGAGGAACTTAGTAAAACTTTAATGTCATCTCACCATGCTTTCCCTTAAAGCCTTATGAAAACATCTGGAAAAAATAAGTATTATGCAGAGAGATTAAAAAGGTTCTTGAATAAGACAATTTGTGATTTGAGTATTGTGTGTTTGAATGCTTGTATGTAGTATGAAAATGTTGAGTGGACAGTTAATGGTACTGGATGTTGGGGCAGCCATGTAATAGAAAAAAACCTGCTTTATTCACCCTTCGACTGCAATGTCAATACTAGGGACTTGTGCCCATAACTATTGACAGCTTTGTACTACATTTTTCACTCTGGCAAATTGTGATCTTCCACTTGAATTATATCTATGCTCAATAATTATTGGCTGAATCACTAATTCATAGAAGAGGAATTGATGCAAACAACAGTGAGCGCTACTTCTGCGCAGCCATATATTCTGTGCTGCAGCTTCTGTTGCAGGTAGGATCATGCATAATGTGAGGTACTGACTTGCTGGGTGATTAATAGCAAGAAACCAGTATATGACCACAGATTTTCCAGTTTAGTGATTTCCTGTGCGTGTTCGCTGCTTCCATCATGCAAAGATGGGAATGTTCTGGTTTGTAACAAAAGGGTTGTAGCAGACAGGTAGCTGTGCACTGTGGCTACAAATATTTGTTATGTCATGGCTTTTCTGTCAAAACAAGTTTTAGTTCTCAAATTGGATGTCAGGCACTGAAAATTGTCAAGATTGGAAGGTGGATTCTCTGTACTGTAAAGATCATATTACCATTGAACTTCACGGAAGGTCAGAGCTAAAGAACAAGCCAAATGCTGTCTTAAATGGGACAATGTCAAAGTAGTAAAGCTGCAAGCTTAATTTGCTTTAAAATGTTAAGAGTTAACCTTTTGGGGCATTCTTAAATTTGCAATTGAAATCCCTGTTTTGTTTTGTTTTTTTTCCTGTGTTTGTGGGGGTTTTATGTTGTTGTTTGTTTGTTTGGTTTGTTTGTTGTTGTGTGGTTTTTTCCTTTTTTTTTTTTTTTTTTCTTTTTGATTGGTGGTGAGAATCCCAGAATGTGACAACTCAGTCCCCAGAAGTGAAGAGAGCTAAATTCAGCAGCCATCACCTCCTTTCTCTAGGCCTTATTCATGTCCCTTATCTGTTAGCGATTTATCAGAGCTGTAACATAACATGAAACACATGGTTGCTTGCTTAGAGACCATTCCCCATCCACACTATGAAAATTATTGAATGTGGGAGAGATTTACAACGTGCTGGGTAGCCAAACCTGTCTTGAGCTTGCCCAAATGTGGATCATCGCAGGACCTTGGCTGCCTCCACACAAAGAGTATAAACTGGACTTCACAATACAGTTGCGTGATTTTTGTAATAAGGTGACTATGTGGAACAATATTGTAGTCAGGATACAACTGTGTAGCAAGGTCCCTGAGCTGAACGTGGTTTCCTTCACTATTGTATTCTTCTGGGATATGATCCTTCAGAGACTAGTGGTATGATTGGATTCTGTTTTCCTTGATATGGTGATCAATAGGGAGACTCATGCTAGGAGCCCCTGGGAGAAGAAACGCACCCTTGAGAGTCCTAACTTGGAGTGTTTGATGCCATTCTGAATAGCCCAAACCTTTTTTCCTTTTTATCCTACCCATGCAAGTTAGCCTATTAAAAGTTAGGTTTTTTGTTACAAGCTTTGGTTCCAAGAATATGGGGTCCTTAATGAATTTGTCAGACTTCAGGGGGGCCTATCCATACCGCCAGCTGATAGATTAGACATGCAAAATCACAGATGCTTCTGCAAGAACTGTACGTACAAAAATAGTATTTGATAGTAACAAAACTCAATCCTTCAGACATGGTTCTGTTTATGGAGATGTCTGAAGTGTATTGTTTAGAGTATGGAAACCAGATAGGAATAACAAATTCAGAATCCTTGTGTAAAAAGAAAAGCTTAAAATAGAAAGTGTGTATTGAAATAGGATCTTATCCTTCCTACAGTCAAAAACCAGCTTGCAACAAACTCAGTGCACAATAAACAACTCATGAAGAAATGCTAATCATCACAGAACAGTATTTTTTAAACCCTTCTCCCAACTTCCACTTTTATGATCTGATTTTTGGGATAGCCTGTATCAGTATTACCTAAACTTTCAGGAACTGAAAATTTAGGCCATACAGAAATTAACTGAAAATTCACAGCTGGGGTACAAATTTTGAGGTTAAAGTCGGTTCTGAGGATAACCAGACAATACGCATGGATTTTAAACAGCAGTAATCAGAAGGATTGCTTGAAATACTTGCCTAATCTTGAACTGTAGTCAGGCCTAGGAATCAGAATAATTTTTTGGTAGACTTGGCAGAAAGGTTTAAGGTTAGCATCGAAGGGACGGGTGGTGGTTCCCACTAGCAGCACTCTGTCTTGTGCTTTCACAGCCTGTAGGAATTTGGGGAGCATCTTTTCCAGGCGTTTTGGGTTCATCTTCAGCATGTACATGTGAAGACAAGGAAGAAAGAGTATTTATTGAATGCTGATAGTACAGTTAATGAGGTGAAGCTATATGTAGACACACTAGAAACAACAGGATTTTGTGCTTTTTAAAGTAGTCTTGTTGCATTTAGAATAAGCGGACTAGATGGTCAACTTAAGTAGAAAGCCTCTTGTCTTCTGAAAGTCAGGTAAACACTTGATTTCTGCTTATGTATTTGTGGGTTTGTGCTAGTGCCTTTCCTTATTGAATTTGCTGGTCCTGCTGTTGAAAAGCAGGAAGGAAACAACTCATTTAAAAAAGAAAATTCTTATTTCGAGTTCAAGAAGAAACATTGCTTGGACCTGTGTATTTGATGAACCTTAACAGTTAAGAAAAATTGCCAGGGTATGTCACCTGGGGTGGAATCCTCCCAGCTCTTGGAGGTTATGATCTACCAACTCCTACCCACGGTTTAAATGTGAAAAACACACTCCCTAATTGCTGTGATTTCTAGCTTGCTGAGGCTCTGACCTAGGAAAACAAGCTTCACTCCTTTGCAGTAGATTTAGTATTTGACTTTAGAACAAATATTTTACCACTATTTACAAAACAGATGAGTATTGAGCATGATCTGTTATTGGATAGTTATATTCAAGTTAATATTGGTTGGAGAAGCTTAGTCAAATCACTGTTTATTAACTCTACTGTTAATAAAGCTGTAAGTGAATAACTGGGTTAGGATAGTGTATCAGAGAAATCCAATGACTTGGAAGCCTCTTTTCAGAAATGATTGAGACTTAACATTCAAGTCACCAACACTCACTTGAAAACTTGACTCTCTAGATCACCTTATGTTTTTTTTTTTTTTTTTTACTATATAGTATGCAGTTTCCTGAGAAACTTGAGCTCCAGTTTCAAATCAGCCTTCCTTAATGTCAATAAGGAAGAAAATATGTCCTGTGAACCTTCTCAGCTGAAAGGCAATAATAAACACCTGTGAATCTACATTGCTAGTACAATATTTGTGATCCAATTTTTCTGTTGTCTGCAGTAGCAGACAATTGAAAGAAAGGAGACAAAACTCTGTTATTTGGAGTGAAAGTTACAGAGGAGAGGAAATTGAAATCAATACGAAATCCCTGAAGTCTTGGGATAGTCACACAGTTATTTTCTAGCTTAAACTTGTCTTAATTATAATACATGTGTTTTTTATTCTCATGGTCATACTATGCATCTTCCTAACTTTGCTAATTGCTTAATCATGATAATGAGTTGAGTATGTCTTGGCAGTAGGGCTCAGGTCCCACTGTGGAGCAGGAGTAGAGGTGATACCCTTGAGTCTGTGGGCATGGGGAGAAATTTTCCCTTATTGGTGGCTATCAAAGCAGACAAACATGATTGTTACTCCAGGCAATCTTTGGCTCATAGTCTTACTTTCAATCCCCATCTGCACTTGCTGTCAAGGTTTAAGCCCAAGAGAAAGGTCCCTTTTTGCTGTTGGGACCACTAGATGACATGGATAACTGCACAATGATCAGCTCGTACAGCCCTCATAGAAGTAACAGACTCATCCCAGGTGATACTTCATTGGTCTTCCGAGATACAGACTTGTGTCCATCCTACAGCCTAAGTGTACAGGACCCACTTTAAGAATAAAGGTTTAATTTTTCACATGGAGCTCTAAAAGTAAAATATTTTGCAAGCAGCATGGATCTAATCAGGATTTCAGGTGAATTGCTCTCTGCTGTGGTGGTTGAGTTGCTGTGCCTATTGGGCAGTGTTTTAATTTTCTTTCTAGTGGGGAAGCTACACAAGAGAGGAGGGAATGGAAGCAATGGCAATAGGACTCCTGGGAGCCCAGAGAAAATAATCTGTAAACATAACTACTTAACACAGGTTCTTTGTTTCCACAGTGGAAATTTATCCTTGTTAGTTTGTTGTTCACTTTGGCTCCATTCATTTGCTCAAATTAATAGAGCTGAACGATTTAAGCTCATCTTAACTTTTAGTTTCTTGCCTTGTATTTTGAAATTCTTCATTATTCTCTTTTACTTTTCAGTGCACTGACGAGCAGTGACTGGACTATTTTTAAATAAAGCAAGTATAGGTGCAGGAGAGAAATGTGACCTCTGGGGGCTCTTAAGAAGTCACAAGACTTTCTTAGGAAAAAAAAACGTGAGACAAGCTATTATAAAGCAAGCTTTGGCGGATATGGTCATTCTGGTATGTGCTAAGCTGAGAAATACACTTGTTCTTTTGTGTCGGTTGTAACGTGATGGGAGAAATTATCTGCACTGAAATAAAAAAAGAGCAGCTCACCTCGTCATCAGTCTTCCGCCCTCCTTTGGAAAATATTTTTTCTGTCTCCCCAATCCACACAACTGAAGGCTGCAATTGCTTAGCCACCTAAGAGAAAGCGGGGGAGAGAAGGCAATAACTTGATTAGAATGGCTACAATTCCACACCTGGGTGCCTATAATTATGCTTTTGGATCCATATTTCAGCAGTTAAAACTAGCCTGGTTTATTTTTTTTCCAGGAATGCTCAGTGCTGGGTCTGGTCAGCAGCCTTGGCAAATGAAACAGTTTCTAGTTTGGAATCTAACATTAAGAACCCAACCCAAATCGGATAATTTTTGATTGCTGCGCTTATCTTTAATTTCTCAACTCAAATTCACCTGCAGTTCTGTGACAGGTAGCCTGGACTTTGAGTTCAATGGCACAAGATAGACCAGCAGCAGCTTTAGACTGGCTGCCCCAGCCCATAGGATCCCTCTCTGGTTTTCTGAGGGCAATACCGATGGGGTGACAGGCAAGACAGGCTATTGCATGAGAAGCAAGGGTACTCATCTTTAAGCAAAACAAGCTGGTATGCAATCTTCTGGATTACAAAATAGCATTTTATCTGTGGTTAGTCCAATATTTAAAACAGAACCTGCTAAATTTGAAGGGGGAGGTCAATACAAATGGGCTTTCTGGCTCCAGAGTCAGAGGCACTATACCTCTGGTTCACAGCAGGATGGCAGCAATGCTACAGGCTTTTTCACATCTTGCGCTCTCACCATTGCTATAGAAACGCCAGTGGTTTAGAGACTCTTCTGCCAAATTTTAATCACTTTCCAGTGGCTCTCGGAGCCGTGCTAGTTTGCTCAGCAACAAAAGTGATGGCTCGAGGAGAGACGGGTAATGAGAGACAGAGAACATTCTTCTGTCCTGCCTTCTGCCACCCCCAGTTGAAACTGCTGTTTCCAGGAAAGAAGCTAACAACATTGGTAGGTTATACACATCATAAGCTCAGTGTCTGATTGACAGCCAGTGCAGGAAGAATTAAGTCATTAACATCTTTCTTCAAAGCACCACAGTTCATTTTTATGGATGCATTTCAAAAGCACCAAGTGTGTGTGTGTCTGTACGATAAAAATGGATTAAAGAGAGCGGAAAACAATTGTAGATGAGGGCTGCTAAACTTGTTTGCTGTGCTGCTGATGAGGTGAAGTGGAAACAATGCCATCTTTGGCATGTGACACTTTATTTGCAGTAACTCATCAGTCTTAGAATATGTCAAGTGGTACCTCCAAGTTCTGAACAGTTCCACTGAGGAAAGCTGAGCTTTTTCCTTTGTTGGAAGGCAAGAACTCAAATGTTCAGCATTAAAAATAAGGATTTTAAAATAAAAATATGTCATGAAAGATAATACAAAAATCCTGCAGAAACTGATGTGTGGACCTAGGCAGTTATGTGAATGATTATCTGCATGTAAAACTTCAGAGGTAACTCAGTCCAGCAGTGTATAGAGCACACAAGCTGGAATGAAATGACAGATTAAAATTCTACAGCAATAATATCTGCCAGGTATTATTATCTGATTATATTATTATCAGATATTAAGGGCAGATTATTTTTTTCTCTATCTCCTCTTTATCTATTTTCAGAGTTATGTTTGGCATATTCCTAAGCCTGCACAGACCCTGCAAAGTACATTTGAGAGGGCAAGTTTGTGACTGTCATTGAACAGAGTTGTGCAGCAGCCTTAGACTCAGGTATTTTCTGCTGAATATCCTGCTAGTCAAGGGCTTAGACACCTGCAGGAAATGCAAATCAGTCCCAGTGATTTGCACTTTGCAGGTGAACTTGGTTAGCTCCTGGATATCTGCAAACAGGTTTGGAAACAAGTGGTGAAAGAAGTGTAATGTGGTAGCATCGTCATACAGCACAGATGGGATAACTGGCATTCTTTGTAAAATTAAGGCTCAGAAAGGAAAAAATATAGGTTGTAGTTTAAGTTACTAAAAGAAACCTACAGCTTCTTCAAGAACTGCATCTGCATTTTGTGCAGTCACTATGAAATCTATTGGGACATGGGGCAGCTCTGACTCAGAGACCCTTCCTGAACTCAGCACCGCTAATAACTGGATTATCAGCTGGGGCTTTCTGATATTTCTAAAGATGATTTTCACCTTCTGAAATGTAAGATAACAACCTGCTTTGTGCATGGCTAGATAGGACATGAGGTGGGAGATGAGGCAGTGGGAGATCTTTCCCCTTGAAGCCTGCATTTCCCCCAAGTGACGGCTGGGCTGGTGGCACGCTGACTGCTCAGGTTTACAGACCTGAGCACACGTGACCACCCCAACAGACTCTGTGGGATCTGCTGTTGTGTTGTGGTGCTTTCTCCCCACTTTGCTGGTGTTTATGACCCTGTTAATGTCTCAGCTGCTGACAAGGGGTACTTCTCTGCTAATGCACACACTAACGTTAATGCAAAGAGGTGCTGTGCCTTTGCTTCCTAAGGAGAACGGTCCTCTTCTGGTATTTTTGCTTTGCAAGGTAATGCAGCTGTATGAAGTTTGGGGAGTCATGGAGCTGTTCTGCAATATATTCTCCACACCTGTGTGTCTGATGCAGTGTGATGTGATGGGGAATAAGGGATAGGGGGAGGTTATGGAGGCTATAAAAGCTGCTGGCAACGATTGAACTCTGCTTGTGTACTTCAAAGGGAACTGTGTTGTCCCTTCAGTGGGGCCACTGCAGCTGGGAATGTGTCAGGTCTTCCCCATTTGGCTCAGAGATGGCTTCTGTGCTTAGCAGCCCTCTAAAATGGAGCCTCAAGTTTTTAATCGGCTTATACTTTTCATTTAAACTCTTAAGGAAGAATGCTCACTGTTATCACACCTGCTGTCTCTTTAGTCCACTTCATTTCCCTACTGGGTAAGTGGAAATATGATGAATAACCTCAGTTCTGGCTCTTTTTCAAAGAGATACTTTCCTGTGTTTTCTGTTTTATGGCAATGACCTAAATGTATAAGGTGGCCTGCATATATTTTTCTGGTGTTGACACACATCAAGATGATGAAATTCAACATACTGTATTTGGAGTTATCTGTTTATTTTCTTTTTTTTAAAGACAGATCAGACACCCAGAATCCATTGGCATCTAATTTAAATTGTTGGCAGATATGTAGCAGACTGTATATCCCCTGCGAAAGTGCTTCATTTGAATTATCCATGGACAGTTTGAATCCATGGATAATTAAATGCACTGTACATAATTAATTTGTAATTGAAATTTTATTAGCTTTGCATTCAACAATTTGTTGGAGCTGCCAGCAGATGGCTCCTTAACCCTTCTAATACCACACGGAGCCAGCAGCTGCCTGTGTTGGAAATCCCTCTCTCCTGGGTCCCAGAGGCTTGATTTGCTCTTCAGGAAAGTCACTATGAAAAAAAGGCTCCTTGTCTTGCTGTCTATCAACATTTATGAAAGATCAAACAGTATTTTTTGAAAGCTTTGGGTTAAACTTTCCAAACTTGAGAGCCAGAGTTTAACAGTTAAATTGCTGTACTTGAAAATGCAGAAACTTGATTCTTGCAGGGGAGACGTGCACAAGGCTCCTTCAAACTTGAAGGCTTTGATGGAATTTAAAAGGCTCAATACTAAGATTTTTCTGGAACCTCAATTCATTGCTGAGAAGTACTCAATTCTCTATAGATTAGATTCACAGAAATGCTCTGAAGCAGCAAGATGCTGAAATCTGTAATTAGACCTTATCTGTGGGAGCCTCACCAGGGAAATATACCTGTGCTACAGTGATGATGCCACTGTATTCTGGGTTGTTAGAGAGAAACTAACTATAAATACTGTCTTCCAATAGGATGAGTTTTGGTTTCAGACATTAGAGCAATATAGCGTAAAGCTGCTTTGTCACAGAAATAACACTGTATATTTGAGCACTGGTGATATTTAATACTTCAGGGGTTGAGGCTTCAAGCAGGCTGAACTGTGTTAAGAGAAAATAATTACTCTGGGATGCCTGGAAGAAAAGCTAACTCTACTGTTCCCAATTTTCAACTGTAATGGAAGAGTCTGGTATGGCATGGACATGCTAAATACAGAGACTTCTGTCAGTGTACCAGGGTAAACTGTGACTGCCAGAAAAATGACAATACAGCAGTTGTTATAAATAAAGGGACCTGATTCAGTGGAGAAAAATTAATGATGGACTTCAAAATTATGTTGCCTCTAAATGCTGGGATTATAAAATTTAATCTTAAACTCCATAGGATTCCTTTTTTGGTGTAACACTTTGGTAGTCACCTCTGACTTGCTATGTAGCATAACCAAACAGTCTGATAAGTCCCTTAACAATGACGGTGTTGAAATGTTTCAGCAGCTTGCTGCTCTGTGAAACTCCTTGTTCAGTAGAGGTGGCTGCACTGTGCACACTGAGCTGTTGATACACACGACTCCTCCATTGGCATTTCCTCCTGGCCACCTCTTCCCCAACCTTTTAGCCTGGTCAGTGCTGCACTAATAACACTTTTCCCATGTGTGGCTTTTTGTACAATGTGCTTTCTGTGTGCTGCTGTAGCCCTGGTAAAGGACCCCAGAGAGGTTGTCTCGCTCTGGTAGTGATTAACCTGATGGCTGCCTTATGGCTGCTAATGGAAGGCCAGTGCTCGTCACTTTTATAGCCTCTGAGTTAAGCCTCGTGAACTACCTGCATTTTTACACTTCTGTGTCACAGAGTCATGCATTCTATCTTTTCTCCTCAGTCCTTTCTGGATCTGTTTTTGTTTCTATGCATTCTTCACTATCCTTTGCATCTTTTACATGAGCTGTTGCACTGCAGCAGTTGCCCTTATAGGAACATGGGAGAGCCAAGCCATCAGTCGGTACAAGCTAGCAGAGAGCTCCACTGAATTCAAGCTGGATCAATACATGGAAAATGTGGCTTAACTGAAATATCCTGGCATGTTCTTTTTCATGCTTGAAGGATGAGTTTTGTTTTGGGGACTGCTGGGAAGTGCTTCTATATTAGAGACAGATATCCTCTCTTTTCACTCCAAAGCAGAGCTGACCTGGCAGGCTTTGCTGTGTCTTTGTGGAGAACACAAGTCCTCAGGCTTGGTGTTTGGGGCCTCTTTCAATAGTTTTCCCATTCAATATTAATCTTCTTTACATTTCCTTTGAATAGGCAGTTTGAAATGTTGGTGTTTTCCTGTTCTGGTATGAGAAGTCGTTTCCTCTGTATGACATTTAAAGTGCCTGCTTTGAGTAACACACAAGCCTCTCTTTTGGATCAGGGCTGGTATGTCTCTTTCAAGTTTCCTCCCTGAAATAAGGGAGGGGAAAAAAAGAATTTGGCTCTTGCATCTGAAACAAATTAAAGTTTCATTTTTTCCAATGCTATTCACTTGTTTAGGGTGTCTCCCATGAAACAACTGCCAGCAGCCAACACTCAGTTATGGGACAGAAAGTTTCCTAACGGTCATTTTATGCTCTCTGGAGTTTCCAGTCCTTGCAGAAACTCTGTTTGCAGTTGTTGTAAGTAATCAAAAGTACAAGGTTAACTCACCTTTATCACAGAGCACCATTAATCCTTACTCATTAAATCTTTGTAGTTAACGATGGTTACATGGATCACGAGATAACAGAAAAAGAACTGTCATGTTTCCTGTCATTCACTTACTACTCTAAGTGGAAGGTCTGTATTCTGCTTGACTAACTCTATATAAAGGCACTTCTGGAAAACTGCAGTAGAAAACTTGCTGGACAATGATCAAGGTTAGTGTTTGTAAAAAAAAAAAAAAGTGACCAGAAGTGTTTGATGTGGTGAATGTGGTGAATCTTTCAGTGATCATCTGCATGCAAGGCCCTTTAACAAGGTGTACTATGGTGAGAGCTGTGAATATTAAATACTGCATCTCAGCTGGCTTTTGTAGCTTGTCTGCTATTATGTGCCACTGTATATTGTAGTCTTAGAATAATCCAAATGTTTAGCCCAGATTCTTTTTTACCATGGTGAAAAGTAAACTTTTTGGGGGGCAAATACTACTGTTCAGTTCCCCCTTGTCAAGGAATTTGTTTTCAATGTGTGTTGCTCTTGTGTTTGCTTCAGCTTGGGTAACAGCAGATTCCTGCAAATCAGGATATAAAAGATTCCTTATCCTTTGATTCCTCATCAGACTTTTTTTCCTAACATATAAACAATTTCCCTTGCTGCAACTTGTGTCTGTTGCCTCTTGTCCTATTGCTGTGTACCTCTGGGAGAAGTCTGCCTCTGCTCTCTGTATTGTCCCATGAAGCCCCCGAAAACAGCAGTTATATCTTCTTCTCACTCCAGCCTTCTATTAAGCTGAAACAACTGAATTTGTTCACTGGACCTGCTGGCTCGTTAATGCCCATCCTGTAACAGGGTAGCCCAATACTGGACGCAGTGTCCATTTGTGGTCTCATAAGTGCCAGACAGAGGGAAATAACTAAAAGCTTTAAGTGGCTGGCTACACTCTTGCTGATAGAGGCCAGTGTGTGGCTGACTCTTTGCATGGACATGCCATTGATTCTTGTTCAACTTGCTGTCCTTTAGAATTCCCCGGTCCTTTCCTGCAAAGCTGCTGTCTAGTCAGTGGGCTACAGCCTGGACCTCTTAGTGCTGTTGCATGGACTTATTCTACCCCATGTGCAGGACCATGACACTGGATGGGAGCATTTGAGTGTTGTAAAGAAGCAGCAACCGATGGCAGAGCAAATGGTTGTGGCAGGGACTTGAGAGTTTGGAGAGACAGGGAAAATAAAACACATTCAGCACTGTCAAGACCAAAGAAAGAGGGGTGGTAATGGCAGAGGTGAAAGTCTGTGTGGATGAGGAATTGCTTCCAGCATGGCTCTGAGAACCTACAGAATCTGAGTCAAAATCACCAGCAGATTGGATAAATCGGTGACTTGGCTATGGGGACAAAAGATGGCAGGGACAGAGGTGAAACAGCTGAAGGAATTGGGAAAGGAAATCAAACACAGTTGATTTGAATGATGCTAAGACAAGGCCAGTGATCTGTCAATACAAGTTTGCAGAGAAATGAGTATGCAGATAAAGCATCCCTTGGAAAGAGACTCTGTGTGCTGTTTGCTCTGTTATTAGGGGAGCAGAGTTTGAAGCAGTACTGCTGTTGCAGTTGGAACAAGTCACCTTTTGATAAGCAAGTGCCTGAACAGCCCTTATTCCACATGACTGACTGAGAGCAACTGCCATACTGGTAACTCATGGAGGTTCACCAAAGTGTCATTGCTTCTTTTGTAAGAGCTACGGTAGAGAAGTAAGCTTGGACTGCTCCCTGTAATTCTGGGGAGGTGTTAGATAATGTTTCCACTTGTTTTTAAGTAATGTGGAAAAATGTAAAGTGTTTTATATACCTATATGTAGAGTTATGTACATATATACATAGTATGTGTATATATACTCATCTAGTGTGTAGGCACACGTTTTGTGTATTTTCCAGTTATTGTATATATTATATATGTGTGTATACAAAAAATATTGATATATTCAGCTGGAACGTTCTATAGGAGCACAAAAGCTGCCCTTCTTTCTCCTATGTTTAAAGGCCTTGTGCTCTAGCAGGCACTGGATGATGGAAAGGCTGGCATGTGCTGTGCCTGCAGCCAGACATGTGCTCTGCTATTGATGAGGGCAGAGAAACTAAGTGGAGAAGGGTGAAATGTGCTGAGTGGAGGGAGTATGAGCTCAGTCTAATGGTGGGAGCTTGTCTCAGGGAGTGCTAGACCCAGTGTTGGTGTTACAGCATCAAAGGTGTGTGATCACAGCACTGTGGCTTTTCCTCAGGCTCTGCTCTGACCAGCGAGAAATGTGGTCTTTGGGGACTGCTTTGCTTTTAACTGCAAAACCTGTCTTTTTGTGGGATGGAGGCACCTGTCATGGAACCTGCTGTAATACTGGATTTAATAAAATACAGCTGATAAATACCAGGGAAGGCCAATTTGAATTCAGTCTTCAGTAGGTCTCTGGCACTGGAAAAATACTGTATTTGGCTTTTTCTAGTGTATGTGCCGTGTTTTTTCTTTCTGAGAGTATTTTGTCTGGAAATGTTTACCAGCTTCCTTCCTCAGCAGAAATGCTGAGGACTTAAAATGTGGAAGAAATCCTGCCAGGATAGTGTCTTTTTTTTTTCTAAAGAGGATTTGGGCTATGTTCTTCACAGTTCATATGCCTTCTTTCATTTCCAGACTTCTCATACATTTCTGCTAATGTAATCCTGAACTAGGATTCCCTCTTTTGAAAAACTTGCTGATAGGTAAACAGAGAGCTGCATAGGGGAGAGCTGTTTTACAGCAATGGTCCCAGAGAGGAAATTTTTTACCACCCCCCGTGTAGTATTTGATTAAACGCTGCATGGCAAGCATTCCTGACTAATGCACATATAAACAGAGAACAGAATTTTTTCTCTGTGATGCTTTTCATATTCAAGGTAACACAAAGCTTGCACAAATGTTAATGTAAAAAATATGGCTACTACGAGTGATTTCTCAAGGGGCATTATATCCTTTACAGTGGTGCACACACTGGCTGTCAGCAAGTGGTTTTGGAAACTCAAAAGCAAGGAGGGAATTCCAAATTGGGTTGGCAGTTCTTTGGACTTTGGGCAGCTTTTCCCTCATATGACTGGTATCTACGTTCCTTGGTACAGAGGACATACAACTCAATTCCCTATTTGTTCCACAAAAGATGTGATGAACTGAACCAGCCTTGTAGGGAAATACACAAAACACGGTACCTTGAGAACCATGTGAAGCATCATTAGTAGGCCACTCTTGCCTGGATATTTCCCAGTGATGTTGGAAGCGGATAAGTTGAAGAGGTTGGCTCCTGTTTCTGTGCAGATGGCATGGACCAACATTTTCTTTCCAACACCACCGGGTCCAGCAAGTAACAAGGCTTTCACCAAAGGAGCCTTTTCATGGACTGTTTGAGAACCTGTAAAAAGTCATACGGCACTATTATTGCTTTCATTTAAGTCTGTCATAAAGGTAATGGAATTATTCTTTTTTTTTTTCTTCATTGTAAATAATTTGCAGTTTGAATTCATGGCTTCCTTAACATGGTACAAGTGTTCTTGAGTTCAATTCTGTATAACCAGAGTTGTGACTGTAGCACATTTAAATCCTCATTTGTAGCAAAACCCAGTCATCCTTATTTGTACCTTCTGATGGGCAAACTTTGGCTCTAAACCTATGTTAGCTAAAAAAAAGGTAGTTAATTGGTAAATTTGTGAGGATGGACACAGAATAAGAGCACTGAAATGGAGCTTCTGCTGGTGCCTAGGTGGACAGACAAGCCTGGTGTTTGGCCCAGGGACAATTGCCTTTCCTTCGCTGCCAGGCAGAGGCAGAGTTAAGGATGTACCCTTGGCTTTAAGCTTTGCATTTGTTATCAGAGCAGGTCCTCGCTTTCTGCAACAGGACAAGGGTTCATGTTGCATGTAGAGCTAACAGAATTCCTTCTGCTGTCTGAAATGACACTTTCCAGCTTCCTCAGAAAACAAACTAACAGGACTATCTGTTGGAGCTGTGTTTGTCAGTGATTTTGAAACCAGATGTTACCATGTGTTGTGTTTTATCTCCTTTTAACTTCTGCCTACATTTCCCTTTTTGGGTAATTTTTCCTCTTAAATGTTACTGCTGCTCGATGAGCACTGGAGACTCTGACTGTGGTCACTTAGGCTTGTTCTGCTCCAAAATCCTTTGCTACTATCCTTCTATCCATGCTTGCCAAGTGTGGTGTTAGCACATATAGAGGAGCTCATGTTATTCCTCAGTCTGGAACATAGCAGCTGCATGTTGCAGAGCAGGTGTGATCTATCTGTCAGGAGGAGGGGGATCTTTTTCTGTTCCCTTCATTTTATTCAGGTGAGCAAATGCGAGGGTTGCTATGTTTCACTTGCTCTGCCAGCAGCACTGACTACTCATTATTTCTAAATCTGTCCCTATGGCTGCTCCAGGTAAATTCATTCTGGGCTCTAAGAAATATGCTCCATCGCCTGGGAAAGCCCAGCAGAAACATCTGCACAGTGAAAAAAGAACCACAGAGGGGGTTTTAGTTGGTTGATGGTGATAGAATTTGTCTTCCCTGCAGCTCTATTGCTGTATGAGTACAGGTGAACCTCCAGAGATGGAAGTAGCAGGAAATGTCAAATGCTTTATCTACACACACTGGTAGTCCAGTAACAACACTGCCTTGATACCTTAAAATGTCCTGTGTCAGTTGTGGTGGCTGTTACAAAGCCAGATTGGAAAAACCTGTGTTAGCATCCACTGCTTCTGAAGTTCTTTGAGACAGGTGTCTGTCAGACTATGGGACTCATGGGGAGACCAGCCCCAAAAGTGATGGGCTGTGGAGGGAGCCCATGGCTTAGCCTGGAAAAGTTCTGGGGGTTAAGAGGGGCAGCTAGGTAAGAGTGGTATTTAAAAGCAAATCCAATAAGGCTGCCTGTGTCCTAATGGTTTAATGTCCCAAATAAATGACAAGGAACTGAGTGTTAAGATGAAAGCCATTATTTTGGCACTGTGCAGGATGTAGTGAAGTTGTCAGCCACCCAGGTTTTATTAATGTTTGGTCGTTCCATACCAATCTATTACTATTACACATAGATTTATTATGAGGGGAGCAGCAGACTCCTCTGTGGTTAAAAATGAAGTATATCTTCTACTATTATTCCTCCTTTCAGCTGCTTACAATTTTCTCAATGGCATTTAAACTGGACCTTTCCTCACCATCAGGTGACTATTTTGAGAAAAACTTTCACTTCTATGCATACACAATTACATAATGATTAATTAGTTTTGAGACCAATTAGGTAAAATGTCACCCATAACATATCACCCAAAAGGTGAAACCATCCCTGTGCCTTTTTTTTGGCTTATGCAAGATGTTTGTTGTTTGTTTTTTTTTTTTTAAAACTCTGAGGCATTTTTCAAACTGCTATTGCAAATATGTTCTGTTTGTTTAACTAGTCCAGATTCTCTTCTCCCTAGATTTTTAGGTAACTGTATAAATGGCAGAAATTTTATGGATTCTCTTTCTTCTTGCCTTGGGGGTGTCTTGGGGCTTGAATTCACCAGACTAGATGGTGTTAAAACATAACCTTGGAGTTGTATGTGAACACCACACTGTGGTCAGTGCAGAGTAACAGAGGTAACTGTTGAGCTCTCTCTCAGCCAATTGAGGTCAAACTTGCAGCCAACACTTGAGTTTACCCAAAACCAGCTGAGGGCAATTTAGATGGGAAGAGCCCCATCTAGGCTGAAGGCAGGGGTGCTGCTAGCACCCTATTTGTTAACCTGACTCTTCAGATGGAGCTGTAGGGTAGAAGGAGCAGTTTTCCTGAAATCCAAATGAAGCAGGCTTGTGCACTACTGCACCAAGCTTTCTACAATACATGTCCCACTTTTGGGACAGGAGGAGCTGGGAAGTGCCTCAGGAGAGCCCAAGGCATGTATGCACAGAATAGCCTGAGCACTGATCATTCTGGAGGATATGCAAAGAGGACAGAAAAGCAGCTCTGTGTCATCTCTGCTCCATTTGCCAGCATGTAATGTAGGGAGACATCAGCTCTTTTGCCCTATAAAGGGGATCAGCAGGCAATGATACAGCCTAGGGGAGGATATGCCTAGTTAAAATCTCCCTGAAATACAATCGGAAATGGAAAAGGATGCAAGAGTAGAGGCCCTTGAGGCAGGCACTTCTTGCAATCACTAGAGTTTGGCTCAGTGCCATTCCCAAGTAAAATATGGGATAGATTTTATGTTAAAAGCAAACAACCTGACCCAGCAAAGCCTTGTTAGATATTGGCTAGGTCTGGCATTAAAACTGCAAGGGCATTTTAAGTGTTCTCTCTGATGTACAAAATGTATTCAGACTAATTCCTTAAATGATTGTATTGTGTAGTACTGAGTAACATTAGCCAGCTTGTAAAAGGTAAATTGCAACCTTAGCCCTTCCCTTAACTTGATTAATTTTGATCACTGGAGCTTGTTTTAGCTATTATCTTTCCCAAGAGATTTCCTTTTATGTGCTGCCATTCACTAACTGTTAACATGCAAACAGAGACGGCATGGAAATGCAATACCTGACAATTGCATGTGCAAGCTCCTTTATGCACTATTAAAATGATACGGTCTTCACTCAGAAGGCTTAATTGAAAAACAATTATACTGCAAAATGTTTTAGATTACGATTAATCAAGTCCTGTCAAAGCCAGTAAAAATGCATGTTACTGACAGGAAGCAAAGCCATTGTGTTCTGCCCTCTAGTAATTTCTGCTGTGCTCTTACCTAATGGCAATATTCCATACAGCGCTATTAGCTGTCTGACATGTGCAAGCGAGGGCATTGGCTCTACACCTGCCTGAAGAAGTGCGGTCCCCACGTAGTTGTACTCACCTGTAGGGAGGAAGTGTGGGCTTAATTAATGTGACACTCCATTGTTATAAAATGCATAATTCAAGTAATGAAAAACTACCACAGAATACCAATATAATGTGCTGTCAGCAAACCTGGTAGTGTCAAGGGACAGGGACTCACACAGGGCAATATTGTTGTGGAATGTGGCCCTGAGAAATTTGAAAGGTGAACTGCAAAGGCAAACAAAGTTAAACGCACTCTGCACTTTCCCTTCCAGACTGTGTAAGGTGTTCAGTGGTAACTAGGTGTTCCAGTGACCTTTCAAAGAAACTTTGTGGAGAAGAATCATTAGTAGCACCTTAAATCACACTGCTGGCAAAGGATTTCTAGATTTGGGATTTTGCAGGACTGCAATCCCAGTGAACCACACTCTATCAAAAGGATTTCAAAAAAGGAGAAAAGAGATTTTAACAAGCATTTCTTCTGGCTGTGTCACACCTCAGGTTCTTGCTATGTTAGACATTTAAGCATGTCACCTAATTTGGTGGGGCTCTTTGATTTGCAGTTCACCATTTTTCTTCAAAAAAACCCTCCACAAAACATCCTAAGAAAACTACAAATCCCCATCATGAACTCAAATGGTCTAATTAGATAATCTTGCCTCAGCTCTTGTTGCAGAGCCATAATCACACTGCTTGCCCTGTCAAAGTCCGTATGCAAGGCACATTTGAGAACCAAGATTCAGAAGGATGGGCCACAAGCAGGAAAACTAGTTGTGACAATGTAGTCAATGATTATTTTTTAGCATAAAATACATGTCAGAGTGAATATTATTGAAAAACAATCGTATATTATTTTATGGGAGATATAAAAGGAAGGCACAAGAGCTCTCGGGAGCAGAGGTAAATGAGCAATGGTTGAAAGAGACAGTGGAGTTGTGATTTGGGGGCAAAAAGGCAGACAAGCCATGGTGCAACTGCCCCCCTCCCTTCTGAAGAATAAAACTCATTTCAGGTTTTATCTTTTATTTAAGGAGAAATCAGAAGAACTGGATAGGAATTAATCTTCACAGATTTAATTAGAAGGCATCAAAGGGTTTAATTGCAACTGAACATAAATCACAGTGGATATTCTCTGACTAATTTAGATAAGGTCACCAAGAAAATTAGTTCAGTGATGTCAGTTTGTCATAGAGGGGGGACATTTTGGTGCCTTTGCTCACTGTGTAGCACAATTTTGCTCTTTGTCCTTTCCCCAGGACCTGGGAGTGAGTGACCTTCCTTAGATTTCAGCCCTGTAGAAGCTGAGTAGATGAGGGCTTATTTTTCTGCACACTTTGCTTGTGAACCTTAAAGAGGGAGGGTTTGGGGTGTTTGGGGGGAAAAAAGAAGTTAGGTCCAAATCCTAGGCCAATTTTAAATTCCCCTTGTGTCTTGTTCTGGCACCTCAAGAAGAATGACTGAGTTTTGAGCGAGAAAATGCTGGATTTGCCAGTCTGAGCCACCTCCTTGCTGCCTGGTCTTCAAGGGCCAGCAGCCATGCTGGGACATGTGGGGGACCTGGCATGGCTGTGGGCAGCCAGGTGAATGTCACCAGACTCTGCACTTTTGTGCCCAACATCATCTTCTGCTGGGAAGTGAATGTTCCCAGCATAATTTGGAGCAGCCCTTGTGTTGCTCTATGCTGTAGAGGAGCCAAGGCTTCAAACCTCAGGGTCAAGGTGAGATGGCCCAAAGCAATCTCAGCCTGCTTCCATGTTTGATGTTACCAGCTGTTAATTATTATCTACAGGCTAAGACATGCTTTCAAAACATCTGTGGTAGGGAATGTTTGTTGGACAAAAGTGACCTTGATGGTACTGGTTGGGTGAATGAAGGAATAATGAAAATATTTCATTACTTTACTTTGTGATCTTTAATAAGCATAAAATGGGTGGAGTACTTGTTAATTCATTCTTCAACTGAGTAGGTAAAGACTCTGAAGGCAGTAATTGCTGCTTCTATGGGTTTATATAAATGTGGCATTTAGAGATGATTGTATGACAACACAGATTTTTTTGGTGCAGATACATACTATCCTAACAGTCAGAGGCATTATGACTTCTGGATGTCCGCAAATTCAAATAATGGTGGCCTTTAAAACAACTGTTTGTTTGGTTGCTTTTTTTTTTAATTCTTCCTGCTAAGGTTGCTGTGATTTTACTGTACATCACCAAATGCTTTTGGAGATGGGGTCAGATACCAGTGCAGCCTGCAAGTGTGTTGTTTGTTCTTATTTTTCTCTGCACAGCAAGGGCAGGCATGTCTTGCTGTAGCTGCAGGTAACAGAAATTGCGCAAGAGGACTATGAAATGCAGAACTGGGCAGAAACACATCTTACTCAAATCGAGGGCCAGATGTGCCTCAAAGCACTGCTTAGAGTTCAGGGCCAGTCAGAGAGCGGGAGGTAAAAGGGTGAGTCTTCTTTCCTGAATGGACAAATGCTGAAGTTATGATTTTTGCTGTCCTCTGGGAAATATTCTGAATGGATTATGATCCCTAGTCTGATAGGTTTGCATTGTCTTGCCAATGCCTGGCCAGTGCTCCTTAAAGGATGCTTCACCTCAGAGTAGCTTGTGGCATCCGAAAACAGCCGAGGCTTCCAGGTGCTGGTGCTTGGAGCTAAGCACCAGCTCTACAAACAGGCCCTGGTTTCAGCAGCAGAAGTGAAAGGAATTAAGCACCCTGCAGAGACAGACTTGATTTGCATACATGGCTTTAGATGTTTAAGTTGGAAACTCCTGAAAGCACAATTACTCTTGAAGTCATTCTTGACTGGAAATAGGGGTCACTGAACATTGAATAGTTGGTGGTTTGGTTAGACTGAAAACCATATTATCTGTAAAATATGTACTTTACCAACATAATCGGAGAGATTCACAGTCTTGGCTTTTATTAATAATCCTTCTTCCACTAGCTCTCTGTACAGAGAATCGATGGTCCTATGGACAAGAGACATCACTCAGAAATTGGAGGGAGCCATAAGTAAAAGTTCAGTCCTTCAATAACTGGACTAGCTTGAGAATTATTTTTGCTTCCTTAGCTTTATAAATGTATTATTTAGATCAGAAGGTGACTAGCTCCATAAATATGAAATCAATAAGTATAGCTTTCTATGTTATGGCAAGGAATCCCTTTTATTACTTCATACACCACATGGCTTCCTCTCACACCAATTCCATATACCCATTTCCAGGTGATGCAAGATCAGTTATGACTTGTGTAATAGACTCATTCATTAATATCAATTACTGGGAAATTATTTTTAAATTATATAATAATAGCAATCCTAACACTACTATGCCTATTCACTTAGCTCTCCAATTAGCAGTAATTCATTAATTCTTCCTGGAATTTAGTCTGTTTGCAATAGACAGCCTCATCTTCTCAGGAACATACGGGGAATGACTCCATCAGAGCAACCAGTGGTCCTTGTACTGCAGGGTTAGGGTGATGCTGGCCAAAGGAGGATTGGGAGAAAAACGTACAGTGGAAACCATAGTGTAACTTCTCCAGTGGAACCATTTCTTCCTATCTCTGTTAGTGGTTGGAAATAGCTCCCAGTAATAGAGGATTTAATATGCTTATATTTGTATCCAGTTTTCTGCTACTGTGGGGTTGTTCTCCTTAGTCTCTCTTTGAGAATTCTGTCTAAATACTAATTTCAATGATACTTTTGACACTAGGTTCTACAGGTTGATACTGCTGCAAGAATTACATAAAATGAATAAGCCTGTTGGAAATTTTTCTTATATTGTTAGTGTAAACAATATTGATTTGAACCTTTTTAGATCTTTTGCTGTTTATGCACTTTTAACATCCTTTCCCTTCAATATCTGAGCTTTTTTTGTCTTTGTCACCTATCTTAATTGGGACATTCTGGTATTGCTACAATAAAAATATTTAATAGTAAGTCTCAGCTGGGTAATAAAATCATATCTGTAATTTGAAGTCTGCAGCCCTTTTTCATTTCAGCTGAGGAGTTTTATGTTTATGCAGTGTTAGTGGCACAACTAATATAGGAGTAGTAATAAGGAAATACCAAACTTAACACACCTTCAACAACGTTGATTTTTGCCACTCTGACTCTTGCTTTTATTCTCAGTGATTTTATGTTGGAGTATGCATCATAAAACAAGCAGAAGGTAGAACAGGACTAATCTGACAGTTCTGTTGGGAGCATGACTTCTACTTTTCCTGTCTTATTATTTTTACTGTACAAGCTTAATGATGCATGCCCTGAGTCTCCTCCAAGTAAGTGTGATGTGATCAGTCTCTGACTAAAGCCCCCTGTGCCCCCTCCACCATGTCAGAAATGAGATGAACCTGAGCTTTTCTTGGTTATTTCTGAAACGCTTCACCCTTCCTTGCTCAGCAGGGAAGAGCAAAACATTAGAGCCAAAAATGCCATATAAACTCTGATTAAAAGCCAGCTACTAAAAAGCTTGTGTTCTTAAATGGTTGTACATTGTATTAAGTTTGTTTATAAGAAGCAGGTATGTGCAAGAGTAATTTTAAAAGCATAGAATATATGCATACTTGTTAGCTTGGCACTTTTCTTGTAAGAGAGGTCATGCTCTGTTATAATCCATGACACATGTATTTTAAATATTTGCTTGGAGAGTTTTTCTTATTTTAAAGCAGGTAGAGAGATCATTGATTGTGTAGGGCTAGCACCCAAATGATCTAGTCCAGGTCTTTCTGTGCATGTCTTGTACAAACAGATTTGTGGGGTGAATCCTGTGTGCTTCCCCCTGCAGTGACTGAGTGTGTTTGTCTTCATGCTGTTCTCCAGTCCTGCTCTCCTGGGTCCTGCCCTGCACCGGTCCCAGTGGCGATATTTCTACATATAGGTGTCTGTGTTATGTTTACAGCTGAAAAATGGCCAGATTATGAGTGAACGCATCATGAGCTCACTGAAAATGTAACGTCAAAGGAAGAAATCTTCTCAAATCCTACAAACAAAATAAGGGTGCTTAAAAGAGCAAGGGTACACAAGAAATCGCCAGGTCTGCTAGAACTCTTGTTGATAAACAAGGCTGATTTATGACATGTACATTATACCGCAGACATGAAGGGTGATTTATGGAGTAGAGGGGCTGGTCTGCAGCCTCCCTTATCAGGTTTCAGTTGGGATGGATAATCTGACAGTCAACAAAACTGCCAGGTGCTTCTGCATCTGCAGAGAGGATGGGAAAGAGGTAAATGGGGTCAATATCCTGCCTAAATGTTACATGTGCCGAGCTTTATATACTAGAATTAACCTGAGTGAACTTAATGGAGACTGGCCTCAGTGGTGTGTGTTGCAGAATGGTGATCTTAATTTGTATGTTGTCGAAGATGGGGGAAAAACAAGGTCTGTATTGTGTAGCTTTAAAGTAGTTTCGTTGCTCTGCTATTTCTGGTGTTGCAAAGCCATCATCTGGGGAGGAGCAGTGGCAGGTTTGTGGTGTTCAGTGGGAATGCAAAAAATGGTTTAGCTGAAGTGTATGTGCTTCAAGTTTGTAGATTTTTTTTTTTTTTTTTTTTTAAATTATCTAGGCTTTTAATGGATATTTATAGCTGTTAGGAGGTTTTATTGTAGAGCGCCTGATGCTGGTAAGCATAGCAATGTTGAGATTCTCCTTGTGTGATTAGAAGCTAAAAGGGTTGGTGGCAAAGAGGATGCAGCCTCTGTTGCCTGAATCTTGGGTAAACAGATGGTCTCTTTACCTGTCAGGAGTTAGATCTTGCTCCAGCTCGGGTATCTTTTTCCTCCCAGTTGTTGCTTTTTTCTGAGGACCACAAAAACAGAAAGGAATTACTGACTTTAGTACAGACATATATATATATATATATGTATGTGTGTGTATGTATGTGTGTGTATGTATGTGTGTGTATGTATGTATGTATATAATATGAATGTATAGAAGCAAAGTGAGGGCCAGAGCAGCAAATGTTTCAGTGTTTGAATGTGGCTCTTGTTACTGAAGGAACTCAAAAAAGAAAAAGCATATCCCTGAATGTGCTGAGGGAAGAAGTCATGTCCCTATTTATTATATAAAAGCATAGTAGATGTTCCCATTCCTAAGTGCCTCACCAAGGCATAGGAGAGGTGAAGCAGCCCTGAGCTGAGAAGCTGTGTCTAGCCCATGAATCACATGCAGATCCTGTGGCATGTGCTCTTGAACTTGACTTTACATGAAGTAACCTTGTGGGTGTTGCTCCCTTTTAGAATATAGCTGCTCGGGGAGAATGTATACCTCAACTGCAGCTGTCACCTCACTGAGGAGTGCCCCCGAGCACCATACTCAGTAGCAATCAGTCCTGCTCCTTCTGGTGTGGCTGTGTACAAAAGAAACCCAGGGCTATTCGCTCCAAGGCAAAATTCTTTTATCCCTCCTTTTTGGGAAATGAGTCTGGTTGAAGGAACACGGCTCTTACCTGAGAGGGAAGCAGGAAGGAAAAAGGGCATGGGGTACAAGCAATTGCTCCAGAGACTGTTCACGTTGTTTTTACATTGGGGCAAAATATATAAGCAGCTTCCCTAAGGTCACACCAGGGTGCTTATAGCTGGACCAGGACCTGAAACCAACCCTCCTGAGTCTCTGGCTAGCCTCCTAACCATCAGACATCCTTTCTGCATTCTCTTTCTTCATGCCTCAGGGAAGAAGCTTGAAGAGGTCAGAAAAACATGACCTGCTCTTCTCTTGATATTTTCACCACTTTCGCTATGGGAAGATTTTATATCTTATGAGACCAGTTTCTTTACCTACTGCAAAACGCCTATGGAAATCATAAATAAGAAAGATGTGAATCAGTATATCTCAAGCCCCTTCCATTAGTTATAGCTCACAAGCCATAAATACGCTTAGGGATAGTTAGCAGTGGAGAGGACATCATTAATCCATGTTAGTGCCCACCACTGGTGTCAATACGTAAGTTCTGCAAAGCACTTCAGAATTACTTCAGTGGAACTATTTACACAGCAGCGTTTGTGTACCCTGGGACTTCAATGGCTTACATTTAGGCATGTGCTTAAATGTTTAGTTGATCAAGACAGGTTATTCTTTCCAAAAGTTTATGTTCCCTTCCTTGGGAATAAAGTCATTTACTTTATTTTTTTAATAGTGAATACTTCTGCAGAGCTCTAGAGGCTGTGCTGCTGAGATAAAAAAAATCTTATCCAATTAGTTGGAAAATGCTGGTTTTTTTCCTAAAATTGGATCAGCAGTATTCAGAAATACATGAATTTTAAGTTCTCAGGGACAGCTGCAATGTAAATAACCTATAGTTGAATCACTGTTTACAAAGCAAAAAAGATAATCTAGTTGAAAATGCAAGCTAAACCCAGAGCTACATGGATAAGCTAACGAGGAGACAGTGGTGTGTTTAAGTTTTGGGATAGAATAATGCAAACTACTCTGTTTCTGCAGAACTACACCTTAGGTTTCTTTACATAAATAAGCTTGTAAGCAAATGCTCATAAGAATGTGCCAGTGGGGCTTTGTTTTAAAGAAAAGGAATGGGAAGAACAAAGAATATGCCATGCTGTTTTAACAACTGAGGAAATATTGAGACTGTCAGTGGTTTATTTCTGGTGTTCCTCCAGCTTCGTCTCTTTAACCTTTCTTCTAATAAGCTAGAAATTGCATATCATGGGGCCTGACTGGGAAGAAAAGCTCATTTCCACCTATGTAAAGACACTAAGCATATGCTGAATTTATTGGCCAACTGGTATTGTCCTCAAGGCAGCTTCACCAATAAAATAACTCAAGAGCAAAACAAAAATGAACTATGCAGGGGGGAAAATGTGTTTTCCTAATTAACATCAGCATTTATGGGAAATTTGGCAAACACTGAGATATGCGATAAGGGGAAATATGAAACGTAGACAATGGCTTCTCTCCAAAATGTCTTACTGGGAACTGCTTTTATTTAGAAAATGATAATGTTTAATGAATGTGAACATGCTCATAATTTATAATGGATATCTCCTTGTTTCTATCTCTGAAATGTCAGTCTAGCTTCTGTGTAGCCATCCATTTACTTGGTTATTTTCTGCTTTGATAAGTCACATATAGTGAACTGCATTAGTTATTAGTTGGCAGATGACAGAAGACTGTCTTCCATGCTCGGTGTGCTGTCTTGTCTTATTGTGTGGTCTCATAAAATGTTTTGAGTAGCTCAGAGGTTGCTACAAGCGAACACAGACCTGATTTCAGACCAGATTCCAGATCAGAGATTCTCTGGCACCGGAAGGGAGAGGGCAGCCAAAATGTCTCATTGAGGGAACTGTTCCATTTTGGAACTGCAGGATCTGTGTCACCCTCTGGCTGTGATCATATGAGTCCTGCTGCCACTGGCTGTCTGCAGCTACTGCCACCAAGTATGTGGAAAAGTAATGAGAGGAAAATACTCCTGTAGTCTAAGGGAAAGAACAGTGTATAAGCAGCGGTCTACATACTGTTTGAGTGGATTCCTTGCAACATGACGCTTGGGTGGGAGATGGAGCAAGTGCAGATTTGTGTGCATCTGCTTTGGATTGAGAAGTCTTTTCTGGCAATATAGAGAGCAGCTTCTGATACTTGTACTGAAAAAGCTCTTAGACAAAGATGTTATCACTGATGATTAAGTTCTTACCTAAATGAGGGGGCTCTGATCTGTAATCCCTGTTGGATTTAGCTACAGCATCCAAAGAGGTTACAACCCCCACAGCTGGCTGAGAGCTCTGGGTGTTAATCACCATTAACTCCAGAGAATCCAACAGGGCTTGTCAATCACTGTCCTCAAATACAGCCTTTTCTCTGTTCTGACCCAGCCTGTCCTGTGGCCTTATACACTACGATTTTGCTCTTATCAAGTCTCCCAGTTGATGTCAATATTCCTGTTATAGCCATTGCTGTAGTTAACCTCTTGTCATTTTCTTTGCTCAGCTGCATCAAAAGGGATATTCAAAGCTGCACTGAGATGTTAGCAAGGCCTATCTCAGAAGCAATTTTTACACACTGAGGTTCTCATGTCTCCTTTTTCTGAATTCTGGCCACGTCTTTGTCTATGTGTGGGTGTGTTGACTTGCAATGGGTTGCTTTACCTGCAGTTAGATCCAAAACTAATCCTTGGGGGAGCAGTGCAGGAAAAGCAGCACAATGGACTTGATAAAAAACGCCCTGATAAGCACTTAAATGTAACTTCCAGGTCAGTAACTGCAGAGAGCTCATCTGTCAGCTCTTATGTGGGGTGGAAAGCCAGTTTAAAGAAGCTAGGTGTGTTGTGGTTTACTTGGCTGCAGATTCCCAAGAGAAACTCCTTTGGCTGCTAAGCCCTCTGGATGCCACGGTTAGGTACATGACACCCGTCTAGAAGAAATGCCTGTAAAGCTGGTGGCTAGTGTTGAGCCACCCATGTCAGAAGCTTGGGCTGTCAGCAGAAAGGGGTGGACTTGGAAGAAAAACATTTCGCTAAGCATTTATGCTGGCACAAGGGTGCCACAAACTTTCTAGAAAGTACTTTGGGAAAAGCTTGTTCTATCTTTTACTTCAGGTGCTTTGTAACAGGCTCTGCTAGGCTGCATGAGGACTTGGACATTCTGATATCTTTTTGCTAGCCTTTATAGACATCAATGCCATATCCCTCACTAGGAGGCAATCTCACTGTCTTTACCCAGGTGCTTACAATCCCAGCTTGCTGATCCACGGCCGGGCAGCTGACAAGCTGCCACGGTGCATAGTGAAGAAAAATGCAATTTGCAGCAGAGCTGAACTGCATTCTTTTGTTTCTGTTGTGTCCTCATTCCCTCCCTGTGACAGTCATCAGATCGGGAGCAATTGAAGCCCAGCACAGCATCTCTGAACAAGGACACTTGTACTCTATACTCTGTCAATGCTGGACCACAAGGACAAATAACAGTGGGAGAGTCTGTGGGGTGAGATGCTTCCAACACAGATAAAGGCATATGACATCTGTGCCTCAAATGATAGTGGTGTGGCTTGTTGTGTATTAGGTGCAATCTAATTAGTTTAGCTGTTTCCAGACCAGCCTAATGGTCTGGACACCCATTTGTAATGAGAAAAGCAATTTGTCCTTCCACCCACAGTGATTCTTCCACAAAGGTGGCAAATAGGGTTTTTATCTCAGGGGGCAGTAAGAGCAATTTTTGATAGGGTTAAGTGTCAGCTTTTAGTATTAAGTGGTATTTTAAGGTTTGGGAGCAAGTGACAAAGTTCGGCCTAGAAAGACATGGTATATGGAAATAAAAGTGCCCTATGCATATGCTTGGAGCTCTTAAATTTTGTTTAAGACCTGAGCCATACAAAACACTGACTGGGAAGGAGCAATTACCTTGCTTATCCTATCCTTCTTTGCAGTCCAATTCCCAAATGTCCTCAATGAATTCCCCACAGAAGGGACTTCCAAACACGACTTCAAATACAAATTATTTCCTATGGGTCAGGGAGGTCTGGTGTGGGTGTTTGTGTGTGGTGTTGTGCTTTGTTGGTTTTCTTTGGGGTTTTGATTTTTTTGTTTGTTTGGTTTGGGGGTTTTTGTTTTATTTTTTTTTTTTTTTTTTTTTTTTTTTCTGTTTGAGTTGTAAACTACTTATCAAGCTGTGCTTGAAAAGGCGGATGACATCTACCCCTGGATAGCGACTATTCCTGACAACAACAAAAGCCCTAGTTCTACTGTGGTATCTTCTTGCAGAGAGAGCAAAAGAAATCCATTCTTAAAACAGAGGAGGCCAAATGTGGCATTTTGAGTTGCGGCAAGTGCCCTAGACAGAAAACTCCACTTGTAAGATTTCACTTAAAGTAATTACCCTTGCTGCCCGTTCCCCACTGACAGAGTGCAGAAAAAGGTGTGTATTCTCTGAAGAATGCTGAATCCTCCTGGGAATTATTTCCTTTGCAGAATATCCCTCTTGGGAGAAAATGTTCTACATTGAGCTCCAGATGTTTATGGGCACAATGAGAATCCAAACCTATCATTATTTCACATTTAATAGTTCAGAGAGCGGACATATGGGACCCAGGATGTGGTAACACAAGCCTTGAAAAATTAGAGGAGTTTTGCTGAATAACAAATCAATAAGTTGCTTCCAAAACTTTCCAGACCACTTTATCCTTCTTGTACAAGATCAGTTTTCTTGTGTGCACTGGTCTGCACACACTGTATTGGTTTACAGTCTGAGATATTATGCAAATACTAATTAGAAAAAGCCTTTGCCAATGCTGATTGCACATTTCAAAAAGCTTTGCACAGGGAAAGATGCTTTTTTAACTAAAATAGTATATTTCATTCTGTTCCCTGTCCATAAAATAGAACTGTGGGGTTTTTTTACCTTTTTTTTTTCCCTACAAGAAAAATCTTTAGGGAACATGTATTATTTAATTAGTGCTTCTTGCCTTCTTCTCTCCTCCCTCATTCTCTCAGGCTACTGGCACAACTTGGGAAAACAAGACTTAAACAACCTCCCACACCCAAACCCATTTCAGCACTATATTGAAGAAAACAAAACGAAACAAACAAAACCCCCAAACGAAACAAAACAAACCCAGTTACCCTAACATAAAGCTTTACAATTCCAATGTGACATTTGGAATCAGTTTTGACCAGCTGACCTAAATGCATCTGCCCATGACAACTCTGGGAAGATGGTTGCAATTTTTTCTGTGTATCTGAAGCCTCTCCCTATTTTTGAAACAGACTTAGCAACCCAATTGGTATCAGTCTTGTGTTAGTAAATTGCCCCTGCACCTTTGTCAGGTGAAAGAGCATTTTTAAAGATAATTTGAGTAGAAGGACTGCAATAGCAAGAATTTGCATGCTAAAGGGATTATAGAAATGAAGTATAACGTGAGATTAGAGTTGGCTATTTGCCCTGAGGATTTTAAATGGATTTGCTGATTGAATGGTAGGGTCTGTAAGCTTTGAGGTATTTTGCACTGACATGATCTATAGTTTAAATGCTTGGCTAAGGAATTTGGAGGACTGTGAGTTGTGGAATTCTGCATATGGTAATGGTCTGAAACTAGATATGAACATGTGTGCTGTGTTTCAGTGGGCAACACACATTAAAATAAGGTACTTGTTTAATCTATTTTATATGCTTAAACAAACTTGTGAGTTCCCAAACCCTTCAACAGTAAAGTAGTACCATAGTTAAACAATGTGTACCTGACTGTATGTGATCTGTGTTTTTACAGAGAAATGAAAGGTTATAGCAAGACATTCAAAGTGATTTTTTTTGTGTGTGTGTGTATGGTTTTGAAACACATGAATCAGTCCTCATTTAGAAGGAAAACAGCAAGCAGCCGGAAAACTTACTGGCACAAAGATCCATGCTTTCCTTGGAAAACTGTATTAATCTGAACCTGTCACCTTAAAGAGAGGGACTCCCTGGCTTTTCCTGTTTGACTGGATCAGAGGACTTCAACAGGGTGTGTATCCCTCTTGAAAATCTCATCTATCTTGTAATGATTTATCTCTGGAAAAGTTCTACTTGTCCTAAGCAATATTTGTAAAGGTTAAGGAATAATAATAGCTAAAGGAAAAGCCCTGAAAAAAGTCAAAGGTGAACAGATTTTTAAACACCTTCTGACTTAAGATTCAGTAATTGTTTAGGGTGGACGTTTTTTATATTGGTATCTCTGGGACTAGGGTTTGCACTGACTACAAATGTATCTGGGTAGAGAACTGATCTTTACTCTGAATTCTCATGCTTGCTGCTCTTACCTTTTCACTTTTTTTCCCTTTTTTCTGTTTGCCACTCCCCTCTCCATCCACAGCCAGTCTGAGATTCTCCAGTTCCTGTTGCATCACTTTGTCAACCTGTCCAGACAATACAGTTGAGTTTTTCTAAGCATTCTGTTCTGCCATCACACCTCAGACAAATGTTCAGCTAAACAAGTGTTAAAGCAAAGAACAGATAGTAGGGACTCTGGAAGGAGGTAGGGTCCATGCCAGGGCCAGTTCTTACAGCTGTAGAGAAATATACACAGGCGATGCACATTATTAGTGTCCTCTTACTATTGTCAGCACACCTGCACTCTGATCTCCTCCTCCACATCTTTCCGATTCTCTTCTTTGATCAGCTCCGGGTCATGATCCTGGAGAAAATCCCATTGCTCATCTCTGTTCTGCCAGATGTCTGTTATCCAAAAGAAAGAAGAAAGGGGAAAAAAGTTACAGAAGCCACTGGTTTTTCCAACTGCTTCTGGAGGCAAAAAAAAACAGGTAGTTGTAGGCAGCTTTTATTAAATTATTAGTTGTATGAAAGTAGCAGGCTCCAGGGACCCTTACCAAGTTTAGAGCCCCGTTGTGCTAGGATCTGTAAATCTTGAGGTTAACTTTTTCTTTTTTTTTTTTGCCTTGAGCTGCAAATGGGTATCAGATTTCAGGAGATTAATGGGAAATGGAGGTTGTAATTTTCTGGTTGTAAAGCTTGAATGCCTGGAGTGTTGTTCATCTTCAAGAGCAGGCAGTTACAGTATCAGCCAAACCACCTCGTGCCCGATGTTGGCATTCTTTTTCTTTCTACCTCACAGCATCATACTTAAATCTTTACCATGAAGAAGTCACAAAGATGACTCCTGTCCTGAGAAGTGTGCTCTCTGTGCATGTCTCTTCACTGGTGTAATACAGGCTTGAGGGCCAGAAGAAGGTGTTCAATTTAAAGCAGGAAGTTTTCCTTGTTCTCTCCTGCTCAGTTATCTAATGCTAAATTAAAGCTACTGCAGCCTCATGAGTTAGTAATTCACGTGATGCTGAAATATGGGCCAGGAGCACTGGAATACTCACAAAAGCCTGCATGGAGAACATGGAAATGGGAATGTGAGGGGACAGTGGATCTGACAGAGCACTAACCTGTACCCAACCCACAAGTGATAAATGGCCACACAGAGTTTTAACTCTGTTTGGGGAGTTTTAAGCTTGATGCAGTAATTGAGAAGCAGCTGGAGTCTTTTCCAAAAAGAGACAAGGCCCACCTGATACAACACCTTTATTTCTTAGTGTTGTGCAAAGGGTGGGCAATAAGGAGACCCAACTCCAGGAAGAAAATAATCTTGTGCAAACTGATGATATCATGAACAGGGGTTGTTTTGTGTAAGAGTAGCTAATGATCCTGAAGTGCAGCTCTTTATTTTTGAGACAAACTGCAACTTGCTCTTTAGAAAGAAAACTAAATAAAGTCTGGCAAGCTTGCTGCATATCTGAATTCTCTGCTATTAGCAAAGGTATTTCTTTTTCTTTTTAGTGGAAACGCCTCTCTTCATTCAACATGTTTGAGCTCATTTAAAGGAGGACAATTAATATATTTCATTTCCTTGCATTTTAAGCCTCATAGTATCTTTATAAATGACAGCTGATCTCCAGTAGTATGTGCTAATTCAATTTCCAGATGATTTAAAATGACAGGTTTCTACTTTAAGACAGGCTACTTTGTCAATCTGTTTTGTACATGGTACTCTTTCCTGTACCCACTGCCACTTCTAAGGCACTATAAATTCAGGAAGTTTTTCACAGCACCCATAGGAGATCATTCACGTTTTAGCCCAGTTAATATAATACTGGTTGCTATTTCTGTCCCCTATAAATGTTCACAGTCCAACTATGTGCAAATTATTTGTGGCTTTCCATATAGGGAACAGTTTTTGCAGGTGAGTAGTCTTAATTTCATAACTGAAAATGGTAGAGGTAGAGAAGAACAGTGGATTTTTTTTGGTAAGGAGGAAAGAAATTCCGAGGCAGAGACATTATTTAAATTACTCACAAGTCATCAGATGGCATGATGGATGTCACATAATATTTCAAGAGAGAAAGCAGATTTGCCCTAGTTAAAAGGTACCTCCTTCAGGGTTACCAGCCTGGAATTTCAGCCTTGGGGAAAGGGGATATTACATGGGAGTTATGTGAATTTTTAAACACTCTCCTGACTGGGTCAACAGGTTGCAAGCGCTATGTTTTCACAGGAGTACTAGGTTTTAGATATTTATTTTTCATAGAGGGATCCACAGATTTTTATTGTGTGGGGTTTCTTTTTCATAATTGTTTATTGTCATTTTGTAAATTGATTAGTGGTTAATATCCACTGCAGGCAAACCAGTGACAGTCCCTGCAGCTTAGGCAGCTGCCTTTGATATTACCTGGCAATGAGTTATCCAAGTGCTATATTAGCCATCTAGGTTAGAGGTCCCTAATTTTAGAAGAGATCAATAACTGATAGGTGTTAGATGCTATGTTGTTCTTTTATAGATCAACAAAATGTTTCAAAGTTATTTTTAGAGGAAGGTCAGTAGGCCAAGGATGTTATGTTTTCACTGGCTGGTCAAAAGTGTCTGGTATTTTGTTACAGACAGGGTCATCCAGCTACAGGAGCTATTTTTGCATCTGTGTGTATACAGTGCAATTTATATCACCTCTTTTAGAACAGTGCATGCTTATTTTTGGATTATTGTATATGCATATCTCCCTAGCTCAGGACTCAAGACAGCCCAATCCACCAACATGATTGCCAACACCACCATCGCAGCAGTGTTAGTTTTCACTTTGCAGACTAGTAGGTCATTCAAATATCCCTGAATTTCAGAGAAAAGCTTCTAACTAATAATTGAAATATAATTATCTGAAGCATGAAGCTTTTCTTAAAATGACCTCCTGGAAAAAGGATTTGAATCTTCTGGAGTCTGGTTAAAGATATCTAACACTACCATACCTTAAAGCTTGGGCCATAGGGTATTTAAGATGAATTCAAATATCAACTGCAACACTGAGTAAGTCAAGTATCAATTGGCTGTCTGTATAATGGGGAAATAGTATTTTGCTGCCTCATAGCACAGGGTACTGCAAAAATAAAACCTGGGAAGATGGAGGTAATGATTCAGGCTGCTTCCATTTGCTCCACATAAACTCCTGGGATTTCAATGTAAAAGTAGATGTCAGACAGAAACTGGCTGTTTCCAACAACATTTTATAAAACAAGTATTTAGATAGAGCTCGGCAAATGTAGTTTAGGAACTAGCAAAACTGCCAAATACAGTTCTAAGAGAATAAAAGTCTTCACGACTTCCAGTGAAGTTCAGGTAGTAGATCTAGCTTGATAGAGGAGGGGGAAAAAGTTGAAGTGGAAAAATCTGTAAATTAAATACTCGGGATCTCCAAAAACAGATCTACATCTTTTTAAATACTTAAGTAACCAGTTTCAGGGGATGGGAAGTGTTGAGGGGGGGATGTGTGTGTGACAAAACCAAATTATTATTTGGTCAGCTATCATTTGGGTAAACTTTAGTCACACTTGTAAAGGTCCTTAAATTATTCCATTGTGGGTATCTGATAGAAACCTTTCTTAACCAAGCTCCCTTACTTCACTGATGTTTTCAAGGTTTATGCACTAATAAATCTGAACTTCTGTGCACATTGTGATAGTAATTGAGCTTTTCTTACATGAGAACAGAAAACAGTTTCCAGTACAGAAATACCAAACTCAAACCTCCTTTTTATTTTTTTTTTTCTAAACATTTCTGCTACTGAAATGAAAGCAAGCTAAAACTAAAAATGCAAGAAACTGCTTACAATGTTCTGGTCAGAAGTTGTTTTAGATTTCATTTTGGAGGCCTTGAAAAAAGGAACCTTATCTATGGCCAGATTAAAAGTAAAACTGTTCTGAACAACCACCAGGTAGTATTGTGACAGAGTGTGTCCTGCTATAAAAAGCACTAAGTGCTTGTGAATGAGGCAGGGGACTGTGCTGCATGGAGGAATTAACAGCTGTTTACTAAAAATAAATATGATGTCGAATAGAGTTGGTTTACTGGGTGTTGGGGGGAACCACTGAAGTTTAATAGAACAGCTATAGACTCTTATTGTGCATAAGACACAACTGCAGCTATCTGTGAAGCTTGCAAGAACTCTTTCTACTCTGAGGATTTCTAGTTGTGCTCTGTGTAGAAAATGGTTCCTTCTTATGTGCTTTTAGAGCCAGGGGAGTATCTGTCAGCTCTGGCAGGGTGAGCTGGAGATGAGCATCTGTGTTTGACTCTGAATGCCAGGCTGGAGTCTTTACCTGCCACAAAAGGATGCTATCTGTGCCTGACCTACCCAAGCACACGATTGCAGTGTCCCTGCAAGTGCTGCTAGTACATAAATGGGAGGACAGTGGTACTCGCAATGACTGGCTTCAGGCATCCAGTTCAGGCGCCCAAGTAGGAACATAACCTCTGCAGACAGTTAATAGGCTGTTGAGTTGCCCTTGGGAGGCCTTGTGAGATACAGAGGAACACAACAAGGTGCTCATCTTCATGTAAAAAGTTAGCATGAATAACCCCAAAAAGCTATGTATTGCAGAGCTCAAAGCAGGTTTCTGGTTAGGAGTTGCAATACTGGTGTTCAGATACAGTCTGGGTCACAAATGTCTCCCTCACCCTCTCTCATAAACCCCCCGCCTTGTTATTACTTGAGATAGTTGTGAAGTTTAGGAGTGTCTGTTCCTATTAAACTACCTATTGAAGTCTGTGCTGTTTTTATCCCTAATGCTGGCATCCATTGCCATGCTGGGAAGCCCTGCTTAAAGCCTCTGCCTGAGGTTTCAACCAAATGTTCTTTTCTGCTACCTGGAGGATGGTTAATTTGCACAGATGTTTGTGAATTTGCAGTTCAGCATTGCATTGAAGACTTAAACTGTGAAGCCTCAGCGAGGGATGCAAGCAGCCCTGTGGGAGCACTGGAAAGCACTTACTGCATCACCTGCTCATTAGCAGAGCACCAAGCCTGTGTCACAATGTGAAACCCTCCTGCCCTGTTATTGTTGCTTTGCCTCTATACCACTCCTTTATTTTTCTTGGGACTTGCTGGATGGGAAACATTGGTCTTGCTATTGCTGGTCTCCAGTTGCGAGGTGTTATTTTGTCCTGAGTGCACAGAAAAGCACAAGAAATATTCTTGGCCGGTTGGGGAAGGTAGCATAGATGAATCTGATCCTTATCTAAAACTCCTGCTGACTTCAATGGTGTTATGGTGTAGTGTTCAAGAGTAGAGTCTGGGACTAAAGAACCCCCCTTTTAGCCATAAAACTGTTCTATGACTCAAAGTCTAGGAATATCCTAATTGCTGCAAGTTGGAGGTCAGGCAAAATTGTACTGATGTGTATTTAGCACGTAAGTGTATACTTATTTTTTGTTGGTCAAACCAAATCAGGCAGAAAACTTGATGCCAGTAATTAGTTAGCAGGAGGGAATAATGGAGATTTTTACATGTGAGAAATTTTAGTAAGTCACTAACTATGCAGAGTGGGGAGCAGAAAAGATATATTTAATAATTGTTTGAGAACAGCATCTCCATTGAAATACAGCAAAAATAACCCCTGGAAGCATTGATTGGGCACACTTTAGTGACAGAGGACTTTGATTTGGCTTTTCTGACCTTTGGAGTCCTATCATGCCGTTCACTCACAGCTCAGGGGACAGATGCTCCTTTCCATGCCTGACAAGTGCATGGCTTCTGTGCTCACTGCCAGGCCCAGCACAAGCAATTGATAACTCACTTATGCATCTAGGATGCCTACCGAAGACAAGTAGTTAGGAAAAAGACAAAGACATAGAGTGCAGAGGAGAGAGTAGAAGAAATCTGGAGAAAACCAAGATGTCTTTTCGTGGAAAACTCTTTTTCTTTTCAATTGAAAACACTCAATTTCTGGATGCTTTTCTCAAAGTGTGTGTGTGTGTAGGGAAAAAAACACACCACCCAGTCCCCCAGCTGTATGTTCAAGGTATGCTTGCTAAGCTGCACATAGCATGAAGCAAGTATATTGACTGTCCAGCAGCATTTCTCATGTCTCTGCTTGAAAAGATTATATTTCTATCAAAACACGTAATCAAAAGTAAATTAACTAGCTTTAGGCTGTAGGTGAATGAATCCAAGGACGCTTCTCATGAACGAGAGGAAGACTGAGAGTTACAGAAGCATGGAAACATTGATGTTGAAGCCTGATCTCTACACTACAGTGCTTTTGAATTATTTGCTATTCAGATGTCACTTTGACTTGAGAAAATCCAAGAAAATCCCTGCACATATATTAAAGCACTATGGTTCTAACTTGGCCACTTTCATTTATATAGAAACATACCTTCCTGTATGATAAGCTCAATGATTATTGAGAGACATGAGGTATTAAAAGATTCACTTCCTAAATATAATTTTACCTAATGTCCTCATTTCTATAACATTGCATAGTTTGGGCAGCTGCCCAGCTTGACCTTAGAGTAATGGCATTCAGATGAAGCTGAATTAGCAGAACATTCCAGCTGTAATTGTTATCTTTTTATACTGACCTTTGTATCGACTGCTTCCCTCCTCCATTATTGAAAGGAAATTACTGGGACCCATTTTCCAGCCTTCTTCCTCTTCCTAGATTGGGGAGGGGAAGTGTTGTGAAAAGAAAAAAATCAGAATATTAATACATAGCAACTTTGCAAGTATGGAAGTGGCATAATTTTCATTGTGTTTTTAAAGTTTTGTTTTAATTTGAGAAATAAGACTGCATTGTTTGACAAGTAAAATCTTTCTGGTAGGCTGTAAGGAAGTTTTATCACCTTGGGTTGAAGAGAAGGTGATTTGGTTCATCATTTGAACTGTGGAAGTTACAAGAATTAAACTTAGGCTTTCTTGAACACGTAATATAGGTAGGAGACTTGCAACCCATACATTACCTTGCTATTTTTTCAGTTACTCTTGCACTGTGGTTGCTCCCCCCCTCCCAAAAGGAATTCCCAACTTGTGGGTAATTCCAAGATATTGAAACCTCATTTTAATCTGTAATCAGAAAGAAAAATAATGATCTTGGTGTAACTTGCAAACTAAAATAATTTGTTTCAGCTTTATCAAAACATTTAGACATTTTCTTGTCTAAAGTAAATGACATTGACATGTTTCTGAAATAGTTGAATTTCATTGAACCAGTATTTCTGATGGAAAAAACTTGTCAGAAACTGATGGAAGTTTCTTCATTTTGCATCAGTCAGAAGTCCTCAATCAAAATGCTAGTAAGGTAATACTTATTTGTGGGAAATTAGATCACTGTTTGGGGAGGAGGTGAATGTGGATTTCTGAGACAGTACAAGTTGAATCAGGCTTTGCTGACCGATGTGTAGTCTGTGAGCCACTGGATATCAGTAAGGTATAAAGTGCAGCTCTTGGAATAACTTAAAATGAAACAACCCCCCTAAATATGCCTCTGTAATTAGGTGCCATTGTACAGCTGCTATCAGCAGATACAGTTTCAGCCAGGTCACGAGAACTATGGAGTATCTATTTTAAAATGTTATAACAGTAATTAAAGTTTGGGCCCAGAAGGACATGCAAAATGTAAATATATTTATCACTTCTACCCCATGCTTTGTAGATATATTTGAAAGATTCAGGAGTTTCTTCACTAAACATCAAGAACTGTTTTGGTAAAGCATAACCAAGTGTTTGAGGACTTCACACCCAGAGCTCAAATTCCTAGTTTCCCTAGTGTATTCTCAGTTTTTGCAGTGTGGCATTTTGAGATTCATCCTTGGTTCTTTTGCAGTAGGCAGAATATATTCCTTTTAACACTCTCCCATAATATTCTATAGAAAATGATTAAATTATGTTCTAGAAGGAAAATACTGATAACTGCAGAATATTTAAAAATAAAAAAGGAAAAAAAATAACCCAAACCCACCCCACCCTGGAACAGCCTAAAATTGGGCTATCCATTTTTATCCTCTTAATAGCATAAGACACATTAATGTTTCTTTTGTTGTTACAAATAAGTTAGCAAATCATTTTAATTACTAGCTTCAGTGATTTTTATACACTGATGTAAATAATATTGTTGTGTCAGTTTCATTGATTTTAATCAAAACCATTGTGTATCTAAAGGACAGCTGTAGAATCCTGTTCTGTATTCCTTCTTGCCTCTAATTAACAGTGTAAGAGTCAATGTAATATAAAGAACTTCTTTTCCTTTGAAGTCAGTTGATGTATTTTTCTGTGTTCAGCTGATTGATTCCATGCTTGTTCTGTATTAAGTGCACCAAGGCACCTTGAACCAACAATATACATTTCAACCTAAGCAGAAATATGGAAATAACAGTTTGAATATATTTGAAGTTTTCTAAAGCCTATCTCACAGTAGATGATTCTCATTCAACAGCAGGGAAAATTTTGAACTGGCTCAATTGTGTGCTTTTGCTAACAGGCAATTTGCTAAGGACAGAATATATGTCACTCTTAAATGTTTCTGGATGAAACTTGGGGATGAGCAGCCTTGCTCCCGTCTGGTGAGACAGGTTGCAGCGCATTGCTGGGAGAAGCAGCCTAGACTGGTCTAACGTGTTCTGCTATTAAAATGAGGGATCATATAGTGCTAAAGACTTTTTTATTTTTCCTTAGGGGCCCAATGGGAAATCAAATCAACACCTTACAGAGGAAAGAAGATGAAGTTACTTTGATATCAAATATGCCTTTTTAAAAGATTGCTATCTGGCTTCTCAGAAATTTTTAAATCTCCTTCTGGGATCAAACTCTTGTTTTCTTTAAGAACTGAAGTTAGGAGCAGGGCTTTTTTCTGCCTGCATCGCTATGACTTATAGCCTATACTTATTTTAATAAGAGTCCTGCTGTTAGAACTTTTCCAAATACTTTTCAGCTGGTCTTAGATACTATTTTTTTTTTTCCCCTGTCAGCATTATAACCTTGGAGAGAATATTCCCTTTGTTCTTTCTCAATGAACCATAGAGAACCTGATATAATGGCTCAGAATTTTACTTGACAGGACTTGTGATGGCTGAAGAGATGAGAATGGCATAAAGTTATAAAGCCCCAGAGCTCTATATTGTTATTTCACCCCGTTTCAAAACAATCTTGCTGAGACTGAGGGGATTGAGATTCGTATTTGGTATTGTTGGTTCTTATCTAGTGACATGCAAAAACAACAAGGAATCAAATTTATCCAGTGAAAGCCACATTTTTAAGCAGATAAGTGACTTGCCATCCAGTTTCAAAAGCCTGGGTTGGGTTTGGTGTTTTTAGTGTGCTTGAACATTAACATCTTACTTTGACTTAGACTGGAGTGTCTGGAACAACCTGTTTTGTGCTTGTGTGAGACCAAAGACATCGTGGGTGTTTGTTCTGGGCCAGCTGAGCTGCGAATGAGTGAGGACAAGGGCAAAGCCATTAGAGGACACCCTTGTGAATCCTCCCCAAAAGACCTGGTCTGCTTGAGATGCTACAGGGTTCTGTGAATGACAATGTTCTGTAAAGACTCTAATTCCAAAAGCTTTTCTAAGCAATTGCCTTCGTACATGTGTTTTTATCTGATCTTTCTCATGGACTTCTTCAGTGCATGTGCTCATTTAAGGGGTCACAGCATGAAGTGATCCCACAGAGCTGAACTCAGCACTAACACAAGTCACCAGAAGTCTTACGGGCAACAAACAGCTTGGTATAATTACTATTTGCCTTAGTTTTGCAGGCATTACACTCTCATTTCTCCTTTGCTCCCTCAGGCTGGGTCTGCTCTGCCACTAAGATACCACAAAGTGGTACCACCTTCCACTGCTTTTGCAATATGATGCTTTCACTAACACTGTGATAATGTGACAGTGCACTTTGTGATAGTGTCACCCTGATGGCAAACAACCATGTGAAGACACATGATCAGAACTTGAAAAAATTCTGTTTTCACAGGAGCAGTCATCACCTTCCCTAGTTGGCAATGCAAGGTCAGGCTTAAAGAGCTTGGAAAACACCTTTATTCATGCTGCTTCTTCAGCCTGCTGTGCATCTTCATTTACCAAGGGAAAAAAGACACCCCCAAAAGCCTCAAACCTTGTTTTGTATGTCCGAAACAGTGTTTTCATCCAGCAAAGATGCTATCCAAGTTACAAGCACTATCCAAGTTTACACTTGGATATCTACCTCCCAATTAGATAGGCTGATGCTTCCTAAATTAATATAGTTTAAGTTCCTGTCTAGGTATTATAAGAGCTTTGGCCAGATTAATAGATGTTGTCCAAGAAAAGCATCTTTTCTGCTATATGGTTGTTCTAGGGTTAGGACTTAAAATTAATTTGTGTAAAACTTGCAGTGAAGGGTAAGCTTTGCCCCAAAAATCTCACCCTGCTCCTCCACATTCTTGGAGAGAGATTAATGACCCTTATTAAAAAAATATATGTTGTTTCAACTTTGTTTCAAAGAATGGTTGGGGTTGTTTATACTATAAAGTAAATGAGAAACAAAAGTTGCTGCTTCAGCGAAAGCCTGCAGTTTTTGTTGCATAGCTCTCTTTCGAAGATACCCTCTGGTCACTGCACAGTTTCACAGGTGTTTTCCTCAGTGGAGTTGCTCCTGAAATAAATTGGAAGCATTCCTTCTGTGAAACCAGCCCTTATCATATCAAAGATTTAAGGGAGAATATCCCATTAAGCGGTGCCCTTTGACTTGAAGCAAAAACAGAGTTCATATCCTAAGAATGTGAACTGAAAATGTATGACTGCTATTTACTGGCTTACAAAATACAGGTTTGCAGTATGAAAGACGAAACGGGCCAGTATGGAACTGTACTTATAAATGAGTTTGAAACCCTCACAAGCATGGAGTTGGGTATCTGAGTGAGACTGAGGTTCTTGTTTCCCAGCTGTGCAAGGCAGTGGCAGTAACTAACTTCCCTGTACTACCCTACATTAAAAGTGGCAATGCTTGGTTAGATAGCTGGGTGCTGCTTTGTTACCTCCACCAAAAAAGGCACCCGTGCTTTGAAAACCATATGCACGCTGTCTTAGCAACAATGCCAGAGCCCTCAAATGTATCTTTCCCCTCACCTGTGTCTGTTAGTCTGTCTACCTACACCAGCTCTTCCTGCTGAGCTGAGTCCTGGCCATGAAAACAGCTGTTCCCAAATGGTAAAATTCGGTTTCCCAGAACCGTCAAGGTGATGGACAGGCTGAGAAGGACTGGCCTCAGGTAGTTCCCCGGTCTTTTGAACACAAACCTGAAACTTTGGTGACCAGTCTAACATAAACTTACAGTCTCTTGCCCACACATGGCTGAAAAGGCTGGACTTTGGCTCTATTTTCACCAACTGCTGTTTTTACTCCAGGAAGTCTTACTTTCTTTCCAGCTTTCTCTTTTTCTTTCTTTTTTTTGGATTCGTTTTCTTTTTTCCCTTTTTGGTCTTTCTTCTGCAAAGCCATCTCCCTCTGGGCAGCCAGTTCCTCAGCGATCTGAAAGAGACAGAAAGGAATGTGAAGAAAGTCAAAGGTTTTCACATACAAGGTGTTAGACACGTAAGAGTTATGAAACAGTGTGTATTTCTACTCTCTTGCTTTCAGCTTTCTAACACTAGGGCATCCCAATATCCAGTATATTGCTTGGTACCTCCAGAGTGGCTAACCATTACAGAGAAGTCCTTTTAATTTATGCTGAGGGTACTCACACCTGCAAACTTCAGCCAACTATCCTAATATGCTATTGGAAAAAAAGGTTATTTTGATGTCCCAAACTGTCAGGGCTTTCATGGAATAAGACCAATTCCTGAAATCACCCAGAAGCACAATATCCTAATGACATACAACTTAAAGTTCCCTCTGGACTTGGACTCAGATTATGAATTTGTCTTAGCATTTCTAAGGCAGATTGATTTTACAGATATAGGTTTTTGAGAGATTGCCCTGAGGCATGTCTAATTTCAATATGTGGCTAAAGACTGAAATTGTTCTAGTGGGTGAGGGAGATTTAATAGAGATATTGTGACAAACTCTGACAGATATACATGGATAGCTCAGCTTCTTTATCCCTGCAGCTGGTAACTGGGTACAGCTATTTCAATTTGCACAACTTTAGTTCCTGGCCATTTATACTTTATTATCTGAAAAAGGCAGAGAGTTAAATTCACTTTTTCTACCGTTCTCTTGTTCCCAGGCACCTTTCATTGTGTTCTCTTGTCCCTGAAAGGAATTCTAAGATCACTTACTGATAGGTGTAAATCAGAAAATCTGTGGCAGTTGAAGTTTATTAAAGGACCATTAATATTGGTGGTACCATGAAACTGTAGAAAATGAGAGAGTTTCAATTGTAAGACAAGTTTCCTGTAACAGTAAAAATATTTGTTTTCTAAAGAATACCTTTTAATGCATTGAAGATTGGACAGTGGAAGGGGACAATGACAAGGGCTATGCTTTGCAGTCAGTGAAATTTCATTAGTGGACTTCCTCAAGCATTTCAGTATCTTACATTTAATTAAATATGGTAATTGAAACCCCAAGCACCATTCAGTCATATCTTGCGGTGATAAGCAGTCAAGCATTTCATTCCCTAGGATAGATTAACCCATTGACTAGAGTTCAAAATAGGTTTTTAGTGTCCCAGCAGGCCTGTTGTATCCAAAACCAACAGAGCTAGTCAAAATGTACCCTTTATTCTAGTGCCAGTACTCTGCCCGAAATCTAGCCTTGTCACCACCACCCTCTGCTGTGACTGCCTACCGAAGGGTAACCATAACCATTTCCAGCATCTCGGGGCTGGGTTTATCCAGCAGGATACTTGTAAGCACACATGCAATTGACAAAAGGTTTTAATTTTAACCAGTGTTTGAGTTCCACTGGTGATATTTTAAGTACATCTAGACTCTGATTGGAAAGATTCGCTTTCATGTTTTTATACAGTTGAATTATACTAAAGGGGTTGTATAGAGCTTCTGTTCTCATGGACCTGCAATAATGGGACTGAATTGTTGGACTGCCCTTATACCTCTGTTTTGTCTTCATCTGTTTTGTAAGGTGGCAAGAAAAAAAGTTTGTGTTTGCTGTTTTCAGAACAGCAGTATGAGCTATGGCGCTAAGTCTTGAACTAACTGCTCTTCTAGGGAACAGAAAAATGGTGCTTGCAGTCAGCACTGACCGAAATGCACAGTATCGCAAGAAGCCATGTCTAGAAATGTGCATAGTGCCTGTGGACAGAGGTTGTGTGCATCCATGTGACACCTGTACAGTCTGTCCTGCATGTCTCAGTGATGTACACATAGTCTGAGATGCCAAGTAATTTTGGTGAAATGCTCCAAAACCACGCAGCTGGCAATGCCGTCAGCATGCAGAGCCTGACTTTTCTGAAGTGGCTCTCTGCTTTCCAAAAGGGAATGTCAGAGCAGATACAATTTTTCCTTTTCCATTTCAGATACACCCTCTCCTCTGTAGCCCTTTGGTCCAGCTTTTCCAGCTCTGTTTTCACCTCTGCTCTAAGCAGCTCCATAATTATAGAGGCCTGGGAGCTGGGGTGAAGCTGGCTGTGTATCTAAACTTGAATGGCTTGTACTCTTCTATACAGAACAATTTCCCTTCCAGCTACAAGAAGATGCCTGAAGAATCTGACAAAAGAGGAGGAAAGAAAGGGAAGGGCAAGCAAAGGTTAGTTTGAGATATTAAGCAATTCACCCACATTATAATGCAGTTTTTTCCCCTGAAGAAAACTTCATAGTAGATATAAAACCAGATGTCGTCTTAAATTATTTTCGATTGCCCTTTTCTTTGCTAGGTTGCCTCTCTTTGAAATGATGCTGAAAGCACTTAGAAAACTCTTAATATTGAGGAAGGGAATGTGCACCAGTAAAAGCAGATGAATTTTGGCCTCCTTTTTTTTCCTTAGTATCAATGTAGGACTCCTGTTGTGCTAGCAATGACTCTTCTCAATAACATTTTCTTCCAAAGCTGAAAAGACATTTTCCTCTAAACTGATATCCCACAAAAGTAAAACTGACTTTTCTTATTCATACATCAGTTAAAGTGTGTTTCCAAACTCTTGCAGTCCAAATCCCCTTTTTTTTTCAGGAAAGGGGCACTAAAACAGAGTGCAGTCTGTGAATGGAAATGCATAATGCTGGTTTATATGAGCCAAGTATGCAAAAATCCCCAGCTGCCACTTATGTTCTGGCATCCTTAGCCATAGAAAGCTTGGCTTTGGCTCAGGCAAGCTGATATGTGAGGTAAATGTTCTTCCTCGAGGAAAAAGCCCTTCCCTCACCCCTTGAAAAAGACCATAGCTTTTAGTGCTGTGGGCATAAATGAAAAGCAGGGATGGAGTTTGGGAACTCTGGATCTCCAGTGGTGGCAGGTGAAAGCTGGCCTCAGAGCCTGGCTCTAAAGCTGTTTTGAATAGTAACACTTTATACACACATAGTCTAGCATTCCTGAAGAGAAAAAATATTCTCTTTGCATATTAACTCTTCAGGAAGAAGCTATTTTGGAATTTAAATGTTTCATTTTCAAGAAAATGGGAGTGTTTAAGATGGGAAGAGATGCCATCCCTGTGTCCCAGAACAACGTGCCAAACATGGGACCGCCCACTTTTATCTCTTGTATGTAACATGCAGTATTCTGTAAATGTGCTTCCCCTGTCCTGTCCCCCTGGCTTGAGGACACTTTGTCACAGCTCTTTCTACAAGCTGATTATGCTCATAAGGTATTATTTTTTGTCAGTTGGAGATGTTATTTTCATCACGGTGGTCTGGAACTCTGTCCTGTCTAGCAAGGTGAGGGTTGGTGTTCTCCACTCATTTCCTCACAGGCAAATCCTTTTGTTCAGCTTTTAATAACGTAGCATTGTCCTGGCAAGGCATTTCTGAGCATCGTTTGCTTTTGGGTGTGCACCTGCAAGCAAAGCTTAAACTGTTAAAAACAACCTCAGTGATCTGTTTCTTGCAGAAATTAATTCAAAATATTGGGTGCGATTTCATAGCTTTATGGGATCTTACAAAATCTCATGGTTTAGCTTTAACAGACAGTCATGCATTTCAGTCCATATGCTAAGTTTATGGGGATTTTTTTTATCCACCTGGCAGATGTCACTCAAATGTTGCTCATCAGTTAAATTCCCTCACTCTTCTGTTCATTTTTCCGGAAAAACTTCAAAATTTCAGTCTCCATGGAATATGTTTTGAAAAATTTGTTAGCTTTGCTTGATGTAGGGGGGGGTGTGTGTGTTTTGTGGGGGTTGTTTTCTTTCATTTTTGTGGGGCTTTTTTTTGTTTGTTTTTTTTTTTTTTTTGAGAGGAAGGTGGGTGGTAGAGGTGAAAAGCTGTAGGTATACAAGCTAGACTACTGATTTCAGCCAACAGAGATGATGATCATAGGCAATGAAGAGCTGCTGGACCAGGAGTCTGAATGGCTTCATTGCAGTGAATCGCTGTCTGGAGGTGAATGCCAGTTGTGCAGTTTAACAGAGACTGAATATCATTACTGCTCTCCTGCATGGTTACCTTGAAACAATAAAAATATTTTAAGGTTTTGAGGTGCCCAGCTTCAGCTGATGCCACTATGTGTTTAGCACTTGTGAAAATCCAGCCTTCTAATTTCTAAAAGGAGCATCCAGAACAGAGTGGAACAGTGGAAATAAAGGTGAGCATAACTGTGGGCATCTACTTCTATTGAAAAGGACACCTGGTATATTTGCAAAATGCTGGATACAAAAAAGTACAATCCCACAGAACCTCTTGAGTCCTTCTCTGACACTTCAAAGCTACTTGTGATACATTAATTTGGTAAAAGTGAGATATTATGTTTGGGGGTGTGTGTGAATATTGCAGTATTTGATTTCCTAATAGCATTTTACTTATCCCTACCTGAGAAATAGTCAGAGTTACTAATTAAATATTAACTTACTACTGGGGATCTTGTGTACTGCCACTTACAATCAAAATGATTACTGGGATTCATGGGGATCTTTAGCTGTTGGTAATAATGAATACTAATTAGCAGCATAGTATCGCATGGAGTGCCAAGTGAGGATCAGTATGTGTTTGCACAGCAGCTCACACATACATTTTCTCATCCCTTCTCTAGATGCTGCTGGGTCAGATACTGTGATTACCGTAATGTGGAAATGACTTTGTCCTCCAGGCAGCAATTGAATTTACAACCAAAATTTTCGTAAGTAAGCATCTTTTTTTCTGATAAGTTATTTAATATTGAAAATGAGGGGGAGTTGAGAAAGTGGGGGATGTGCCTACTAAATGGCAACTCTCTTGGCTTGTTTTCATGGTGATGAGACTTAATGAACTACAGGAAGAGATCATAATTTTGTTGGCAGCAGTATAAGGGCAAAGCTAAAAATTGTCACATCTGATGATTTTCTTTGGAGCAAAACATAAAAGCCATTAGGGTTAGACATCTGGAACAGATGCTGGGAGATTACACTGATGTCTCAGAATCTTAAATTTCTCTTGAAAGTATGGAAAGTAGAGAAAAGCTGCTTTTCATTCAAGAAGACAGTATATATTTTTCTGACTAAACTACCAATTACTTTGCATTGGGATCTCTTTAGCATGTCTTTTTGAAAGGTATTCGTAAAATGTCATGAAAGGAGCTTGTGCAGAAGGCCAGCTACATTACAAAGTCAAGTAAGGTCGGAGTTGTCAAAGGATAAAGAAATATAGAATGTATAATAATGCAGCAATGGTTCGTGAAGTGATTAATTTGTATTTTATTTTCCCCAAAGTGTCTTTACCAAGTCTTATAAAATGCTCACTTTTTAAATACAGTTCGGTCTTGATTTTTCATGGAGTTTAACTTGGGAGTAACCAACCCATTCACAGAAGCTAATATATACAAGAGGTGAAATCTTGTCTTCCCTGAAGTCAAGGACAAAACTCCCATTAACTTCAATAGGGCCAGGATTTCATTTACTATGTTGCCCAGTAGACCAGTGTGGAACAAAACCAGTTGCCTTAGGGATTTTTAATATGCAGCTGACTCAGTTGAACAAAAAATGTTTTACTTGTCTGACATTCAGGTAAAATCATGACCGTACTGCACTTTCTTTTGCCAACTGCTTTCTGGGTATTTGTTAAGGTTATGTAACATTCTGCTCTTGGTTGTGCTGGCTAAAAAGGGAGGAATAAATGGGCCTGAAAATATTTGAAAATTAAGTAGTCACTAGTGAAAATTTGGAGAAATATATGTAGGTTTTTCTTCCAGATATTTTTATTTTATGCAGGGGAAGCAGGCAGTTAAACAATCTCTCTAGACTCTCGTCTTCCTTTATCTTTTTTTTAAGCAAAGAAAAAGCAGGTGCCCAGGAAAGACAGTAAAACAGCTGAAGGTGGGAATTCAAAGTTGGAAGAATATATCACTCCAGAATCTAATACCATATCCAGTTTTGGTCAGTATAATTTCTTGTAATATTTTCTTCCTGAATTGTGTTTATCCTTGCTGATAGCAGGTATAATTATTATCACGTTCCCTAAAGCCTTCTCCGGCAATAATTCACGCTTGACAGGTGGCTCCGCTGCTGCTTGGAGCAGCCAGCAAAGCCTTCTTGCCTCTGGCATGTGTTTCTACTTTAGAAGCTGAAAACTTAACCAACAGGTCTCCTTCACTCTGGCTGGGACTGAACAATAGAGTGGCTTAGACACAGAGGCCAGCAGGTTGACCTTAGCACACTCTGAACTTGGCTAAAACCAGGAGCATGCCCTGAGCTCAGTTTTAGTGAGGCATGGAGAGCCATTTGCAGCAGTTTTCTTGCTTAGTTTTGTAAGCAAAGTAACTAATGGATAGAGTACTGAGTTTTATGCTGGGCTAGTCTCTTTACATCTCTTCAAACCATAGCGACTGCCCCAGGCTTTTCCCCATGATTATCAGAAAGGACTGAATCCAAAATATTGTTTTACCACACCTGTTTTATAATAGATGATCCATTGCAGGCAGCTGATGAAGACAGTGGTCTGTCTCAACGGGGGAGTTTTAGTTTTGACTGTTTAATTTTCTTAGCCCACAAGTAGCCACCACGCCTGGTTCACTCGGGGGCCAAATCCTGCTCCTGTGTGCAGAGTTTCCTGTTTATAACTTCCTTCAGAAGACTCATCATCCTGCTAAGATCATTCTGGTGGGTGGAAATGGCTCTGAGTGCCAACCACTGTCTCAACTGGTCTTAATCACTTTCTCTGTGTGACACCCAGATGATCAGAGGAAGAGATTATCAGTCACTTCTATTAGCAAGAGAACTCAGAAGAGGGGTTTTATCTGACAAAACAACTGAGTTCACTACAACAGTATGTAAGATAAACTAAGATACTTCCTTCACCTGAATGTTCAAGCTTGCTAATGACCGTTGGCAGTAAATCAAGGCTTAGGTCTGACTGCATAAGGAACTCTTCTATGCTTATTAACAATTATTGCTAGACATTGCTGATACTGAATGCAATCACACGGGAACAGATTTCAGCCTCTGGGATAGTTTTGGAGGCCGTTTTCAAACAAAGGTGCTTTAAACTGTTTAATATATATTTCTACTAGTAGCTGGCACCAGTCTAAGCAAATGGATTTTGCAACAGGAGAGCAACTGTTTGTAGCAGAGCCCCTTCCTCGTAGCTCCCTCAGACTCAGATATTTACCTATGTGTAAGCTGCATACCTGAGCACCTTCTGCCTTGAGTGCCTGCACATCTTGCAAGGGAACAAATCTTGGTATGTGAGTTTTGTGGTGTACCCTGGAAGAAAACTATCCTTTCACTTGCAGCAAAAAGCTCTTTAGCACTCCAGGAGGCTTATTGTTAGAGGCCAGGGTTATGAAAAATTAACTACACAAACAGATGTTTTGTGGAGATTCCATCCCCAATTCCATTAACCTTTTACATTAGAGGAGTTGACAGTACCTGCTCTGCAGTTTTTTGAGAATCAAAAACAGTCATTGAACCTCCTGCCTCTTCACTAGGATAGTCGGGAAACTTGCCTACGATATGCCTGTGTGAGAAACAGAAGATAGAAAACTAATTAAAATCCATGATTTTTTAAAATCTGTTTGACAAAGATCTTAGATGATGGGGAAGCATATCCTCCTTTACCTCCTATTCAAAAACAGAAAGCTGGATCACTTCCTATGACAGTGGCTTTTTTGTCTAGGAAATAAATTAAAACAGTTACCAGCCTATGTCTCTTGTCCGATGGCCCATCAAACATTGAAAGTCCTTAAGGAACTCTTTTTTTAAGACTGCACATCACTTCAAGAGATTTTAAGTTGAAGTACATATGTTTATAGATCTGGTCTCTGCTTTCAACATCCAGCTCCTTTTAAAAAGACACGTCTATTTAAATAGATTTTGATTTACAAATTCCAGATTATATTTCTGTTTGAGGTTCTTCACCCTCAAAAATTCCCACTGTAATTGCACAATTTGGTGGTGATAGAAGCTGGGGAGGAGGGATGAAGGGCTTTATAATAAGGTTTCTTGGATGTTATGGATAATGCAGGCTGCTTTCAGAACTTTCAGAAAGAAATTAAAAGATGTCAATATAAATGGTCTATGGACTGTAGTTATTACATTTATAAGACTCTTACTTCTTTCATTTTTGTAGCTTTTTGGATTTTATCAGTAAGATTTTCTGTTTATTTGGAAATATCAGGAAGATGTTCTGTTCCACAAAAAAATTATACCACTGCAGAAAAATCCTTGTTTTACTTTCAAATACAATAGTAATGTTTCCTTTAATTGAAATGAAATTTTCCTCGAGAAGAAAATAGCTCAGCAAGGTCAATGTGATTAATAAAAATTGCTTTCATTTTTAAAAAACAACTGGTACCTTAAGGGATTTCCTTAGGCTACTGTTAAGTAGTAGACTCAATTTTAAACTGAGGTCTTTGGAACAGAGCGTAAGTTATGTTTCTATAGTACCACGTGTACGGTTTGGATCCCTAGCTAGTATTAATAAAATACAAATTACAAAAGAATAAACATTAATCTGTAATTCTAAGCTCTGACTTGCATGGTCAATAATTACAACTTCTATATGGAAAAAGATGCAAAACTTTGGTCACTGCATTTCCAGAAGCCATTCTATGTGAACAAAGGGATGTCATTGTTAGTGTATTAAAAAAAAAAATCCAGTTATGATGGTATTTTGGCCTCAAAACCCTGCATCATTGTGTTTATTTAACATTAGATCATGTTTCACTTTTTACAAACAGCCAGAAAATAGCTCAACTTTGTTAAATGCAACCTTGTTTTAAATGCTGCTTCAGGTCTGGCTTACAGCAACAGATCTCTCAAAATCTGATATTAAGGCCATTGCTGCTTTACTAATGCCAGCTGGGAGGAAGGAAAGGCAATATGCACTGCGGGTGAAGAATCAGTTTGGAGTCTACCACCCACTGACTGTGATATCAGTGCCAGCTTTCAGTATTTATTAGTGTTACATTTGGTATTTGTATTAGCTTTTCATTTTTAAATCATTTAAGGCTCTTGGAGATAGAAATATTTACAATTTGAACATCTATGATGAGTATAAGTGAGTGCTGTAGAAATTCTGTCAAATTCTCACATTTGGAAGTGGGTTCCAGTTTGTTTATAATTTTCATTTTGTGTGATTCTGCTCACAGCTGGTGTGGCTGTTTGGGATGATGTGGCTCAACTCATCTTTTTGTAGCCCCTACAGCAAGTGCTTAAGTTGAAAAATAAGGTGAAGAGAAGGTAATGCCATTCTTTTCACACAAGTGGAAGGAAAGTGTCAGCCATTTATTAACCAGTCAGCTGTCTGGGGACTGGGTCTTCAGTTGAGGGTAATGCAGAATGTGAGTTCCCATGGTCATCAGTGACCCGAGAGCAGACAGATACCTCCCGTTTCAGTTGTGCTAATTCCTCAGGGACATCTGTTTTCTTCTTTCTGGACCTTATCTTTTCTTGTCTACTGTTGTTTAGCATATCAATTGTTGTCTGATGGCCAAAGAACAGTATTCTTAAGTCTCATTTTACAACCCGACCTCCTCTTTCTCTTCTAGGTTTAAATGACTACAACTTCGATCTTGTAATGCCTGGAAAGCATGCACATGCATGACCCTTATAGACAAATTCCTCTCTTTATGAAACCCTCTGAGTTCAGAGGTTAAGCCAGGGATTCATTTGGCCTGTAAATCTGCACAGAAAAATGCAGTCATTGATCTTCCTGGTCACAAGTCCATTTAAAATGTAATGAATCTCAGTTTTCATTCTCCATTCACTTCTTGGCAGCATTCTACTCAGAACCATCACAGCGGGTTGTCTCATGCATTCATTCCACAATGTTAATTTGGATTCAACTGAACCCAAACTATTTTGTATAAGCTTGTTTTACAGTTGTTGATAATGATAAAACACAAGGATAAAACGAGCAGACAGCATGCACTCTGTGAACAGCCAAGGATATTCCTAAATCTTTGTTCCATCAGATAAACTACACCTCATCTGTGGTTCGAGAGGGTCCCATCAGGCATGTCCCACATTGAACAGTGAACAGCTCTTGAATTAGGAGAATCTTCCAAATACACAGAATGATTTAGAGCTTGCTTTACAATAATAATAGTTCAAATGATGCTAAACTGCCCTCCCTTTTTGAAACTTCCTAGAAATAATGACATATTCATTATTAGAGCCAGTTCTAAGGCAATACTGAAAGAAAATTAATCCAGATGACATAAGAACTTGCTCCAAACTTGAGCCTTGCATGCTGGTTTGTTTTGCTGGAAGCAGAGAGGGGAGTTTTATGGTGGGAATCCTTGGCTCCACCTGTGTGGCACTAATGGCACAACCATGCTGTAAACCAAGACTTGCAGAAGGTGGAGCTGCACAGGTTCAAGAAGTCAGCAACTAGGCTGAAAATTGAACTGGGGAGTGCAAGGGCATTACACCTGTATCTCCATTGTTTGTTGACTCCAAAAGTTGAATCACAACTACAGTCACTGTAAGACTTTAACCCATGAGAAATTACAGAGTGTGTACTTCAGGCTGGTGTTTGATTGCTCTCTTAGTTCAGTGAAAAAAACTATTTGGTCTATTTTTCCTCTAATCTGCCCAGCTTTTATTTTCAATATTCATAGTACTTTGACACTTCCTTTGCATGTTAGTCACTATATGTAGGTGACAGATTACTCACCAAGTTCACACGCCCTGATGCTTTCTGTGCATGTCACTAAAACGGCAGCACTATGCAAAAACTGGTGGTCAGGAAAGTCTGAAAGTCTTGTTGCACGTTGATGAGGAGCGGAGACTGTAAAAAGTCCAAGCTCTTGATAAGAAAAGTATTGGAGTGTGTAATATATTTGAGAGACATGGTACATGTCAGAAACACCTGGTTTTGAGGCAAGTCAAAACTCAATGGGTCTGTTATTCATTATTGTCTCAAAGTTTGTAAGGGGGGAAAAATATCCAATTGTGCTTTCCTAGCATCTCATAAAAATGTGTAAATGCCAGGACGGGAAGAAGCAACTCTTATTTTCAACACGACTGCTTCAGAGGGAGTGCTGAAAATGTGTTAAAGGACTGCAAGCAAAATCAGAAGCAATTTCTACTGTAACCATTGGATTTCATATGGAGGGTGCAGTGCTAATAAAACTGTCTGCCTAAACGAACAAATGAAATTTGTAAAAAAGAGTATGGCTGCTTGGGAGGACTGGACTCGGTGGTTGCAAAGAAATCAAATAATGTGAAATGGAAGGGTTAGGGCTAGGAGACCTCCACCTTGTGAGAAACTTCAGCAGTGCCCTAGGGAAGCCCTTATAGACTAAAGACCCGAAGTCTGCTGCTTCACAGCCCGCAGGCAAGGAGCTGAGGATGGTTCTTGGGGGTGACCTGCTCCCTGCTGTGTGTTCACAGGCTGCTGAACAGAAACCTGCATTTAGGAGCCTTGCTCGCACCGCTGCAAATCAAACTGAGTGCCAAACAGAGTTCACAGCAGGCAAAGTATCTTTCTTTGGGCCAGAGCCACCGCTTTAACAAAACTACTAAATGTTTCTGTGCTGCGGAGACATTGCTGAAGGGCTGCGCAGAAGGGATCTTTAGAAACTGTGGTATGTGAGAAATCCATTACTTTTCTGGAAAGCGGTGAAATCCTGTCAACAGGAGCATAGCATGGGTTTAGTAAACAGCTTTACAGAAAAGCCATCTACTTGGAATGAATGGGAGCCCTAAATCTGAATCAAACCAGCTCAACTGGAAGAGTTGAGGGGATGAACAAAGATGGAGGAGTGAAAAGAAATGATCTTCCACTCCCAGCTAAGAAAGAAAAGGATCCGATGAGATTCTTGCACTGTTTCTCGAGTTACATTCTGTTCTCTGCTTCATTGTTACTGCTCTCCCCTTTTCCAAACTTATTCCTCTTACAGTAACTTAGATCTGTCCAGTGTAATTGAAAAATAAACATATTTTGTGGTCTGCAAAGTAGACCCTTTTGTCTCTGGTTATGTAGCGTAAAGTCCTGGCTCTTCTGGGCTCGATTTTTGTTCTACTGCACAACCCACATAAGTGTCCAGGTTTTAACTAGGTTCAAATGGTTCTTTAACACCTCAAATCACCATCAGACTTGGTATGAGTTAATGTGATTGGCTCAGGACTAAATGCTGCAGCACCTCAATTCTGACCTCTAAAATAAATTCCCTGTCTCTGTGATGATCCTGTGCTGTGCTTGACTCATAAGCTGCTTCCCCCCCTCCTCATTTCAGCAGCATCACCCTTTTTACTTAAGTGCTTTGTCTCTATTCCACACTTCTCAGGGATGGATATAGTTAAGGCTAAATATGGCTTTTGATTTATGAGAACACACCATTGATTTAAACATTTTGTCTGGTAATAGACTCAACAAGTTACTACCTACTCTGTTTTCTGGCATGATTTTACATGTGTTGTTCTTTCTTTTTGGCCATGGCTTCTCTAGCTAATTGTATAAAAGGCCTTGTCAGGAAAAATAAAAAATTGTTCTTTGGAGGAAAAAGAGGGTTTAACTCTTTTCAGAGTAAGAAAGGATGTGGGCTGTGTGCAGAAGAAAAGGCATGAATGATGGCTGTATGCTCTAGTCAGAGGGCCAGCATAGTGTTCTGTGCAGAAAAGGAACAAAAACAGAAGGGGGGGAACCTTTTAAAGAAATAAATCCCTTGTTGTTTTGTAGTTCTTGCCTGTTTCTGTAATACCAGCTGGTATGGGTTCTCTCAAACTACTTAAATAGCAGTGTTGGTTTATTTTAGGTGTCTCTGCTGTGGCATTTTCTTTCCTTTTGTGTGTGCTTGCTTTAGCTCTTTGATAATCACGTCCAGGAAAAATAACCTATGCAAATATAGAATTACTCATAAAGCAAGATCAATTTCCATAGGCTTCTTGTCATCCTTAATGGGTTTGGACACAGGCATGTTACAACTGGTGTTTTATCGAAGGTCCTGATCCTCTAAGCATTTGCTTGTATGTATGATCGTTATGCATGGAAGTAATTCAGTGGAGTGACTTGCAGGGACAAGCGTTTGGAGGATTAGAAACTTTATTGTTCTGGACAAACATTCGTCTTTAAAAATTTAAGATCAAGTGTTGTGAGGCCAACAATGTGCAAGAAGAAACATTCCCAAGGAGGAATGAGTGCGAAAGGTTTGTGGGGAAAGGTGATATTCTTTATTACTGTAGTGACCACAATTAGAAACAATATACAGTCTTTTGGGTACCTAAAGCCTGAAGATCTGTAGTGACAGAAGTGAGCTTCAAAGCCAAGTAAAAGTTGGGAACAGTTGTTGGAGGGGACAGACTTAAACATGGAATGTGGTAAATCTCTCTGATAGTTTTATTACATGTAGTATTATTGGCCAGGAAAGGTAGACCTTTGGCTGACCCAGTACAGTTGTTCTTAAGCCTCTTGAGTTCTTTTAGCGAAACAGTCTGTTCTGCTTTGTCATAAACTTATTCTACCTTTTCAAGGATTGTCCTGGTCTTTTAAGAATAGTAATAGATAATTAGCACACTGGAAAAAAAGGGAATTTCTGTTTCCCTTCAGATAGACTTGGACATGAGCTTTCTGTGCCAGGACTCCTGGTTATCCTGCCTCCTGCAGTAAACTACAGGGGAAAAGGATTTTTATTTTGACCTGTCATTTACTTCAAAAATTATTCCTGGTTTAAAATGGCAAGAGGTTTTCTCTTTGAAGGGAAATGGACACATGGGAACGTAGCACTGAAAATTGCTAAGTTTTTGAATAGCAATAAAAGGTGATATGGGCACGAATAACACAAAGGAGGAACAAAAAGGTTTAATTTATGGTTCCATGAATGACTTAAATTAGAAAAAAAAAATGGAAAAATCAGAATAAAAATCTGGCAATATCAACACTCACAGAATGTTCTGGTATTTCTTATTTTGCATGTCCCTTTCCTTAGAAAAGATTGCAAAAAATTTTCTTAGTACTCAAATCTGAATTACTTCAGGACTGGGAGAAGTAATATCCTGACTGAAGTGAATGATCTAATTTGCAACAGTTAGTAATACCCAGCCCATACTGAAGGCTTAGACAAACCTAGAGAAGATGAGCATTATGTTTAGCCATTGTGGCACAGAAACAGAAATAAGATTAAAGGGACTGGAACACAGTTTTCTACAGGGTTATTTAGGGGTTTTGGCTTGGCTCTTGCAATACGGAACAGTGTTGGGCAGAGCTGCTGCTAAGCCTGGTGTGAGGTTCTGTGCAGTAACAGTGGCAACATCTCTTGGTGGACACAAGGACACTGGGATGTCCCATCCCTGCCCTTAGAGGGAGTTGTTTCTGAGCTAGGAGCAGGGCATGTCATGGTATCACACCTATAACTGCCTTGTCTGTGAGGAATTAATCAAATTGACTGTATGAATTTGTGTTGGGGTAAAATGTTGCTTGTCAGAAACAGGCCTGAGAGAAACAAATTCCTGCCTTTTTGCTTCTCTGAAAGCTCCAGAGCAGCTACTGACATCTAACACTTGCACCTGTGCTTCGTTTCCTAGGTCCACCCTTCCTTTAGTGCTTGTCCTTCTCTTTTGGGCTTGTTCATCACCCTGTGTTTACCAGAGCTGTGAAGAAGGCTATTTTCTTTGAGGGCCCATCTCAAAAAGTGAAGGGCTGCTCCTCTTTTTCACAGTTGGACTGTGCCCGGGCTTATTTCCAGTGTCAGCTTCATGTTGACTGTCTACAGCCTTTAGAGGAATGTGATCCTGTCAACCCATCTGTAGGAGAATTAGGCTGAGCAATCCTTCCTATGGAGGAAGAACTCCCCCCAGGGCCCAACACCAGGTCTGGGGGACTTGGCTGATGGACTAATGACAATTCTGGAACTTAAAACTCTCATTAAACTCTCATCTGGTTTGATTTTCCTTCTATCTTTCCATTCTCTTTAGAGCAAGGTCAACAATACAGAAGCTGGCTCAGAGAAACGCCAGGTCAAATTCCCCCCCGCATTTACTGAATTCCTTACCTTTGCTCAGCTTACCCTGCCTTCACAGAATGCTGAATCCTGACTCAAATTGGCAATATTTCCTGTGCTTAGTATTAAACTTAAGAGACTGAAACAATTATGGCCAGTTTTAAGCAAGATTACTTTAACTCAGACTAGAAGCTTTGCGAGAATAGCTTTCCTGCAGAGTCAGCCAGAGGGAATCAACAGTACTTTATTAACACAATATGAATTTTGTAAAGAGGAAAATAAAGCATGTGATTTTTGTAGCAAGGCCAGCCAAAAGAAATAACTTGCCCTCCAACATCACAAGTTTCTTTGGGATTTGGAGCGAAATGCAGTACAGAGAGCATTTTGTCTTATCGGATTTGCTTATGAGAAATTTGAGCAATCACTTTTGCTTCTAGAGGTCAAGGTGTTAGTGAAACAAAATGCATCTCTACAGAAGCAAAAGAAGGCTGCAAACTGGGCACGGCTGCTTTAAATTGTTTTGCCATGGCCTATCACTTTAACCTGAAGATAATGCTTTGGGGAGGGTTGAGAAATGGTGCCCTGGACAGGTCGCCCATCTGGAAAAGTGCCACTAGCACCCAAGCTCTGTGTCACCTCTCTCAGGACTTTGCCGTCCTCTTTGTTCTGAAATAGTTTTACATATGCTGTATTTCTTCTGCCACCAGCTGACTGTGAAAGGTACTTGAAGTATTTCAAGGGTATTAGAGGTATTAGCTGATTAAAAACTCCCTGAAACAACTGCTTTCTACCTGAACCTATTGCTCGTATGCTGGGTGGATAGTTTTGTGTGTGCATAACAAATTCAATGCACTTGGGGCACGTCAAAAACCCGCGCTATGCAGCATATGCACCCTTTATATCTGTACAGAAAAATGGATTAAGAGCCTGAACATGAGTGGAGAAGCTTTGTGCTTTAATCTACCCTTATTTAAATACTGGAATAAATACAATAATGGCACACAAAAGAAGCCTTTTGTCTCAGTATTTAAAACAAGCCAGCCCACCTGATTTAAGCGTGGTAAAACAATGTGGTTTTTATCTGGTTTGTAACTGCTTGTGTCACTTCATGTGAAGATGATGAGTAAATCTGAAGTGGTGTTTCAGACATGTTTCAGTAGCTCAGATCTCTGCATTATGTCTATGGTATCAATGCAGAAACACAGTCCAGTCTGGCATAACTTGCCTCATTTTTTTTTGACTCCCTGGATTAAAATGATCTGTATGTGCATGTTGTCCTCTTCAACCACTATATCATGGCTGTCCCATTCATGGATCACTGTGCCTCTGACCTGCTGCCTGCCCATCTGACTTTAAGCGTTTGTAAAGGACAATGTGTAATCAGGATCTGTCAGGCATCCCATTACTGCTTGGGAGAGTGCCTTGCTAGTTCATTTAAGACTTATATCATAGTGCTGTGCTAAAGGTGATACTTGTAGCTAAGACTGTGATTCCTTGAGAAGCCTTTGTGGCAGAAAAACTTCAGTAGGCAATGAGAAGATGAAAGTGGCATACAGTATGTTCCTAAATTTTAAAGAAGGCAACCAAATATGCTGCTCTCTATTTCACTGCTGCTAACGTTCTCGTCCACTTCAAGAGTTCTGCTTCTCAGTGGTTTGTATGAGCGTTCAAACGAACTATCTAATGTTAAATCTGAGGCAATTTCATGCATATGAAAGCAGTCACAGTACTTGAGTTTTCAATGTTTTTCCCAATTGGCTTGTGCAGACTTATTTGAGTAAATCACAATCAGGTGTACACAAAGTGTAAAACCAGGAAAAAACTGAGACTGATATTGAAGAATGTTGCAGAGAATCTGCATATAAAGTTAGAGATACTTAGAGACTCTTGATCAATGCTAATACCCAAGCAGCTCAGTAGTAAGAAAAATAATTTCAAATCTCTGCTGTGACAATTTTAAAAACTGTGAGGAAAAGACGAAGACGAATGTTCCGGATGAGCTCAATTAGAAGGCACTGTCAGGCTGGTATTAAGAGCATCAATTTATCAACAATGTTAACAACTCGGTCATCTCTGCAGTCCAAGAAACACATAGTAATGCCTTGAGATGCCAAGTTCATTAACTCTAACCTTGTAGTTTTGTGAATGAAAAACTGGGGTGCTTTATTTCTGTACCTGTTTGGTGTGTTTCTGGTGTATGATCTATAGTCTCCTTAAATTGCCTAAAAACATGGACAGTCTTAGAGATGGACAACGAATCAAATGCCTTTTGTAGAACTCTGGTATTGCCTCTCTAAATGACTCAGTTCTTCTGCACGTGCTACTCACAGTGAGATACGCTCAAATTAAATCAATTATAAGCAAAAAATGGAAGGCTTTTCATTTTTGTTCATTTATATGATGGCTTAATATGCTTTTTAAGCATCTCCTTGGTAGATGGGGCCAGCATTGCAGTGAGTTGCTGGCAATGTGGCAGAAGAAGCAGACACCTGGTTGGAGTACCCAGGGAGAGGCATGTCCTCCAGGAATTTGGAACTGGACCTGCAGTCCACTCTTGGGCTAGCAAAGTGCCCAAACATCAGTAATTTTCTCCTAATAAAATTGTATAACAGGTAAGGTGGCGTGGGATGTGCAGTTTGAAGGCTCAGACTTGAAGTGCAGGTTTATTCACTAAAATCAATCTTGGGGTTCTTTTGTGTTTGGTGGTGTTTTGTGTGTGGTGTTTTTTGTTTGTTTGTTTGTAGTACTGGAGATCTAAATGTACTGCTTCACAGGACTGTATAGAGATCACTTGTCTGGAACGGCCTTATTACAGGATAGCAGAGCTTCCCAGAGCAAAGAATGTAAAGATTAGGTTTGGACAGGAATGAAATATAGGCACATACGTGGGAGAGGCTGTAATCGGCTGCTCCCGCTAGTTCCCAGGCCTCCTGCAATTGCAAACCTTGCAATACATAAAGAAAAGAACCATGTATTATACACTATTTCCCATAGGAGGATGAAGGTGAAATGATATTTTGGGCATAGTGTTACCCCCTCTGTAGCAGCTCTGAGAGTGGAGCCAATGATGGGAAGCACATGTACACAATATGAAAGATGGCAGAGCTCTGGCTCTGGAATTTGCTCTCTTGGAGCAATTGAATTTTGACTTGGAATACTTCAAGGATTCCTGCAGCTATGGAGGCTGCGGCCTTTAACTTGTAGCCATGCTTTAAACGGGTACGTTAAAAATTGGTTGCTGGATGAGGTGCTTTCCAGAAAAATCTGCGGGAAAGAGCTAGTCTCCCAGTGTTATGAGCAATACAAAACAGGAGAGTAATCTTCCTTTCTAAGCCACCAAAGGATTATTGTGTCAGTAAAATGCTCTAAGAGGGAGGGGAGTATTTGAACAGAATTTAGTTAAGGCTAATGCACTTTCCTAGTATTACATAAATATCTCAGTAAATATTGTATCAGCTCTTTTATGCTGCTATGCTCTTTTCCCAAGTCAAACAATATTGTATTTGGTATGGTATCTTACTGAATGGCACTATGCTGATAAAATTATTTAGTACATATGGATCCTAAAGAGAACTAGCAACCCTCCTTATGCACTGTTAAATCTCTTATTTAGCCTGGGATAGTAACTCTGACTATTGCTCTTGCTTAAGACCTAAGGATGCCTGACATAGCAGACAAAAATTGGGTAGTTTGTGATGTTAATAGCTGGGTGTATTTGAAGTAAATTACTATAAATAATTAGATCTTCTGTTGTATCTGCACAGGACTGAAATGCAGCTTGACTTAAAAGCCCTCGAACCTGACCTGGGTAATAAAAACAACCTGCTTGATGGAGTCTGACTAATCTCCTGTGCACTGAAATTCTCAGTAAAACTGAAACATATTGACTTGGGAAGGAGTGGTGAGACTCAGGCTTCAGGCACGTTCTTGTTCAGCCCACAGAAATACTACCTTCAAACCTTTTCAGAGTTAAGGTGAGATTCAATCCAAGTATAGGATTTGGATTGACCAACTTTAACTTTGCACTGGGAAGAGTTTACCTAGATGCTTACCAAACACAGGAGCACACTGCTCACTTAACAAAGGGGTAGTCTGGTGCTTTCAAGGGAAATTAGCTCAAAGAAAAAAAATACGCCTTGCATCATGTGCCCTTGACATGGCTTGCCATCCCTGGGCTTGCAGTCAGTGTATGGCTGTCACCTGGAGCCTGTAGCAGCTGCTCCACTATGGAGATCTAGAGGCTGATGGGATTTAACCTGCTTCTGTGCCTGTGTTCTTTCCCTTCTTTCAACTGCCCATCATTTCTGCTTAACCCTTCTGGAATTGGGATATTCCGAAGAACCTACTTTCACGGAAGTTGTGGTCTCAACCTTAGTGGTACCTTATGGCAGTTGAGTTTGAGTCTCATTGCATATTTGAAATCTGTTTAAAAAAAAATAGAGATGGGCTATTTTTTCCAAGGTGAAGAAGGGCAAGGAGAAATGGAACTGGAGGGGAAGAGCTCTCAGCAGTGTGGTTAACATTGCACAGATTTCCAGCAGAAGCCTGGATTTTCTGTGTCAGATGATGCAAGTCTCCTGAATGTGGAATTCATTTGAAATTCAGCACTTAAGTAACTTCAACAATTTATTAAATGAAAATTAAGCCACAATGCCCTGAATCAGCTTTATATTCCATCAGACACTCTGCTGCTACAGTCCCCAGTGTGTAAACTCCAAAAAAAACTCACTGCCAGTGAAAACAGTGAAAGAACTGTATTTCAAAATTAAATATATCCTTCTTTTCTCTTGCGAGAAAGACTAACAGGTTGTCATTTACAGCTACATTCCCAGCAGTAACTTGCATGTCTTCATTCTCTCTATGGTCAAACCTGACTTCCTGACAATCAAGTCTTTTATCTGTCTCAACTTGCTTGGTGGCATACGGGTTTGAGGACTGCTCTTTTGTGTTTGCGTTGGACACACTTAATATTTTCTATCAGTTTGTAGTTCTAACTGTCCCTAATTTTCAACTTGGTAGCTTACAGGATCTATTTTTCCTCTTCTGATTCTTGCCTCTCCAGCTCCTGGTGACTGTTTCTGCTACCCCTTTGCTGTGCCTGTGTCAGTCCATTCCATGTTTCTTTTTTCCCCCCCACTTGCCCCCTTTCTTATTTGCATTTTACAGAGACAATGCTGAAAATGTCTTTTCTACCTCTTCTGCTTGCTTTTCCAAAGAGATCATACTGTGGAGCAAGGGCTGTAGCTTGGGAGCCACTGCTTTATGCTTCGTGTTGATTTTTGTTCTCCTTACTTCTAAGCTTTTCCTTAGTCTTTCTCTTCCCAAAATATCTGTCAAACACCTCTCCTCTGCCAGCCACTGACACTTCAGTGCCTCTCTGTCCTTCCACCAGGCACCAGTGGGACTCCTGATTCTTTTTTTCTCTGCCTGTTTCTTGTTCGTGTATCCCAGCATATCTTCATTCACTTTGCTGTTGGCAAATTGGTTCTTCTACCTGCCCTGTATATTAACTTGCTGGGGAAGATACCTCTCCCTGTCACAGTGGAGTGAAAAAATAGCTGTGCTGGGTCTTTTCCTCTTTCCCTTGGGATTCATGCCCTTCTTACTTTCTCATTGATTAGGGCTGTGCTATGATAGCCAAACCAAGAGAAAAATCAGATGGCAGAGTAGACCCCACTGGGTCAAGCTAGGTGTCAAGCTGGATTACTAGAACAGAAACCAGCTCTGAGGTGAAAATCAGTTATCAGTGTTAAATACCCAGCAGAAATCCTGTCTGCTGTTAGGACTCTGTTTGAGAAAAGAATAAAGAAAACGCAGTGTGTGAGAACTGCAACCTAGCACACCCATTGAATAGGGCACAGTACTGCAGCATTTTCCAGAAAAATCCAATCAGTTTTTAAAACATGTAGAGCTGTATTACAATAAGCTGCTGGCAAGTGTGAGTCCCTGAATGTAAGGGATGTTTGTGTTTTTGTGAGTATCTATGACAACAAATAAATCTAATGTTTGGGAAGTGTCCTTGAGAATATCAGTGGGGGGTTTGTTGCATTATGTCAGTAACACTTAGCATTTTCAGACTTTTAATTCCTAAGTATTACTATAGATGGGTATGAGTACTTTAGGAAAATGAACTAATTAGTTACAAGATCTTTTTTCTTGTTTGCAAATGGCACCAGCTCAGACTAATGCTATTTACTTTAGCTTATTCCAGACTTCTAGACATAGAAAGGAGTGAATATTTTTAGGAGCTTTAATACTAAGCGGGAGGCTCAGTCTCAAGGTCAATGGACTGTGGGTTTCTGTGGGTCACTTTCAGCCATTTGAGGAAGGTAAAAAAGGGAATCTAACCTAGATTTGTTGTAATGGTCTGTGTTGCCTCTGTAGTGCTACAAATCAAAAAGCAGAAAGCAAATGAAACCAGGAATTGATCCTACAGAATAGCGTGCAGGATGGGCATGTCTGTAAGAACAGCGCTAGAAGTGAAGAGCAGGATAGGACAAAGAGCAACTTGCCCTTGTGCTAAGACTGTTTTTGGTCCTCTAATTTTTCCTTGCTGAACAGCAGCTGTATCCCAAATACGCACACTGAGGCTTATTGCTTTGGCCTTAACTCATTCCATCCATTTCACTCCCATGTCCCATACTGTGTTCTTAGAAGTTGAGTGAGTGAGAGTAAAGAGGTGTCCTGTATGTATGTACAGAACCACACCTATGGCTGTCTCCACACTGCATTGCCTGACTCCCTGGAACTGGGTCTGTAATGGGGAGGCCATGGACCCCTGTAAAATATCTGGAGAAAGTTATGCACTGAAAAGGGGACTCGGAAAGCCCAGTCATTGGCAGCACAGTGTGCTTCTTCTTGTCTGTTGGTGCCTGATCTGGGGCTTCATGGGGGATGTCTCTCCTGTGCGAGCTCAAGTATCTGACCATTCTCATCCCTCTTGCATTCTAACCTCTGATGATTAACGTTATCTCAGTTCTTGTCTTGTGTGAACAGCTGTGCACTCTCTGCAGTGCACTGGGCAGGGATTGGCAGCACCAAAACAGCTGTATTAATTTTCCACTTTTGGTTTTAGCATTTTCCCAGTGTCACTGCCTGACACTATCTGTTACAAAACTCTGTTTCTCAGCTGATCACAGGTTTGTCAAGCCATTTGTACTGGAAATGTAGAAGTTGAGCATCAAAATTATAATATATAGGTCTGAAAATACTGGCTGACATGATTCTGTTTTTTTCCAAGATGGAGACTAGTTCAAGACATAACTTTACTTACGCTAACTAAATGAAAATGTCTAATTGGACCCATCTTTTTACTCCCAACATTTAGAACAAGGAGTTTCATCTTGCCCTTTGGAACAGAAGTGTCTTTGCTGTCCCTATAAAATTCCTATCTCCAGAGGCTGAGCTGGCAGGCTCTGGATAATTTTGCCTTTGGTCTACAGTCAACAGAGCATTTGGAGCTTTATGGTTGAAAACTGCAGAGACAGAAGCTGGGAATGAGATGGTGTGGGGAAAAGTCTTGCTGGGCAAAGTGATTTAGAAGCAAGCAGGCTGAGGAGAAAAGTGGAGGAGAAGAGACTGGTGTGAAGAAGAACCATGCTCATTATGCCTTTGCTAATGTGTGACTGTTCAGATCTGAATGAGCTTTTAATGTTGCTAATGCATAATTTATATGAAAGCGTGGCAAGAGGTGTGCAATGCAAATCACGCCTGATGAAGAGATGAATATGTGCTTGCAGATGCCTGAAGTTCTGAGCATTCCTGCAAGATGCTGAGGAAAAGCCTCATCACAGGCAGAAAACCTATGGAGGAGCTTTTCAGTGGAAAAGCCCAAAGTGCCACAGCACTGAAATAGTTTTCCCTGATCTTGCACCGGTGGTGAACTGCTTTGGAGAGCAAGAGTATGTGCTCCTGCCTGTAACACCCTTGAAAAAGCCCAGATATTGATAAACTTGCTTAGGAACAACACTGAATCTCCTTGGAAGTTGATGAGAGTCTACTTAGAATGAGGACTTAGCTCTGTGAAATAATATCAGGACTTGACTTTGTTTTCAGTAACTAAGTCAGTAAGCAAAATATCACAGAAAGGAGACTTTATTCAGGGAAGATTGCTAATGACTTTGTGGTTTAAGATATCTGAATATCTATCTGGAGGGGGAACAGTAGCATTTGGAAAGCTGGTGAAGATGTGCTTATGTACAGTGTTGATGCACTTGGTGATTTAATTGTTGTTCATGAGGATGACTTGTTATGTTGAAAACCCCTTAGGAAGCTTGATTTGTACCTGCAATATTTCAAGAATCTTGTTTTTTGTTCCTTAATTATTTCAAACTTTTGATAGATCAATGAACAAAATTCCAGATCAGCAGCAGAGTCCTTTGCATATGTTTTTAATCACTGTATAGAGGTGGCAATCATAAATTGACCTGTACATTCACAGAACCTTACAAAACTGGAAAAGCGATGTATTTCTGAGTTTGCGGTGATTTAGAAGGCAGAACTAGTGATGTTATCAATGTCTCTCTGGAGGCGTGACACTAGGGTTCAACTGGTCTTACCGTTTCAGATACCCGCCACCAAGATTTATCTGTGTTTCACCAAGTATGAGAAATATATGAATCCAGGGGCTTCCGACTGATCCCCCCAAAAGCCATCAAGCCGCCTATATTAATGTCAGCACACTAATAAATTTTTAGCACACACTGAAGCAGGCAACTTCTGCCACCGCACAGAAGCTTCCCAAGGTGTCCCCTGCCTCTTGTAAATCCACAGACACCCAGTAAAGTAGATTAACTGCAGATGGACTTAATAGCAGTTGTTCCTCCTTTGGAATTAGAGGGGTTCACACTTTTTAAAAGCAGACAATGTGGTGTTCTCATAAGCAAGAAAGAACGAATGAAGGTTTGTGGTGTGTGGTGGTTTTTTTTTTGTTTGTTTGGTAGTTTTGTTTTGTGTGTGGTTTTGTTGTTGTTTTGTTTATTTGTTTTTGTAATGGCTGTCAGAGCTAGGTAGTTGGTTTCAATCAATGGGAAAACAGGTTGCAGAACTGTGGGCTCCACTCTCTCCCACCATACACAAACAATCCTCTTGTTTATGATAACTTATTTTCCCTCTGTTCAAAGAAACCCAGTGGGCTATTTGCTCTGGTACTCCTCCAGTAAGCCAGTGATGCATTTGCATTCCATTCCCTTGCTCCCTCCAGCCCTGAAGATATCTGCCAAAATTAGTCAGTAGATAACTACTCAGTAGAAGCTTTACAAATGTGTTAGGCAAGGCTCGAACATTACCCATTAATGTTTACAGCTCCTAATTACGTTAATTAATCAGTCTTAGAGGTTGTCTCACTTGGGAGCCCAAAGGCAGGATTTTAGTTCCCACAGATGTGCTTTAACTGGCTCAGACTCTGTGCCATGGCTGCTTGCAGCGAGCAGCTCAGCGTGGTCTGGCTGCCAGGGTATTTATGCTGGGCCTGGACAGGTTTTGCTGTCAGAGCTCTGTTCCTGTTGGATTTTGAAGCTAGCTTTGACTATCTCCATCTGGGAGCAGGCTGAGCCATGTCCAGGGAGACTGATATTAATTGTGAGCTGTTTCTGCAGAATGGCCTTTTGCTATGGGAGAAAGGCGTTCAGAGAGCACTTTGCACCAGCAATAATTGTTATGACACAGAGATTACTGCCTTTGCAAAATATGTAGTTGTTAGCTCTGTCAGAGAAGAGATGAAACTGTTGATAGAGAAAAAGGATGTCGTCTCTTCTATTAATGTAGTTTTGCGGGAAGACTAAGTGTTTGGGCAGAGGAGGACACCCAAGCCAGTGCCATCATCTTTCAGAGCTTCATTTCCACAATCCAGAGCTTGTCTTCACTCTCCTGAGGAAAATGAGAAGACTCAGAGAAGAGGCACAACCCAGACTGGCTGCAGAGTGATTCAGAAGAAGCTTCTACTGGTTTTCTGCTATTTCCTAAAGAATTTGGTTTGGGTAGGCTTTCAGCTCTAAGTACAAGAATCTTAACAGAAGATAAATTGAACTCCAGCAAAACAGGTAAGGACAGAAGAAAACTGTGGTGCAGATACAGATCACTTTCTGATTTAGTTCACCTCATTCTCATATGGTGGAATTAGCAGAAAACCACTTATTTATCCTCATTTGCATAATATCCTGATTTTAACATTGAACTCATGGTTGCTTCTGGCTGATGATTTTTGCTCCCAAGTGGAATGTCACATACAAATGGCTTTTGAGTGTGTGACAATCCTTTAATGATGACAGGGTAAGCAAGTACTGACAATACGGATTAGGTAAAAGAAAGCCGTTCATCACCCATCTATAAATGGATCTTGTGGGCAGTAACTCCTGTCTCTGCTGAATATAAAGTACCAGATACCAGAGAGGCAATTTTTGGTAGGTTCCTACAGGAGAAATGCCATTGAAGGGCTGTTAGGGAAAAAGGGAATGCATTTTCCAGAATAATAGGGCATTGTATGGACAAAGAGGACTGTGATTAAAGGGCTGGTGGTGTTCCAAAGACTTCCAAGACTGGAGCTTGCTCTTTGAGAGAACTGTCTGCCATAGCAGTTCATTGCACTAAAACTGGTTATTACGCAATTTTCCTATCAGCTGTTTTGTGAACTGTTGCCATATTGCGTAGAGACCATACTCCTTGGTTACCTGGAAAAGTGCTTCTGGTCGGCTGATGGCACATACGACGAGCCAGACAGGACTGAAAAACAACACGGATTTGGATGGTCTTGGAGCAACAATTCCTCAAACCAGAGGTGAGGGGGTGCCACAGCTCGGTGCTGCTGAAGTGTCATCTGTCTCTGTCCCGTTGGCAAGACTCCAGCTGCTGATGGATTGCCTGGCAGCTTTCACGCATGTTAACATTAACTTCATAAAAAGCAGTGTGTACTGAGTGTGAAATGCGATACGGGCAGCGCCTGACACAAATGAATACTTTCCCTATTCTGCAGAGTTTCAGTGCAAAACCTCTCGCTCCATTCATCTTCCTCCTGCCTCCTCCTTCCCCACCCCCTGCTACCTTGGGAGCCCCAAGAACAGGCGTGTTGGCAGTAAACTCAGCTCCACAGACAGTCTTGTGAAAAAAAGGGAAATATTACATGATCACTTCCTATTTCTTCCTCTTTTCCTTTGCATCAAAGTCTGGGCTGGCTGTCAGGAATGTTCAAAATGAATAAATAAAGCACAGAAACCCCCCGCTTCAGATGGAGTCTCATTCACTCACCACGAAGCTTGGCCAATTCGTTTTCTGACAGTACTCAAGTCAGCAGGCAGAGCAAGAAGATCATTCAAAGCTAATCAGTAAAGTGTAAACCTATTAGGAAAGCACATTTACCCCTTGCTGCCTCCTTCCTCCAGAAAACCAATCCCCAAATCTGTGGGAATAACACATAATGTACATAAAAGTTGCTATTACTTAGATCCCCTGTTATTAGGTCAGCAATGCAACTGATGAAATGCTCCCCAGAGCATGGAGCAGTGGCATATAAATCCTGCAAGAAATTCACAGCGTAATTTGTTACAGCTAGAGGGCATAAGATACATTACAGCAGAGCCTGTGTATTAGGCTCTCCCCTGTGATTCTTGAGGCTATCTCTGGTAATAAAAACCTCATCTTGATTTCTCATCCTTTGTATTGATTTCTGTCAAAGACGACTTTCTTTAGACAAAGATACTACTATATTTCTCTGTATAATAAGAGGATTCTTCTCCCCTCTTCTCCTTGTCCCTTTTTAAAATTTGTTTCAGCGATGACCATGAGGAAGATTCATAATTTGTGAACTGTAGTTATGTACATTGAGTAAACAGGAGGAGACATTGAGGACAGCTTTTGCATATGCACTCCAGACCCCTAAAGGTGAAAATAGAGAAAAATATCACTGGTCTGGAATAGTACAGGAAATTGAAATTAAAACCCCAGCTATGTAATCGCTATATTTAATGTAAAGCTCTGTTGTTAATGTAATGGATGTAATCTGTGGGAATGAAGGAATTGAAATCCAGACTCAGATGTATATAATCATAGCAACTGTTAATTTTGGAACATTCATACTCCTGTTTTCTGAATCTTTTAGCTATCTTGAAAAACAGGGAGGCCTGTAGGTATACTGCATGATGCTTTTCAAAAAAAGCTTTAATTTTTCTAGCATGGTGCATAGGGACAAGGCCAAACAGAAATCTAGAAAGCGTTCTATGAATGATTTGCAAGACAGATAAGAACTGCTCCACAGAAGCCAATACAGATAAACAGAATGATGGATGGTAAGGTTGCAAAATGCATAGTGTTATATCAAAAATATTTTGTCTTCTCTGCAGTGGGTTTGCTATAAGAAACTGGAACACCGACATCTAATCTATTCCTTTGGGTTTTGCTTTATTTTGCTTTTTTTTTTTTTTTTTAGCACGTACCTTTATAAAGAAGCTGTTTTGGATCTTGAAATGACTGAAGCTATGCCTGTGTTCCCTTGTGCAAAGAAAGTGGTAAATACTTGTAAGAACTGTTTTAAGCACATATTAAATTTCTCTATTTATTGCTTTTGTAATCTAGTAGCAGCTGTGCTGAAAGATAATACCTGCTAATTGTATTTGCTATCACATTCTTTTCCAATTGAAGGATAAAATAAGGAAGCTTGGTTTTATTTTTTTTTTAGTACATACAGCAAAATTTATTCAAAAGAATTTCTGTTTCCCTTTAGCTATCTGTTTATTTAATAGACTATGGAAAATGGTAAACTGTCAAAAAGCCTAGTTAAAGAATAATTTATAAGCTACATTTAGGTGTTCATCTTGTAGACTGGCTTAGCAGAGAGCCAAAATATATCCTGGCAGGTAATAATTAATGTAAACCTTGACACTTTGGATCCAGCTCACTGTTCAGCAGGCCAGGCAGGAGCAGCATGCAACTCGTGCTAGTTCTGCCCTGTCTGTGGCACGCACCACACAGAAAGCTTGGCTCTGCATGACACACGTGCTCCCCATGTGTAGGAATTTGCTGCTTTTTTTTTTTTTTTTAAACCTATTTTGGATGAAAGTGAATGTGTCTGCAGGAAAAAATATTTTGGTCACTTAAACAGAGGCCTCCTGTGAAGAGCAGGATGGCAGGCAGCTCACTCTGACTCCTCTCAGTCCCATAAATCACTGCATCACTCAGCCAGATTCAAATGAACTATAATATTGGGTGATGTCCAGCCTTTGCTGAAGCTGATGGCAGCTCTCCCACTGACTTCACTGGGGGACAGAATTTTATGTACGCTAAATCATCAGAATAGCTTTTATCAATGAAATCTGTCCAGCTTTTGCTGAAATGTGCCTCACTGTTTTTTTGGAGATGATGCTACACATTAATTTAAAAGAGAGTAACAGGGAGTATGGTCAAACACAGTGCTCTGACTGCAACAAGTCTGTCACTGTCCCTCTGCCACCAGAGGTGACCTTGCTCTCAGGCATGCCCTATAACTGCACATGCAGTGCAGTTTCTTTAGCTGTTCTCCATCAAAACGGTCTGATTGAGATTAAAATTGCTTTTTGGTTCATGTTTTTAATATCTGATCATTTCAGATGGGTGGGTGGAGAAGCAGCTCGCTCTGTGGTTATTCCACAAGGTTGGAGGGGATCTGTTTTCTCAGGCTATCCCAGCTGCAGCAGAACAAGGTGTCTGACTTAAAGGCTTGTCTATAAGCAGTACTGTCATCAATTAACACAGTGTGTGGGTATATCTTAGTCACATTTAATATAATCACTTGCTTGGCCAAAGCATATCTATGAAGCTATCCAAGACCAATTAATGTGCCTATATTCAAACTTCTGTTTTAATCTTTGCTAATTTTCAAGTCTAGATGAGATTCAAGAATACTGAACCTGACTAGACCAGACAACTTAAAGGTTAACTAAATAACTCCTTATAGCATGTTTAACCACGCATTTGTATGCTGGGATACTAAGTCTGCCTATAGCCTTGAAGTCTCACCTACAGTTGGGCCCCTGGGCACACCTGGGATATAAATGTAGCAACAAGGTCCCATTTCACTTCTAAGGGCTACTGAATAAGAAAGCTCAGCATTTACACTCCACCTTACATCTTCAGAGTATTTAATAGATATATGAGACTGAGGTTGCTTATGCATTAGGTAGTGAGGGTTTTAATGAACTGCTCATTCAGCCATTCCTCTCCACCTTCCTTGATCGAACGATGGCTTCAGCTTCCTCCAAATGACCCTTTGGATTGGTTAGGCTCTTGCTCGGCTCTGCTGTTAAGTGTCTCCATGGAATGGATTTTACTTTTCATAACGTCTTATAACTGTCTTTAAAGAAGTTTATGGCTCAGTCTTATTCTCTGTGAGACTGACTGTTCTCTGCTAATCTCCTACAGAAACACTGTTATTGGTTTATGCAGTCCTTCAGTTATTTCTCCTCAAGCTCTGAAGTCAAGTTAATTGGACACGATTGACCTATGTTAGAGAATTACTATTAGATGAGTAATATTAAGCTAAGGAAACAAGATCATTTTGTACCACAGAACATGCTGGGAGTTGCAGGGAGCGGCAGGAAAGGCAGCTGAAGAGGTGTGCAGATCAGGCCCTGGGAATGGGGTGGATTTAGGGAACAGGGAAGTGCATTGTAATAACTGAGCTTTGCAAAACAATTAGTTCTTCCTAAAGAAGAGCTAGAGGGGGTAAAAATATACTAGAGTCTCAAGTGTCTGTAAGAGGCAAAAATACTAAAAGGAAGAGAAACATATTGTGGCAAACCTGTGAGAGTGCTGTTTTTCTTATTGCTTTTTTTTTTTTTTAAACAAGCACTACCTGTTGTGTAGCTACCAAAATGCGATTAAAGTAGTCAAGGAATAAATACAACAGGATTTCGTCAGAATGCATTTGCTGTTTCCAACTGGAAACTGCATGCTGAAGGCAGGTACACTGAAAAAACACTGAATGATTAATGGACAACGACAGAGATCTACAAGACAAATACGAGCCTTGTAACATCACTAAGCAGCTCAAGACAAAAACACTGGAAGGGTTTTTGCAGAGCAGTTTTATGCAGAGCACCTGTAACCTTGCTGCTAATTCCTGGAACTTTTGGGTGCTGCTTCCCAATTTACTTTTACAAGCTAAGCCACTGGATGGGGTAAATCCTGAGGAAAAAAAACCCCAAACACACCAAGGTTCCCAGCCCAATCACCACACTTTTATCATAAAACCAGTCTATATTCCTTTCTACAAGGCTTTACAGTATTAATTGCCCTATTGCCAGTCTCAAAACTTCTTCACCTCAAGTAAACTTCCTGAGAGAACTATAGGTGTCAGCATTCAGTTTAAAAATGTGTAAGTACGTGCTTAACTCTACTGAGACGTGAAGTTTCACTGAGATCAGCAGCACTACTTCAGTAAAGTTGCATTTGGAGGAGTGTCTTGAAGGTCAGGCCTCAAGTACAAATGTACTTCAGATTCCTGTGGCTGCTGGATAATACCAGCAGCAGGCACCTGGACTGCAGTCCTGGTGACGTGATATGATTTGTTATAGCAAATAATTATACTTCTATCTCATGGAAGACTGCGTTCTCTCTCTTAAACCTTATGTATTCACACAGGGAAGAAAGTCAGCGTGCCTAAACTTTAACTATGCGTCTTTTAATTCCAGAGCTGGAGCCCAAGCTAATAAGCAATCTGATGCTGCAGTCAGCCTTTCAGGGTGCACCTCTGACTCCCCCTGGACTAGGAAGGAGTGATACACTATTCTGATTTCCCCAGTTAGGGGTCCTGCTGCTCAGTGATCACCAGCTGAGACTGGGATCACCACTGTAAGACGGATTTTGCAATTTGTAAGAATCAAGCTCTTTGGGTTAAATGGACTTACTAAGGGGTAAGTGTTTATCTCTGCTCACCGGCACTCAATGAAACACTGGCTGATCTCATCCTGGAAATTTTTCTTGATGTAGAGCCCCTCTGTTTCTCTCAGCTTGTCCTTGATGGATACCTCCTCGTGTGTCTCCTGGACCTCATCTTGTGGGGTATTGACTTGCCTAGCGTGCATCTGCGAAACGCTCATTGTCTCTAAGTGAGGAGGTAGGCTCTGGAAATGACAAGAGGAGAAAACAAAAGGTACAAATTAAAATAAACTTAATATAAACTGGCATGCCAGGTTGACAGTGAATCTGAGCTTAAGCCTTAATTTATTTGCAGGAAGCCAGGAACAAACCCTGTGCTCATAAAAAGTGCCTGGATGCACACAATGGTCTATTGTTAGCGTTTCAGCATTAATTAAGCACACTGCAATGTACAAAAACAACCCTTCCAGCGTGGGATCCTGGGATCTCAATGAGACAGGTGAGAAAGCTGCTGTTCTGCAAATGCCAACTTTATCCATGTCAGAAGGGTGCCAGAGATTTTTTTAATTGAATTTTCAAATGTTTGGACTTCCCATTGGTGCTTTTTAATTAGCTAGTATTGTTTTTAATTTGTTCACTTAAATTTTTATATGCACCGCTTGGTCAGTGGTTTCCTGGTATTTTGTTGCAGCTGGTCATATTCTGTTAGGAAAGTAACTTCCCTTGAGGAACAACAACAACAAAAAAGAATAAACAAACCCCCAAACACTTGAAAAAAAAAATCATAGCTCCCCAAGTTTCCCATGATTTAATAACCTTGGCAAGAAGGACTTCTAAGTCTTACAATGATTTCTGCTTTGTGATTGATTTTACATGTGTACTTTGAGAAAAAGGAAAGTCTTTCTGGTATGCAAATACAGAAGCATGAAAAATACCATCTGTGTGGGTGGTCTCAAACTTTGCATTTTTTAGTTTGCAATGGTTGAAAAAGTTAAGGTGTTTCCAATGCTTTATGAGCTATTACTGCTTTGAAAGTGTAAAGCATATCCTAAAAATTAACTTGGAAATTAGCTTTGTTTTGTTTGCCATTTTAGAACAAAATATTTTCCACACACTTGGGAAGTAGTAATCATATTGTCTGATAGTGTATATCAGATTTAGGAATATAAAAGAGGAGAAAATATGATAATCTGGTTTTGTCATATGGTGTGTTTTACTTCTCAAAGTTAGTGACTATCTGACATATAGGTGGCAGCATATGTGAACAAAAGCCTAGGACTGTTGGTTGTATGAAAAAAATATATATACTATTACGCTCTGGCTTTCCACTTTCAGAATGTATAGAAATTGTCCTTAAATCAGCACATCTCAGACTAATTTAGTAATACATTCTTCTTGCTCTGGTAATGTATTTTCTAGTGTGCTCCAAGTCCTAATTTCAGAGCTCTCCTGCGAAGACAAAAAAACTTCTATCAAAGGTTTGGCCAGCTTATATTTAAGATCTGTTATTTGGTGTTCTTCTGTGCTTCGACCAGGTTCCAAAAATCACTAACAAGTGCCAAGCAAATTTCGTTTCAGAAAGTACTCAGCGGGATTGCACACTATCCAAAGTAAGCGCAGAGGCCCTGTTCAGGAAAGCAATTTATTGCCTTCCCTGCATCTGTGATGTGTGACTCGCACTATGCAAAAGGAATTAGTCAAGGCCACCAGTGAGAAAATATTCAGGAGGAAACAAAATGAGCAGCATGCTTTTTAAAAGCAGCTGCATATGTTCTCTTCCTGAATATATGACCCAAAATGTTGCCTTTCATCCTGAGATGTTCACTCATGCTTCACTTTCCACAGCAGTCGACTGTTTCCAATCTTAATCTTCAATGACACCTATTTTTAAGTATGGGACAGCTAATATTAACAATATTTATTTGTATTTCACCTGAATTTCACTGTTGTCTGCCTTATTAATATTAAGTGAACCTCAAAATAGTCAGATGTGATGCTGTTTTCTCAGTGCTCATCTGGAAACCAGAGGGAGACCCACAAGTCTTGCTTTCCAGATTGTGATCTAGAAACAAGATCCACTTCCCTTGGCCAGTTTCCCACTCAACTATTTGCTTCACTACAGTAATGGCTGCTTTGCTGAGAAGTTCCCACCAGAGTTTGACCACCCAGAGGTACTAGTATTAGGGCTACTACTGAAGAGATGACCCAGCATGACTCTTTCATGTCTTTGTATACTACTGTAGCACAGTGGACAACCTGTGAGGTTTCCTAACTAGGTGCTCACCAGGTGAACCTGGGGAAGGGCTGTTTCATCTTGAAATATGTTTTCTAGCATTTCATGTTAAATATATCTAAGAAGTGATAATGGAAAGGACTTTGGGAGCGCAAGAAAGGGACCAAACAAGTATTTCTATGAGCAAAGGTGTTTGTGATGAGTGTTGAAGATGTCTTCCTGGGTGGGCAAAAGGCCTCCCCCTCCTGTCTCCTTCGGGAAGTGACAGAATCCATACTCAAGCCTGGGCAACTTGGCATGAGGCGCACAAAGATATCTCCAGCTTTAGTGACGCTGATCTGTGCCCGACATGGAGAAACAGGCTCCTCTACAGGACACATCTGAATGTTTAATGGTGAAGTGTTGTGAGATGGCTGACCAGATGAATAGCTTATTGGTGCTGAGAAGGGGCAGATCCCCCTTCACCCTAGCTGCTGCATGTGTGGTCCCTCCCATCTGCACAGGCTCTGCCACTCACCTGGCCCTGCAATGAACCAGTTCAGCTCTCTGAGAAGCAGAAAATAATCCCTTTTGTCTTTCCTGCCTCTTCAGGTTAGCTGTCTCCTGGTATAAAGAGGAGGTGAATAAGCTAGCAGAGGCGGCAGCAAAGGGGTAGACCCATAGCAAGGGAAGTGGTGGGTGAGCATGGGACTAGGACAACATGGAGAGTGAGATGGTATATGCAGCAAAGATAGGAGAGCTTTTTTTGCCATCTTTGCACCTTTCCTGTGCTCTGCTCCTCCTCTGTACTGCTCTCCACCAAGTCCTGAGGGAACCTTTGAACAGCTACTTGTCACTGCAAATTTACTATTGGCATATCTTTTATCAGCACCAAAGCCAGATAAGGTAAGAACTGTTTGAACTGGCAAGAACATTCCCATGCGAGCAAGACCAGAAGCAGAAGATTCTTATCTCTAAGTGAATTAATACAGACCATATCTACACTTGAGTCCAGAGTCAACGAAGCTGGTGTGGACACGGTCCAGGCAGCTCTAAACCAGCTGGCTCAAATGCTGATAGCAACAAGGCTACAGAACACACTCTGGTTGGCAAAATCTAGCCAAGCCTTGAGTAAATATTTGTGCAGCTACCTGTCTTAGCACCATACAGTTATCAATATATCTGCTGATACTAGTTTGAGCTGCACTTAAACTCCTAAGGCTAAAGTACAGGCATAACCTTGTAGAACAGCTTATGAAAAGCAGCTTTATTTTTTTTTAAATATTTCATACTTTTAATTTTTTTTTTTTTCCAAAGCCTGTTTTACTACAAGAAAACAAAAGGTAAAAGAACAACTTATACATACAAGAGTCTAGCTATTCGCCTTTGATAACCCACTATAGAAAGGAATGAAAGAGAACAGGGAAAGTTGGTAAGACCATATTCTCATTTGACTGCTTTTTTTTTTTTCCCAATCTTATTGATTTCTTGTTATTAATATTCTCTAAATTAAGGCATATGCAAAAGGGTTTGTTTACACAGAGGAAAAGGCTGTTGCTGATGTGAAATGTGCTGTTGCTTGATTGCTTCTATCGCAGGGAAAATGGAGCTGGCTCAGACCTAGACAGCCAGATAAGATGGACAAGGACAGTAGGTGTTGGAGAGAAGCCAACACGAGAGGATGACATGTCAGGTATGAAAAGATAATTGATTTGAGCAGGAGTTGACACTGCTGGGCAAGATATTGAGATGAGTAGCAGAGAGATAGGTTAATAAATAATGAAGTGCTTTGAAGTTGGCCCAGCACTGGACAGACAGTTGCCAAACCAGGGGCTCCTCCTGTAGTGCAAAGCCCTGACAATAGCACGCTCCAGCTCAGATGGGTGACGGAGAGCGTGAAATGAAGAACAGAGCTAGTTGTGAGGAGTCCTGAAAGATCTGTGGCCGTCTAATGTGTAACATACGCAGGGTGCCCTCATTACAAGTGAAGACCAGGAGGCCAACATGTCACGAACTGAGGCCAGCTTCTGGTCTGGGGGAGGTGGTAAGCGCTGAACAGCAGTGTGGAAATCATGCCACAGTTATTTTATTTTATTTTATTTTATTTTATTTTATTTTATTTTATTTTATTCATATTATTTTTAAAATAAAAAAAATACAGCTGATGTGACTTTCTGTTCTGTTACTTTGAAATCAATGTGGTTACATCAACAAAAAAAATAAATTAGACTTGAAAACAAGGAGACATCAAGAGAACTTACGTGTAAGTAGTCTAACAAGTAAAATGGAGACCATCTTCAAAACTGCTTGCCTGGTCTATAAGAGCTGATCCAAGTGCACTTAAGGGTGTGAATGATCAAGAGAAGGAATCGGTTGGTAGAGCGTAGATAGGAAGCAAGATGAACTACATAAAAGGATGATTGTCAGTGAATTTAGCAACGTAGCCTAAAAATAGACACTTCGGCAGCAGGAGGTTCTGAAGACACAGAGCAAGATGTCCAGATGATGTAATTGTACCATAGTTTTAGCTGTCAGTTCTCTACCATTTGTTGTGCATGTCACAGTAAATGCTTTTCATTTGTCAAAAAAAAAGACTCAAAGTGAGGAAAGAAAACAGTTCTCAGGCACCCAACGGATGGTATGAAGTGTTTTAGGCTATTGCAACACCTTAAAAAACATAAACAAAAAAAAAAACCAACAAAATTTGAATAGCCTGGGTAATCTAAATTTGAGAATAGTGCTTCCATCTTCTTTCTTTGCAGTTAAAGAAAGCCACTATGTTAAGTTTGCTTTCTTTTGACCACAATGTCCTCATTCTGACACAAAAGTATGTCTCATCCTAAACCTCACCAGCTTCAGAGTTCAAGCCATTCCTAACCCTGCCTTTGTAGCTGCAAAACCTGGGGCCTTATATTCATCTTCGAGCACTCTTGAGTCTTCAAATGCAGACAGAGCCTATGGGACAGCCCTGGTACAGTTTGTTTTCTTGTCAAGGAGAAGACTTTAGAAGAAAGTAGGTCTGTAAAAGCTTTGGCCACCTGAGGAGGCAAGAGAAAATAGGTAGTGAAGTGGCAGAAAAAGAGCCAAGGTCAGTGTGAGAAGATGGTTTCAAATGGCTCCAGCAGGAACGTCTCCCTGCTAGCTAGTCTTTGACCTGTGCCTTCCCGTATTGCTGATCAACCTTCTGTGTGTCCACATGCTTGTTCTGGAGATCTAAAAGGCTACACTGAGACAATATGATGAGTGCTGCTTTTATAGCCCTCTATACTTAATGTGCATGTTAAGGAAGACAAAAGCCAATTTGTTTCTAACATCACTTCTCTCAGCGTCTCTAATGTTTCTGCTTCTGAATCAAAGGGAGGCATTCTACAGTAAGACACTAATAAATAGCTTTTCCTCAGGGGAAGAAGCATTTTCCCATCTTCAAGAAATTTCCTTGGCCATGTGAAATTCAAATTTGTTAACTTGCCCTACAAAGAGCAACTCATTTAGAAACAAATTACAAATATTAGATGGAGACAGTGAACTTGATAATGCAATGCTGCCACATCAGTTGTAGAATAATGCATCTTAATGAAGGCTTCCCATGTGAATAAACCATTATATTTACAAGCTTTTCACAGTTAATGACCCAGAACTGGATAACGAAACTCACATTTTTAGTGTGGTCCTCTGTCAGCAAAAGTATACATATTAATAATTGATGTTGCTGTAAAAATAGGACATAATATGAAGATTCCTGAGTTTGTGGGAAATAGGACTACATGGTCCATTAACTTAAAATGCTTATCTAATGTTTGATGGGCTTTGTCTTTAAAATCCTTGTTTAAATTAATAAGGCAAAATGGACATTTGTCTAAAGGAGAATTTTATTCCAACTCATCAGTCACAAGCATGCTGATGAGAGTGTTGTTTGATTCTTCTGTCCTTTACTCCTTCTCTCCTCCCCAAAGAGAATTTATGTTTTATGAAAGTGGAAGACCCACCAGCAGAAGGAAGGATGAAGTTCCTTACACCTCTCAGGTAAGCCAATGTGATGACTGTCTCTGTAAGCTTTCCCTTGTAGACTTGGGGACTCGATGGCACAAATCTTGCTTTCCTAGCTTGAAACGCCTTTCTGCTTAGTCAGCTCAACAACTCTTTCCAACACAGACCGCTTTATTGTTCATTATAAAACACTTAGAGGTGTGAAGGCTGGATGAACACGCTTAAGGCTACAGTTCTACATCTAGGAGGCCCCACGCTGTGGAACTAACTGCTCTTCAATTGTTCCATTACGACTACACTTACAGGGAAAGATAGTCTTTGTTTCAATGAAATAAATAAATTTTGTTTTATTTCATGTTTTAAGGCCAACATTCGCCTTATGTCTGAAAGGTAGATTTACTGCAGCTTTTATTACTGGGTACTTAATTTAGGAGAGCTTCTTGCGTTAGACCTGAAACAGAACAGCTGAAACATGCTGAATGGTTTTATGGGACTTTCTCAGTAAATGTTCTGCTATGGACAGTATTGTCCTTAATCGTAATGTTTCGATAGATGTACTAGTTGTGTAGTATTCTGCTGTAGATTGTTTATTTTCAGTAGTAGTATACTTTGCTTCTCTGAAGACTTTATTTCCTATGCAAAGTAAGTATTTTTAAATTAGATATTTTAAATGGTCACTTATTTTCACCAGTAGTGAAAGTGAGATGTTTTGTTTTGGTTTGGTTTTAAACACTGGGACTACACAGGCAAGTAACTCCGTACCAGTAGACTAAGGGGATTTACTACTTAAGTAACGGTGATCCTGTTCTGCGCTCACGACTGTTATTCTGCTGAATTTTAAACAGTGACCCAAATTCTCTTTAAAAGTTTGATATAGGAGTTAGCTATGTCCTTGCTTTCTCATTTCCTCCATGTGTTTTGTCTGGCTGCAGGAAGAATGTATTTTGAAAAGGTCTCTTGTCTTATGAAGATTGTATTTATACAGGTTCCATGGTACACAAATTGTGATAGCCACATCAATTATATGGCTGAATTCCTAAATTAGGCACAAAAAAGGAACAACTAAGCAAAATATATTGCATTCATTAAAGCTTCCCTGCTATATGATTCACTTCAATGGCTTTGCCAATTAAAGTAATTGTCACATGCATTTGAAACAAAGCATTTGAAGTAAGATGCCTTGTTAGAAAAATATTGAAAATGGCTGTTTTATAGATTTATATTTATAAAAGATATTGGCAGGTAGCACTCCTTAGTAAGATGAAAGAAAACCTGAAGTGGAGAAAATATATTCATGACCATGTAAGTTTATATAATGTTGGTTATGTTTGTTTCTGATACTATACCTGGGCATGCTGTCAAACTTCTACTAAAAATGGCAAGTATGTTTTGGACTCTGAAAGGCAGTGATTTCATTGTTAGTATGACTCCAGCCAATGAAAGCCAAATTATTTAGCAGGCCTCTTGCTTCCCAGTGTCTTTATTTCAAGAATAAGTAGGTTTAAAATTTCTATTGAAAACAGAACAGATTAGTTATCACTGCTTAGATATATATGTATGCACGGTGAAATAACATGTAACTTTGTGCTGACATCTAAACATCATCTAGGTTGCAAGTAAAACAATACTCATGTTAATCTTATACTTGATAAAAACAGGCCTGGTGTATAACACTACTCTGTTTGACCACTGTCAAGAGCTGAAGAAATGTCTTAAATTTTACTTATGGAGTTTGCAGTTGGCTAAATCCCATACAGCATTTATTTAGCCACAACCTATAATGTTTACACAGAAAGCTATTCTGGGAAATACATTTTATGTATTTTAAGACTGGATAAAGTGAATTATGTTTATCAAGAATTCAAAGAACAAGGAATGTTTGGCAGACTGTTTTCTCAGATAGAAATAAAAGCATTAACCAAGATAACATGCCTAAATTAGGGTATATTTAAAAGAGGTAAGGAGGACAATGCTTTTATTTAAGACAACGTAGATACTTTCATGTGAATGGGATATAGAAGGAAGAATGGTGGAAATACTAGGTGAGAAAGTGATAGATCGGCATATATTATGCCACTAACTCTTTGGTAAGGGCTGAAATTATGGAATAGAGCAGTGTGAGAGCAGTGCAACTGTAAATCAATAGATGCTTCTGTGAGAGAAGAAGGCATTTTATGTGTATGAGTGGTCAAAGCATGCAGGGCTCAGTCCTATAAACTGTTGAGGCATGTACAGCACTTGGCTCCAATGGGATTGATTACTTGTGCTCATTAAGTGAAAACATGATCTAGGCCTTCAGGGTACTCCTGCCTTGAAGCTGCAACGGTAGGCTGAGCCCCTAAATTGGGATGGATTTTGTATATTTTGTATTCCTTGTTCCTAGGCTCCTCCTACCCTTACATAAACTGTTTATCCTAACACTTTATGTCAGAAACAGCTTTTTCTCTTTCCAGTAGCCCGTGTTCTGAGAATATAATGCCCTGCAGTGTCTTTCCTGTTAGGAGAGTCTGTTAGCGAGAGCACTGAGTGTGGAGCCATTGTTAGACTTGGGCTGTTTTGCACCACTCTGAGAAAAAGCAGTTGCCAAAACCCAGTTCACAGATCCAGTTACATCAGTTTGAACTGCAGCAAAATGAAACAATCACAGCAATAGCTAGCTGGGGTGTTTATGGCAGGGAATTTATAAATGCCAGAAACAGACGAGCAGAATTACACATCAGTTTAAGAACTGCAAAGTGGTATAATTGTGCTGTAACAGTAAAATACTTAGAGCATGGAAAATACAGGTTTGTTTGGACAGCACACATGTGTTTTCAAGACAATTCAATGTGTTTTCTTGCAACATCAGTGTGGTTGGTGTGGCTTAAAAACAGACCTATGCCTGGAACATTGGTTTTGTGGTCACACTGGAGCTGCCAGCAAGCAGCACTGTGGCAGCAATGTGAGGAAGGTCAGGATACAGTTATCAAGATATATGTGCTCTTAGTAAGGATCACGTCTCTTTACAAATTAAACCAGTATTGCAAATTGTGATTTATCGAAGATTTAGAAAAACATGTGTTGAGGGAATCATGCTGTTCCTGCAATTAAGCTTTAATAAATAATAGTAACAATGAGGCTTTACTTTTGAGCCAAGAAAAATCTCTGTAACATAGGCTTCTACTCTGTCATCAAGCAAAAGATGAAATAGAATCAAATTCCAGAAAAGATACATTAATTTTTCTGAAGCAAGTAGACAGCAAAGAAAATAATACTGAATTAAGTAAAACTAACCAATTCTTATAGTCTTCACAAGTATTTCTGTATTTTTTTTAGGCCAACACAATTTTTCCAAAAATAATTATTCAGAACTTCAAATGGACTAGCCCCTTTTGTAAAGCCATCTTTATATGAGAATAACATAGACATTTTATAATTTCTCTTACAATTACAGCTGTTTTTATTTATTGCAGTAAAAGCCAAATCTCCTTTGGGATGGACTCGGGAGTAATGGATGGCTAGGTCTTCTTATTTATCTAAGTCGTGCAGCATTAGAAAAGCAAATTCAACATATTTACACATGAAGATCTGTGGTCATTTTTTAGAGGGCTGACGTGATCATACATCAAAGGGACTTGACCTTTGGAGCTTGCTGCCTATCTATCAGTGTGAACCAATGTCTGCTTACCACTCACTTCCTTTGGAGACCATGGAAGAGAATGCAGCATGAATGTAAGAGGGATATGCAAATGGGGAATACAAAAACACTAGAAAGATGACCAGATTTTTTTATTTAGAGGTATCAATTTTTTCCTTACATCCTCTGATGATATACTTGATATAGAGTAATGAGTCTGAGTGCAGAGTTGCAAACATCAATTCTCTTGCTCCTAAATGGAGGTCAGGAAATGAATACACTATATGTGTTTGGTTTGAATTCCCTTCATCCCTATGATCATATAGATTTCCTCCCCATAAACTAGGCTATTTATATTCTAGTTATCAGTTACTCCTACCATTGGCCATCATGAAAAGAACACTTGGCTGTGAACCCTCCAATAACTGATACCAGACTTAAATTTCTACGACTCTAGTTTTAAGAATTGACAGAAACTGTCAGGGATTTGATAGGAAACAACCCCTTGTTTGGCAAAAGGTTTAATTTCTAATTCATCTTCAGTACATCCCATATATTCACCATTTTAGGTCCACACTAGTTAAAATCTCTGGGAACTTTGTCTTAAACAGAGGCAGAATTGGCACTCAAAGCTCTGTTCAGCTATGCTGGCTGCATTTACTGTTAATGACCAGTGGATGTTAAAAATAATTCAGAAGGTGTTATCTGTATTTAACACGGTCAAACTTCAGTAAATGTACATGTTACTTCCTAAAGATAAGATTTTAAGTTCATTCTTAACTGATGATACATGTTTGTCAGATGTATGCTATAGGCACAATTAGTTTTCATAAACCTGTGTTGTTGCTAAAGGTAATTCCATTGCTGGGGTAAGAAAGTAATCTAAATTGTTTGGGAGAAGCAGAAAACATGTTTGAATTCAAAATGAAAAGATTAGTTTAGAAATGAATCATTTAAGAACTGCAGAACATGGAGCTATAAATAAACCTACCCAACATGAAGCGATGATGAACATTTCTGTGACGTGGTGCTGTGAAGCAGCTTTACTAGAACTCAGTACAAGAGCTGTGCTGCTGTAGCTGGAGTGGAAAAGCTGTGAGACTTAAGACCCGTTACTGCCTAATGAAGGCACCCAAAGAATTGGTGGTGTCAACTGTAAAGGGTTGATCCTTTTTCTCAGGTATTGGCTGGGAAGGAAGATGTTGGTGGGAGGAGACATATCTTTAGTTGCTGGAGGAAGAGGTTCCTTTTGGAAAGGGTGTTCTCATTAATTTTTTTTCACCCCATGCAATCTGACCACAGGCAGCTGTTCACTTCCCTGTACTTTTGCACTACAATGTGAGGAATATTTTGATTATTTTGGTGTGTACTTATGGAAATATTAATGTATTAATATGGCAGTTCTAACGTCCTTTACCTTACTCTTGACATACATATGCAGTGGCTTGCAAAAAGGTGGGCGAAGATGACTTTGCTGCTTTAATTCTACTCCGGGAATAAGGCAGCTCAAGTGTCTTGGAATTACAAACTAAAAATTGATTAATAAAACTTCCTTGTTCTGTCACGTCTGGGTCAAATTCTCTGGAACCTGGGGCAAATTCTACACTGCCTGTTTCTACATCTACCATATACATAGGACTAGGTATATATAGCATGAAAGCATGCCGGAGAAGACAAATTGTGCTACTTCCGTGCCATCTATCATTTCAGTTTGGTTCTGTATTCCTTAGAGACTCCTTTTAAAATAGGAAGAATCTTAGAAAATAATTTTTCATTTTCTTCTAAATTACTAAAGTCTGAAGAACAAACAGACTGTGGCATTTTATATTCTCTTGGCAGCACTACTTACCATCCCCAGAAATATCATTTCCTCTTCTCTCATTTTCTCTGTTTTCTTGCGCTGTATATATCCACGCCAAACCTGAATTGTAAACAAAACTCTAATGAGATAAATGGGCCTTGTTACAGCTTCCTTTACTGTGGCAGACACAGGAAAAAACAAATAGAGGAAGGAAAGGCACAATATGCAATTGAAACTATTACTCTTTAACAGGTTGCTATCTGCTATTTTTTTAAAAAACAAATTCTGAGGTTTGTTATCCCTTCACACTGGTACATCTAGCTTCCAAACACAACAGAATCAGAATTTTAGAAAGTGTTCAGACTGAAGATTTAGACTGAGCTCCTGTTCTCATCAGGCTGAACTGTCTGAATTATTCATGTGTAAGGACTTTTTCTGGAGTTTAGCAGTGATATCCTTTTATCTTTTCAATATATGGAATGAACTCTTTTCCTGGAGACCACAGGAAAAGGAATGAATTCTCCAAGGTGCACTGGATTCCATGGGGATGCCAGAAAGAGCCACTGAGGTCACAAAAATCAGAATGGAAAAACATGTAGGTTATAAAGTCACCTTGCATTTCAAGTGTAGGACTGTTTCTATTGATCTCACATCTAGAGTCCTGTCTCATTTTGTGGAGTGGCTTAAATGATGTATTTCACCTTGCTAAATATCACGAAAGCCATCACTTCAGAATGCTTCCCATCTTATGAGCTGTGTTTCTGCCTACTGCTGTTCTTATGAACAAAACATTGGCATTTGGTTTTGCCAGAACTGTTGTTAAATCAGATATTTCACCTTTTGAATGCAAGTGGCAGCATCGTCTGGACTTGGACCCATCTGGACCTGAAGTTTAGGTTGTTTTTCTTTATTCTCTTTAAGGTAAATTCGCTTCATGAATGCTGCTCGACGACGGCCTTGGCGAGCGCGTTCTGCAACCTGGATGATTCTAACACCTTCTTCAGGTGTCATGGCTTCGACAGGTTCCTTCAACAGCACAGCCAAAAAGGAATGGACAAAGCAAAGTTATTAGAGTTATGTGTTTTGTTGATTGCCCACCTCAGCAAATGAAACAACGAATTAACTTCTTGCAGAAACTTTCTAAGACAAAATAATCCCTGTCACAAACTGCAGAGGCTCCTGTCTCAGCACTGCCTTGCAATATCCTGGAAGTTTGCTATCTTGAGAGATATGTTTTTTCTGAGGACCTTTAGGAGAAAGTGAACCTCATGTGTTGATGTATGACAAGGAAAGCCTGATGCTATAGTTGGGAAGCAAGAATGGCTCTATATGGCTTATGTATTCTGCTGAACTTTATGATTTATTTGAGAAAAGAGAAATGAAGAACCATAAGGCTTTGTCCTATTAAAAGGAAAATATCTTAGGCTATGGTAAATCTTCCTTTTAGTTTTCCAAAGCGATGGGTCTCTGGATGAGCTGCTAGGATCCCAGCTCTCTTGCTGAATGGGAAGACATGCTGCTCTGAGCTAGTCCAGGCCTGGTCAGTCCAGACCAAACAGAAGAGGCTTGTGGAAAAAAGTATGGAAACAGCACAGCTGGAGAGAGGGACTCCCCCTTCTCTCTCCTGAGGAATCTTACCTGCTCATGCTCCCTATGGAAAAGCTGAATTATTGTCCCTGATGTTAATCCCTTCAATTGGAGACAGTTCACAATTTAATGCTTCTACATATACTGTATGGAGCTCACTGAACTATACTTTCAGCCGGGCTTTCTCTAACAGAATGACATAGGACGAATGACTTACGAAGCAGACTCCTCTGAACTCTGCTGTTTTTGGTCTATGTTAGACAGCTTGTAACAGCACTGCTACAGACACCAAAGAATACAGCAGTTAGGATTTCCTGAGCGTACACAGCTTGCTGCGATGCATGCAGAAGTGCTGACAACCCTCCAGCAATCCCAGCAGGGAATGAATTGGGTGCAGCACAGGGCACTTGACTCAGACTATGTGAGATTATTTTATTCATGTTTATTCCATCCTGTGGCTCCCTTGTGCCATCCTGGCAAAGAGAGACCTGGACCCTACCAAAGCCCCAAGTGCAAGAGCCTGGTGCTCCCAGGTGAGCTGGCTGCACACCAGCTGGCCTCATCTGCAGTGGATACCATACTGGAAAGAGCAGAGCTGTGGGAAACAAAAAGGCTTAAAGATGTAATATGCGTAATCTTGTGCTCTGACGGCTACAGTGTCAGTGAATCCAAGTCACCCAGACATGTAGGTACAGTTGAATATTTTATGAGGTTAGCAAAGACTGCTTGTAGGCAATGTGCCATTTCCAGAAGGTCAAAAGTATATCAAATCCAGAACACTGGAGTGCTCATGTACTTCTCTGTAATGACTTTTGCTCTGCCAAAACTCAATTTTCTACTCCTCCTAGCAGCTGCAGCTCTATAGCTGTACAGAAGAGACTGCAGTCATTGTTAAGAGGTTATAAACAACTGAATGCTAAGAGTTGTGCTGACCTGAACTCTGAGTTTTGTCTGTTTCAGTTAAGAATCCTGGTTCAGTAAAACTTAAGCCCAACTTGATCTCAGTAGGACTGATTATGTGATGAGAGTTTGCTAGACAAACAAAGCAGCTACTAAACTTGGCCAAAGTGCTGCCCTTTCTCTGGCATTCTCACACACGTAAAACAGAGTCAATTCATTTCGGTCTTAAACAGGCTCAAGATGTGACTGGATACTGTTAGGAAAACTTAATGTTCCTTTTTATTTGTGCCTTATCAGTAAACAGACTTTTAGTTCTTAAGTGCTATATAAGTACTTTTAATTTCAGTGGCTTGTGTTCAGACGTGTGTGGCTATAACCTAAAAAAGTTAAGCATGTTATTATGTAGGTATGTGGTGTGCTTACCTCTATTTGCAATCCAGCATCGAGCAAAATCTGATCAAGGGTTTTCTCCCTCTGCTGCAGGACTTCCAGCTTTTCTTTAATGAAATATCTTGGGATAGGTACTTCTGTGTCTTCCTAGAGGAAGAAATAGTCATGAGATACTTTTTAGAACTGCATTAAAATTGCATTACTTATTAATTGAACACCTTTACAAAGCAATTAAATTGGAATGAGATTGTTGAATATTTTGGAGTGTTGGGGAATTTCACCTCTGTAACAACTGCTGAGCTTTTACTTTGCAATTACTTAAGGCCTAATTCAACAAAAACAAATAAATCAACCCAGTTTCTGAACCATGGCAGCCCAGAAATCTTTCTTTTTATAATGGCTCAATTATATTATTAAACTGTTAAAATATTTGGCAGGGTTTCCAGAAATCCAAACACTATTTCCACTGAAGTGAATACCGCTGGTTGTATGATCATCCCACTTCTTTAGTTTAATCAACATGAAAAACAGATCTGTTGTCTTGCATATTTTTTTAAACCATTGTAAAGAACCAAAGCAAAATTCTGTTCCTCTACAGGAACACTCTGCTGCAGAGTGACATAACCTGTTCTTGGTATTGTACTGAAGACTGGAGGCAATTCTTCAGGAATAATTACTTGTAAGTATATTTCTTTGGGGAGAGGGAATGTTTTCATAGCTCTGGTGCTGTGTTCCCTTTATACTGTTTCAGGAACATCTCGAATATCTCTTCAAGCAAATGATTTACCCAGAGGATAGAAGGAGGGATGGGGGAGACAAGCAGTGGTTACCCTGTGGTGCTATTCATGAGGAGTTGCACAGTTTAGTTATGCAATAATTTGTCCCCAGATATATGTGGACACTTGGTCCTTCTGCCCAAGGAGCCCAACAGAGGTACTAGACTTGATGCTGTGCTATCAGCACCCCGTTGTGTCTGCTATGGAAACTGAGGGGCTTTGACCTGCTCAGGGAAACCTTTAACTTGATCCTTTGCAGCATCAGTGCCAGCTTTGGTCTGGATGGATACAGAAGAGAAAAGTGCTGGGTGTAAAGAACAGGCACTGCTTCTGCCTTGATACAGGCACGTGGCAAATGTGCTGCTTACAATCTCGAAGATCTTCCTATTTCTAGAGCAAGAATTTGCAGGGAAGGCTGTGGCCAATGAAAACAGCCCCTCCGATCTGCCGACTTAAAGATTTAATTACTAGTTCCTTCAGTTGCACACTGTGTGGACTGAGACTTCCCTATTATGGGCAGCATAAGAAAGTTTCCGAGTAGGACCGTGTTTATCCATTTTGATGTTAATGACGCAAAGGTCTGGTCTGCTAAAGTTTCTAAATATTTGTCTTGTTAAGCTCCCTGTTTGCACCTTCCAACATCCTTGATTGCTCATGGAAATGATTATACATTGTACTTTAAGACTGCAAATCAGTCTAGGATGGATTACAAATATGTCTGTATTTAGGTATAAGAAATCAAGCAGTTTGTCTGGACACCCTGGCGTAGGATGACAGAGCTTTTATGCTGTCACACAAGTGTGGGTCGGTCACTGTAGCCTAAGCTGGGCTTTAATTACCAGTGACTCTGGAATGTGATACTTACTGGTTATAAAGATGAGATCAAAGCCATAATACTGGGGCTGGAAGGAATGGGGAGCAGGGAGCCTGTTTCTCCTCATCCTCTCTTTTTGGGGCCCAGCACTGAAAAGTTAGGCTTGTGATGTTTATCCTCAAGTTAAATTTGCAGCTTTTTAGCCGCTCCTGGCTCCACGTGGGATTTGTGTATCCAAATACCTTTATAATTACCCCAGGAAATTAAGTGACTGAGTATTGGAAGGCAACTGTACAAAAATATGAGGTGCACAACTAAGGAAAGATGAAGTCTGGCCTTATAGTGACATAGCAAAAAGTATGTAATATCTTGGCATAAGATATAAAATGAGACTTTGTTGTGTTCTCTGCCCACAATCATGCTGGATTTTAGCCCGTGATAATCCTGTGAAAGGAAGGACTAGAGATCTTTTCTAGGCAGATTCTTTAAGAAACAGAAGTAATTTGTCAAGTACTGGCTAGTAACTTTGTTTTGGAAACAATTACATGTGATTATTTTATTAAAAGAAACCATAAATCTGTATTCCTATCTACTAGAGAAAAATGTTTTCTTTGAAAAAGCCTGAAATATTTTCAGTCCCTTTTTTTTCCCCCTTTTGATAGTAGGCATGTCATGCTGCCTTAAAATTAAGGTGTGGTGCAGGAATTTGAATTTGTTTTTTTAACAGATGTCAAGTGTGACTTTTCAGACTTGCAAACTTTTTGTTGCTTGTGGATTTACTGATAAGTCGTGAACACAGCACAGAATCACAGAATGGTTGGGGTTGGAAGGGACCTCTGGAGATATCTAGTCCAACAAAAAGTGCTTAATGATTTTAAAATATTATTTGAAAGATCAGTTTCCCTGGAGATGTGTTTATACTCTCTAGTAAGCCTTCTAACAGTTTAAAATAGCTCTCTGCCATGACTAACATAGAAGGTAAAGAGCTGGAGAAAATTCATGGGAATTACTATCCTAAATTTGCAGAGCGAAATATACATGCAATTTCAAACAGTAACATGTTTGTAAATCTCAGAATAATGCTATAATGATTTTAGGCAATTTCTCCTGTTATAAATGGTATCGTGAAAACAGCAGTAATTAAGGCTCCAGCTATTTTTCTTTAGAAAAGCAGCCGTACCTGAATTTGACAATAGGTGGAGCTGTCTGCGAGAGAAGTAACCACCTTCCTGCAGCTATTTTTTCATTGCTTTAAAAGTACAGCTTCAAGACTTTGCCTTATTGTCAAATTCACCTCGTTCAGTGAGCTGCCTGTTAGGGGGCTGCTTTTGCATCAGAAATTCCTGAACCCTAGATGCTGAATATGCTCCAGCTCCTGCCTCTTTTACAATATGAGACACACCTCAGATTTCTCACTTTTGTAGTTTGTTGTAGTATGAACTAGCATACAAGACTGTGCAACTTTTAGCATTACCTGTAATCTCTGGAAGAGGCCTGAGGCCAGGCTGATTCACAGTCATGTAACGGGCAGACAGAAGTGGAGTGTACCTTCATTATCAGTTGCCCATCTTCTGTCTAATCCCACACTAAAACCAGGCAGAATCAAGCTGCTGCCATTAATAGTGAGGCTGTTTAAGCTAACATGACTTCACATGACATGCGCAAGTGAAAGGTCTACAGAGAAGTAGAAATGCAACATATTGATCAGGCAGATCAGCTTTTAAAATCTTGCTCCAATATATAATGTTTATCATAGATCAAATATACTCCGATCTTTAACAAAAAGGCCATAATTACTGATCACCCAGTACATTAGTGAACATGCAGGAAGCTAAATCACTTGGTGAAACTCCACAGACTGCAAATAAATGTGGCTGTCCTTAAAATACAGGATAGGTAAATTTCCTATGAATTTGCTCATAAGAGAGGCAGACGTACCGGGAGAAGCTTTAGATCTTCCAGGATATCATCAATGTAATGAAACTCTGAGTTCTCCAGCTTCACCATCTCTCTTTTCACCTCCAGGATCCGGCCAATCACCCCATCTAGCACCTGCCGAATCACTGCCTGCTTCTGCTGGTGAACAAGTTGGTCATGGGCTGCCTCCAAGTGACGGAAGATTTGCATGTATTTGATGTAGGAAGTGGCTAACAACTTGAATACTTTCACGAGGTCCTTCTCTGGCTGGAGGAATTCTCCTCTCTCTTTGCAGAGTTGAATATCGAGGTCTTTCTGGGCATCTGCCCACATCTTATTGTAAGTGCTAATTGAAAAGAGAAGACTACGTTAAACTAACATGAAAGCAAGAGTTAGTACACAATGATAACAGGACTCTATGTGTGTGGATTTCTCAAAAAAGCAAGCCTTGAAATGTGAGCCGTTATATTTATAAAGAGATTTTAACTACAATGTATTTTTAAAACGATTAGCAAAAGTTTCTCTTTTTGATTGTCTTAAAAATAGGAATCTTAAAATGGTGTTTTATTAATGGAAGCTTAAAATTTAAACACTTTTCAACTTCATCTTTAATGTGCCTGAAGCATCCTTCACATGCTTGACAGTGCCAGAAGTTTCATTTAATTGTGCTGAGAAGTCGGTTTAATAGAAAATGTGCTTCCCCGCAAAGCCCTTATGATGGGTGAAGGTGTCTTTTAGGACTCCCCATGTTTGGCATGAGGACCAATTGATGTTTCTAAAGTATGTGTTGTTCTTCTGCCTTTCTGAAGTGGTTGCTCAGAGCTAACTGCAGGGAAGAGGCTGTATTGGTGCCAACGCTAGAGTGTAGCTGTGGGCACTGTTTCAAATGTGAAGTAAGGAAGGAAAATAATTTCTTTCTATGGCAGCAACTGTTGCACTCCAAGCAATTGTTAAATGTCTGGTCTAGTAGTTAGAGGACTATGTGACAATGGAAGATGTCACCTAAGGCCAGCTTCATTTCCAGAAGTGATAATGCTGTTTACTTGGGTAGTTTTAGTATAAATAGGTGGAGCTCTGATATGAGTGTGGACTTGCTGACATTGGGTTTCAGGGTAAAAGCAGATCAGTGCAGAATTTTATGGGAGATCATCCTACAGGAGCAAGAAAGGGGGCCCAGACAGCTGGCTAAGGTAATAGAGAAAGCTGACTTTTGTTTCTTAGAATAGAGAGAATATTCCAGAAATAAAGGCCACTGGCCTCAATGGTGCAATTTAGACCCATCCAGGTGCTTAACCTAGATATTGTTTGCTGTTTCTAGAGCTTCTCAAAGAAGAATGAAGACAGCAAAAGACCCTGCCACCATTAGATGAGCTTTCAGAGCAGACCTCTTGTTCTGAGCAGCATCGAGGGAGTGCTTGTCTACTAATTCTGACAATAAAGCTTGCACAGCTGTAAACGTTGCTTGTGCTTGATAATAAATGCCTAAATTGGAGCTCTGTCAGCTGATCTTATCATTCCCAGTCCTGGAGTACTGAGTGGCCTGAGGCTTGTGCTGCAAGAGGGACCAGGGGGGTGGACAGGACAAACTCAAGGTCCCTGAGCATGGGGTGGGTGCTGCATATCCAGGATGCTGACAGGGCTGCTGAGACTCCCCACAGCTGTCAGCAAAAACACCAAAAATCTGAACCCCGCTATTGAATTTGCACCATTAACTTTTTAAAGTGCATATTATATTTTTCAGCTGACCTGGGTTTCTGCAGGATGCAGCTGGCCTGGCTTTTCCTAATGCCTCTGCAGCCCACCCAGGTCTTTCCCCTTCCTTTTTCCCTACTTCATTACATCCCATTGCACCACCCCAATCACTCAATTGCAGCAATTAACCCAGGTGCAGGAGATAAACAAAATAAAACCAGCAGAGTGGGGAGAAGATAGGCACAAATGAGACTAGCATTAGCTTTGACCTAACAGCTCTGCTGGTCGATCAATGCGAGTTTTGTGTACTTCCTCTGAAGTCAGGACACAGAAGAACATACACTGGTGTGAGGTTCACGGGGTTTTCCAGCACAGAAGGAAACAACGCGATATTGTACTTACTTAGCTGTGCCTACTCAAGGACCATTTGGTAATAGGGAGGTTATAAATCTTGGAGGAAGCCTGGCCCTGAAGGTTGTCCCCCCAACCACACCAGTGATTTATGAGCAGTGGATATCCTCAGGCTAGAGCATTTCAAATGCAGGTTATTGCATGGAGACAACAGATAGCACTGCCAAAGAGAACCAACTCTGCGATTGTCCACTCTAATTTACAATAATCTCCCTTTCTGCCTCCTCTGACTGAGGAATGTCAAGTGGTTCCTCCTGCTGAGCCAGCTAATATCTAGTTTCTTTTTATATTTTGAGTGACTTTTTTGAGGGAGGAGGGGGACAGAGTGCTCTAGCCCTTCAGAGTATGTTAACATAACGCAATATAGATGGAACATAATTGCTTCCATAAAGCATTCGTTTATCAGATAAGCATTACGATGATTGCAAGCACGTTGCTGTGGGTCAGATGTTAAGATTATGATTATTACAGTATACTTCTAGCTTGTAGTAGTGATGTTCTGTGTAACTGAATGCAAAAGAACGGAGAGGTCCACTGGGAAAAGAAGTGTTGAAGGAAAAGATTGATGTGGTACTGCTAAATTTTCAGCTGTGATAAGCTGATAGTACCTGTTGTGGTCAGGGTGACTGACAACTTGGGGGACCTGGCCCTAGTGCTCAGTCTTTAGGCATGTGATAGGGAACAGCAGATACATAATAATTGTACAGTGCAAACAGAAATATGATTTCAGTGTTTCTTTGGTTCACTCTGATTAAAAACTAGAGGACACATGTAGAGCCATTTGTTTCCCTTCCCCAAACAGGATTAGAATAATTATTTTGGGTTTTACTAGTGTCCAAATAGGACCCCTTCTGGACTAGTTTGAAGGATCAGATGTGCTAGGTTTTTATAGCTGTTTCTGAGGGACTCAGCAGAGCTGCTGTATTCCTGAGGAGCCCCTCAGCTTTGGCAGACAAACATGTTCAGGGGTAGTCAGTAGTAATGAGTTACACCTTACATGCAAAGGACAGGACTGATTCTCTTCACCTGGTAATCAGACAGTATGAAACCCCTAAAGCCCTATTTTAATTTTTGCCTATGTGCTCACTCTTTCTCTGCATTAAGTTGTAAACTCCCTCAAAATTGCTTCCAAGCACTGATGGGGACTGCAGTGCAGCCTTCAGCACTCTGGCGCTTTAGTTACTGGTCCATCTTGTAGGTTTGTTCCTGTTCTGTAACAGGTAGGTCATGAGCTGTATCCATGCCTGAGGATGATATTGGATCAGAATTAGAGGGGATTAGAGCATCTAACTAGCCTACTAGTGCAGGTAACCAGCAGGACTAAACATAATTTTCCTACTCAAGACATTAGATTATTAAATCCTGGAAAAGAAATAAGTCTGCCTCTTGATCTCTGCATGTGTATAGCAGTGTAAGTAACGCTGCAAATTGTCATAGCAACTACAAAACACAAGTGTTATGGGGAAAATAAGGAACGCTGTAATGGGATGAGGAAAAAACATATAAAGTGACTTAAATCCAGAGCCCCCAGAGTGTCTTCTGGCAGCTCACAGCTTGGAGGGAAGGTCAAAGCTTTACCTCCTAACTGATGTTCATTCTCTTCACTCCCACAAAGTAGAAATGGAGTCTAAAACAAGGAGTTAAGATGACTATTGTGCTATAGTATGACTTCTTGTTTGAATCTCACTTTTATTATTCAAAATAAAGCCTGATCTGCTTATTTAAAGCAAAGCTTAGAAATACGTTTTTCTGCTCAAGTTACAAAGAGATGTTTAAAATCCTGCCAAATTATTCATCGCCTCATTTTAATATTTCAGGGCCCTCTAACTCCACATGTTTTCTTGACCCATCTCTTCTTGCGCTTAGAATAAACGTGTCAGTTTTGAGTATGACTGAAGTTAGGCTGCTTACTTGCGTTGAACTGGTTTTGAGACTTCAGCATGTCCTTTTTGGAAATATTTGTGCTGAGCACGCAAACTGACCCTCAGACTGCTCTTGAGCCAGTAGTGGAATCTGGCTTTGCGGAGGTTACCTTTGTGTGTGTGGTATTTCTTTTTTCCGCTTAAGTGTCTTGGTGATTTCAGTTAGCTGCCAAAGGGAACACTATTTCTTTTATTCTAGGACAAGGCACAGTTTGCACTCCAAGCTGTGTCCATCTCTGGATTTGTATATGGGCTGAATGTATGTTGCTTTGATGCCCGTTTTTTCAGAGTTGTCTGTCCTCTAAGGACAGAAATATCTCATGTGCTAATCACGTGAACCCAGAGTGTAGTATTGCATGGGCCCTACTTGTATTTCTCACGTGATGGAAAACATTTGACTCTGACTTGGCCCAACTCTCTTCACCTAATAGAGAAACTCCTGTTTCATTAAATAAAACATGTGTGTTTTAAAATAGATCAAGTCACGGAGCAGGCAAGAAGTGACCGAGATGTGGGTCTAGCGACAAGGAAGTGTGTGAGGGGCCAGAGCTCAGGGTCTCCTTTAGACACTGGGGGCCTGGCAGGTCAGCCATTGTGCTGAGCCCTGGGCAGACACAGGGGAGGGAAACCCTGCCCTGCAGCCTCTGTCGAATAAAGAAACAAGAGACAAAGGTTGGGAGGGGAAAGTGAGGCCCCGAGAGGAAAAGGGGCTTACACAAATGCTGCTGCTTTTCTTTTTTTCTTCTCTCTTTCTAAAAATCACCAGGCTTAAAACGACTGCTGGCTTGTTCAAGATAGCAGTTACCTGTTCCTTCACCACAACTTGCTCAGGTATTGCGTGCAGATAGCTGGGTTAAATATATAAGCAGTCCTCTCCTTTTTTTTTTTTTTTGGTCTTATTTGACAGAAAAATTTTGGGGGTGCGGACAGAAACGGAGATCAGTGTGGCCTTATGACACAACCAAGGTTGTCTGAATCAATTCCAAACACCTTTAGCCGGCAGTCTGGAGCAGTGCTGACTTGTATGTCTGACCTTGGTCAGGCCTGCATTGCTCCTAAAATAAGATTAGCCTTACAATTATGACAAACTTCTTAGCTGGTGTGCATTTAACGCTGCCAGATGATTTCTTTTAAGCGTGCTTGCTCTAGCCATGATGTTTTACAGGGTTTGAAGTGTCTGGGGAAAATAAAGGATAAACCTCAAAAGGCTTTGGTTGTGACAGGGGAAGAAAACATACAGCTGCTGGCATTGTTAACATGGACGGCTCTATGCCTCTGTCATCTCCAATTGCAGTCTTAGGTACTGCAACAGAAAGTGAATAGAAGATACAAGATTTTTGTGGCAGAAATGTAATGGGAAACCACAGGGAAGGCAAGGAAGCCTGCTTTGCTAAGCAGTGGTTGCAGCGTTGCACCTTAGCAGGTCTTGAGCACCTGCTCCAGCCAGACTCACAGGGCTGAAGGAAAATGGCTGTCTCCTTACAGGATGATGTTGTGGAGCAATTTAAGGCTGAGGATGTCTCTCTTATTCTTGGCTGAACTTTGCTGTAGCGTGCTCCAATGGCCATCCTTCTGTCTGTCTGTCTGTAGCTTCTCCCTGGGCTGGAGGCTGCCCTTTGTTTGAGGTAAGGAGAACAGCCTCCTCTGCTTTGCTAGCAGTAGTCCTCCTGGCCAGGGAAGCATCAAAGGATGGAGAAGGAGAGCTTTGGTAACTGTTATCCAATTACTGTGTGCAGCATTGCTGCAGCAGATACTGCAGTGAGCTCTTAGTTGAGAGATGGATGGCCAGAAATATGCAAGATCTGAGAAGACCTTACCTACTAAAGCTCCAAGCAGCATTTGCCTATTCCACACATGGTGTGGTAATGAAGTTTATTTCAGCACTAACCACCATAAGTGCGTGTTTGTTTTGTTTGGTTTGCTTGTTTTTGCTTCAACTTTAGAAAAGGCAAGAGCAAACTGCCTGTCCAGCTGCCCACAGTTGCATTTATAAAGGGTAAATGCTGTGTCTGGGTGCTGCTCCACGTCTGCTGCGATCAGGAGGCTTTAAGCTCCAATTTAACATTGTCTACACAGTTACTTGAAAAACGTAGCCTCTCTTTTTACTTCTTTCTAGTACAAGTGCTGCTGGGATATTTCCACTGACAATTCTTTTTCCCAAAGGAGGCAATGTACAAGTAATACACAACATCTTTCCCTACCTGCTCATTGAGGAGGCATGGGAGGGAGTTGCAGCTTTGAGTCTGAGTTGTGATCATTTTGATTCTGACTCTGTTTTCCTGCTTTAACATAAGCAGGACAACATGCTAATGCTCACCAGGGCTGGAGAGAGGGGCAAAGACAAATCCACAAATGCTTGGGAGATGTATGAGAGCATGCTAGGAATGCCCAGGAGGAAGCTAATAATTGTGGCGTTTGGATGGAATTTGAAGAATATGGCCTGAGGCTGCATGCTGAATAAGGGGATAAAAAGAAATGTTCAACAACAGCCCAATCGCTGAGTGAGGCTGTGACCCCATGGGAAGAAAATAGGATGTGATCAAAACATAAGAAACTGCATAGTAATGCAGCCATATAAAGTGGGGGAGAGGAGAGGGGATTAAAAGTTGCACTGACATTTTCATATGTTTTGGTTTGCAACCCTCGCTTTCTTTAACTGAACGTTGGGGGATATAAGATAAAATACATAGCTCTCCTTTGGCTGTTTCTGTCAGAAGCAGAAGGGGAGACGTTAAAGATCTTGTCTTAGATTAATATTTAGCCACTGATTTAATATCAGTTCTATTTGTGACATGAGATTAAATTTTAAAGCTTTTTGATTGCTTAAAGCTCCTTGGTGGCAGTGGCAAATGTCTAGTAGTTGATTAAAACCTGGTACAAATGGTAGCAGTGCCAAGACAGAGCTTTGAATGTGTCTGTACTAGGGTTGTTAGTGCAAGTTAAGAAATTACTGGTCAAGATCCTACAGGTCAAGTAAATGGTTAATGAATTCATAAGAGGAGGAAACGCAGCAGGAAAACACAAATGCAAAAACATCTATGTAAATCTCCTGTTCAATGTCTGGAACAAAATGTACATCTGTATGCAAATGCTGGGGTTTGAGTACTTTAGGAAGTGCGATAAGTCCAGCACTTCTTAATCAACCCTACAGCAAATGTAATGGGTATGCTCTCTCGTGAGCACTATGGCTGTCCTTAGAAAATGTCAAGCATGTCTGGACACGCCGACTTTTCTTTTGCTTGGCTGCTGGAGCTTACTGACCCTAAAACAATATAGCTGAGCGCTTCCTGAGCGTCCTGTCTCTATCCTGATAGCAAAGCAATGGAATAACATGTTTCCACGAGCTTTAGACTGCACCTCTGTTAAAATCACAGGGCCTTGAGGGTGGTGAATGCGGCTCATAAACCGACTGCAAATACTGAAATCCCAGCCACGTAAATTGTTGTGTGCTGTGTGACCGCTCAGACTTGGGATGCACACAAGGCAAGTGCCCTGTGCACAAACTTAGTACGTCCAGCACGTCCAACCAGCTGCACCAGGCGCAGGCAATTTCTCTTGTGCGTGTAGCAGCTGTTCTTTCAGATGTCTAAAAAGCAGCTGTTTACCTCAAGCTCAAAAAAAAAAAAAAAAGCTATGTGCATTTCTATACAGGACACAGGATGTGACTGTATGGTATTGAAAAATTGGTATTATAGACTCGGATGTGACTGATGTGCCTGCCTTTTTGTAGGATGGAGTCTGTCCTCCATGTGACTCGGCAGGACAGGCAGCCACCCCATTCCCAGCCAAATAACATGGTGTCCCCTAAAATATTTTTGCCTGAAGTACTGAAGTTCTTTCTCATAAGCCCAATGTACTATTAGCTCTTTGCTCCACTGCCTTCAAGTAACAGTCTGTCATAAGAAATTTTTGTCATGTGGCTTTTAAAATACTTCTAATTTTGTATGATTTATGCTACACAGACAGGATAACCTCACTACACACAACCACGTAACAGTAGCCTCAGTAACATACTCGAGAACCAGCTGAGCTGTACCTTGCAAAACAAGATAGTCTAGGACAAAAGGAAAGCATGCTCCTATTTAACTGCCAGCATTGGTTGGAAATCAGCTCTGTGCTGGGGAGGATGCACAAGGCTGTGAATAGTAAACATTAACATAAAAAATATTTAATGTTTATTAATCTATAAAATTTTTATCCATGTATTAGCATTGTCAGCCGCAACCATCTAAAAATAATGAAATTAAAATTCTAAGGCCATGTATATTTAGGTAAGAATTTAGTACTTTTTATTTTCCTGAGAGAGTTTTTGAGCCACACTTTTTCTGTGTGCTGATGGTGTGCTGTTTGCTCTGTCGTGGGTGTTTTTTGTTGTTGTTGTTGTTGTTTTTTATATTATTTATTTTTTAAAAGAGTTGCTGGGGCAATACAGAAAAGCACAAACTGTCCAGAAAATGTGGTATACTGACTGAGGTGTAGAATACAGTTAACAAAGCTACCCAGCCCCTTGCTTAACTTAAGCTCTACAGATGCAGCAGGTGATGAACTGGTGTGTATTCAGACTTGCATCTATAAGGACTGGATTAGCCTAGCTATAAATGTCATGCTGTGCACACCTATAGAGTGATTATAGTTAAACGAGTCAAGTAGCATCACCGTCAAACTGGAGTCCCTTACCAGCATTGGTACCTCATTTGGAAACAGAACTGTAGATATTTTTGTCATGTGATGTGGAGGTGTGTACAGTGTTCATATGGATTTGCTGTTCAATGCTGGCAATGCTATAGGACGTGCTGAAGAGCCCTGTCTCTGTTAAAATTAAACTGTGTTAGTGAGATACTCAGAAGGAATGACAGATTCTGGGAACTCTCCCTGGAAGAGGCCAAATGCTACTTTTGTGAGTTTTTTTTGTTGTTTTGTCTTTTTTTTTTTTTCTTTAAACAATGCAATTGATATAACTATCCACTACTTTGTGAACTTCCCTAACTTGGGTCACTGTGCCCAGTGCAAGGCACGATTGGTGCTGCTACAAGCCCAGCCCTACATTAGGCGGGGATCTAACCAAGCCTTCCCTCACACTTAGGGCCGCTGCAGGCTGTGCTGGGTCTGTGTTCTTAGTGAGAGCTCCCAAACGGCTTCTGCTGTGCCCTTGGTGATGTTTTTCTTTATTCCTCTTGGCTCACCCTTCTCTCTTGAGCCAAGGAGCAAGGACAAGGAAGCTGCCTGGCTGGAAAGCTGAGGAGTTGTTGGTGGTGTCTGGCTGGGATTGCAAAGGCAATCTGGCTGGAGGTTGGGCTAGGGCAGACCCAACAGGGAGGTGACAAGAAGAGCTGCTCTTGTTCTGAGTCTGGAAGGGTGTTTCAGAGCCTTGAGGGGTTTTACCTGACAAAGAGCTGGAGTTTGGAAACAGGAGGCTTTGAGAGGTTTGACCAGGTCAGAGCAGGAAAGGAGCAGTAGCAGGCAGCACATACTGCCTGAATTGTGGTTTGTGTGGGGTGGTGGTTGTTGTGTGTGTGTTGTTCGTTTGTTTTTTTTTCCCTAACATACTATTATTTTAATGAACTTGAACAAGCCATGTCCATCTCAGAACTGGGAATAAGAGCTGCCCTGAAACTGGGCTGTGCCAAGGGTCTCATACTGGGGGACCTGGAGGCAACAAACAGCAAAACAGTGAGGGGATAATGTCATGAACGGCACCCACAGTTTGGTTCCCAACTAAGAGTGCAGCAATAATAACACTTTCTAAATACGAGGGCTTGGTATCTTAGTGATATTTCTGGAGCAATGAGCATGGCTCCTTGCAGGCACTTTGATGCAATGCCATTGTCAGTGTCTGGTTATTGCAAATAAACTTTTACAGCTTTCTGTTTTGCTGAAAGCAGGAGGAGTTCATTACAGGAAAAAGAAAAAACACCAAACAGAACACACCACCACTCACAACCCCAAATAAAATAATAATAAACAAACAAACAACAAACTCAAAACAAAAGAGCATAAGCAGACAAACCCCAAAACAAACACAACCACTATGTGCAAATTTTAATCTGTAAGAGAGGAAAATGCATGTTTTGCAAGCAAAAACATAGCCTAGTGCCTTTTTAGGAACAATATTAACATTGCTCTAAACCTTGAAGTGCTCTGGTTACTTTGGGGGCTGAATCCCGCCCCTCTTTGGCTGCCCGACCTCCCGCCGCTTCCCCTGGGAGCAACGCCCGGTGCAGCCGCTTACAGCGCGTTCGCAGTGGCAGGTGTTTTCCTCTGGAGGTACATGGAGGGAGGCGGTGTCTTTTATTTTATATATATACATATTTTTACCCCTTTAACCGAGGTTCCCGCCCGGGCACCCGCGGCCCCTCGCCCCACCTGGCCCCCCCGCTACTCACGCCTGAGACATGGCGAGGCCCCGCTTCCCGTCCCCTGTGCCGGGGCTGCCCCGGCCCAGAGCCACCGCAAGGAGCCGGCCCGGCCGGTGGCGGTTCGGCCGTGCCCCGGGCAACCGGCCGCCCTGCGCGGCCCCGCCGTTACCGCAGAGACGGGGCGGGGGGGGGAATTCCTCCCTGCTGCTGCTTCGGGACCTCTCCCGGCAAGAAAATGAGTGTCATTTTCTCTTTTTTCTCTCTTTTTATTTTTTTTTTTTTTTATTCTTTATTTTTCTTCCCGAGGGGTTGTCCTAGTTACATTCACATTTTTCCTTTCTATTCCTCCCCCCCCAACCCTTTTTTTTTTTTTTTTCTTTCCCTGAGTACCTATTGAGCTAAGTTTCTAGTGCTTTTCTATTCCCCTTACCACGCAAAGCCTAGTTTATCATTATTTTTATTCTTCGCAACAGCTGGAAACCTGCACCACGTGTTGCATTTCCTCTATCAGTTGCATCCCCAAACTGAGCACATCTGTATACCAAGGGCAGCTGGGAAACGACTGCTGAGGCTGGGGACATCTGTCTCCATCCCACCTGTTGCCACTTAATCACTCCTAGCAGGGTTTACTCTTGCCTTCCCTTTTTTTCCTTCCCTCCTTTTTTTCCTTCCCTCCTTTTTTCCTTCCCTTTCCTTCTTTTCCTTCCCTTTCCTTCTTTTCCTTCCCTCTCCTTCTTTTCCTTCCCTTTCCTTCCTCCTTTTCTCTCCTTCTCTCTCCTTCTCTCTCCTTCTCTCTCCTTCTCTCTCCTTCCTCACCTCTTTTTTTTTTCCCCTCTTGAAAAAATATCAGCAATGGGGTAAATAGAAGCACGTTGTGATGCAGCTTGTAAAATCACGCCTATAATTTCTGAGCCCTGGTTCAGTGGGAGGCTGGCTTTGAGGGTAATACAGCTGTTTTGTCTCCTTGTAAATGACATCTAGCTGGTAGTGAAGCTGGAGTTTTTAAAAAATAATTTATTGCCTGTGTGCAGAGTGAGAAGCATCCATTGCAGGACATTAAAAGGTTGCTTTAAAAGCAGAAAAATCAAAGCTGGCAAGACAGGATTACAACACATTGTGTATTTCAGGGGGAAAAAAAATGCTCTCCTCTGCAGGGTGGGTGTGGAAGGGAAAAAGGAAGAAGTTGGGGGCAATGAGTGTTTTGCCAACAATTGCATTTTTTGCCGTAAATCTCTGGGTATCTGTGTTCCTTTGCCCCCACCCCCCCTCCTTTTTTTTCCTTTATTTTTTCTCTATCCTTTTCTTTTTTCCTTGAGGCCTGAGTTCGTATAATTAGGTGAGACTCTTGGCTATTGAGTTTTTGAAATAAAGTTCCTAGCCTCCATGGTTTTGGAGAAAAAGACTGAAAATGTGAAACTTGAAGGGTCAAGACCATAACAAAAAGCATTGAAGGCATCTTATTTCTTAAGCCATATGGCAGCTGTGCCCATTGCATGATTTCTTTTGGGTGTATTGGATCGGGGGGGTTGAGCTATATGAATAAGCGAGCTGAGTACCTGCTGCTTTTTGTTTCAGGGTAGGGTGTCAGAAAATCATGTAAAATCAGCTCGTAATTAACTGTGTTACTCTGAAAGTGGTTCCTCATGCTGATGCAATTTACATGGGAAATTTGTCTGTTTCCTTTCGGTGCCTGATTCTTGCCCATCTGCAGGTCAGGGGAGTCTCAGAAGCAGTAAGTGACTTGTGTTTTATTCTCTAATGCCTTAACCAAGTCTTCACAGCCTGGATGGGAACCTCATGGTTTTATTTCCATTAATGCAGGCATCTGTATATCACTTTTTTGCTGAACTATTTTTTTAGCCAAGAGTTTTACCCGCAGAGTCCCAGCAGTGTTGCCTCCATCAGTGCATGTGGTTTTAAGGACCGATTTGGCCTTAACCCCTAAGCAATATACCTTTTCCCATATGCCTCAAGATACCATTCTCAAATCTCCAAGAGAAAGGTAGTAAGGCTTGCTATTTAATAAGTAAATTCTGGAATTGAAGTCAGAATAAAGAACTGCTTCAGTTATTTTTTTTTTCTTGCAGTGTATTGCTCAAAAAATAGCTTCTAAAATTAATAGCTCAGCAACCCATTGCATGCATTTGCAATGGAAAAGTCAGAAGCTTTCTGGAGCAATTGAAATGAGAGCAACAAGATTGCTTGATATGATATGGATATTAATTATTAATGTGAATTTATTGTTCTCTAGTATCGCTTTAGTGCCACAGTGTAAAGGATGGTCTTGATTGTGATGGGAACTGTATTAAAGATGAAGTAATGCTAACTGCTCACTTCTCTATGACCTTATCCACCCCCAACCCCAAAAGTTGGAGGAAAGCAAACATCTTCCTTTTAAAAATGAGAAACTAAGCCACAAAAAAATGATGTGCGTGAGAGCATGCAGGGAGACTGTGCATGGGCTGAGGGGCTTTTTATTTTCATCAGTTTGTAGGGAACTAAAATAATGAATTGCGTTGCTGGGAAAAGTCACACAGTAAAATTAATTATGAAATAAGCGGAGTTTATGATTTTTTTTTTTTTTCATGGGAAAGGAGCCTGCTTTGTAGCTGAGATGGGAGTAGCTTATGACAGAGAATAAGTAATTGGTTTAGACTAAGAAAATAGATATTTATTAACAGAAGGTATGAAGCGTGAGATGTTCTGGTTTGCTGTAGGTTTCCAGTTGAATCCTTGAGCTTGCCAGTAATTTGAAGTGAGATGAGGCAGGTCTCCCTGGGCTGTTGGGACAGTGCTATCCTCAGAGGAATGCCCTGTGGTGTATTTGCTGCTGTGGCTGTGCCTCTGCTTCAGGTTCATCATGGCCACTCTCCATCCTCATCTCTAGCTTCCTTCTCAGATCCTTTCCTTTATCTACCTTCTTGTCCCTTCCCTGGAGCACTGAGCCTGAACTGTAGGTCCATTGACAGTCAGTCTACACCACCTTGGTCTTTCTGGTATGAGTTTGTGCATCTCTAGCAGTCCCTACAGGTATCAAGCCATCTGAGGTCTCTAGGTACCACTAGAGATTAAAGGAATTTGTAGTTGTTATTCTACGTTTTGTATATATATATATATATATATATATATATATATATATATTTTATAACATTGATAATGATTTCCTTGTTCAGGTCACGTTACATTAAAAAATAAAACCATGTTATTTAATCTATCCAGCAGGAATAGGTGATGGGTTTTATACAGCGTGTTCCTTTTGGCATTGGTAATTCCTTAGGCTCTTGCAAACACAAGCTTAAAAATTCTGCTGCCTTGGAAACTAGGTGCCATCATTTTTCAAAAAAAGTCTTTTATTATGAGCTTAAGAGGTGACTAGTGAGCTTGCAAGGGGATAACATATAAAACTGGAGGGCCGTGTTTCTCTAAACACAGGTCCCTGGCAAAGAGCTTAGTGCACCTGTCCCTTATTGAGTAGGAGCTTAAGTCAGGCAAGGAACATAATAGGAAAAACGTTCTGCCTTTGCAACTCATATTTCAAAGCACTTACAAAGATCTGGATTGTCCCTCAAGGCACAGGATGGAAGGAGGAATGGGGTTGTTTTTGTATGTTGGCCCAAAGAGCGTGCAAAGGGTGAGGCTGTGGGTTAGGGCCCACAATGCTCACACGGGATGGATAAGCTGAGCCTTTGGGCCATGCTTGGGAGGCAAGGGTCCTGTTGCTGGTTTGGCCATGGGGACACCTCTCTGGGGTGTAAAGTCCAATGTGCTCTATGAGGCGTCTTTAGCTGACAGGAGGGGTCATTGGAGGGGGCTGTTTGTGTGCTACTAATGAGCTGGATGAAGCCTGGGTTGTGAAGAAGTGCCGGGAGGGTGCATTTTATTTCATCTCGCTCTGAAAAATCACCTTGCTCTGTAGTCCTACCCTGGCGCACTGGTGTCCCTCCCAACAGAGGAGCACTGCTGCAAGGGACTGTGTCTGTGACAGCCCTTACAGCAAAGCAGTTGTCACCAAATGAGGATCTGGTTGTAATTGAATTGCACAGCAGATCTGTGAGTCTGAGAAGGTGAGAAGTATGATCTCTGATGGACAAGCTTGGGGAGATGTTGCTCAGGGCTTCCTTCCAGATAAGTGTTTGGTTTTCCTTTAGGCTTGGATTAAAGTGTGTAAAGGAACTTTGGGTTGCTCTTTGATGCAAATTTGGGCACTTTTGGGCACTTGGGGCTTAGTGCTGGCTCCGAGCTCACGCTGACATCCAGGAGGGTGGCTCTGCCAGAAGGGGCTGCGCTGACCAGTTCATTTAGCTTTGCGATCAGTTGCTGAGCTATTTTTCCAGTTAATGTTAACTACCAGATCTACAGGAGGTTTGCTGCTGGCTTCAAGGCTAAGTGAAGGGGATTTGTCAGTAGTCAGGTCTATTAGGCTTTGATATAGCACCAGCGTGTTCATCAGGCCCGAGCATGGCACATGGAGGAGGAGGATTGGAGCAGAATTAGAAGGTATAAAGTTCAAATCTAATTTAAAGAATTTCACTGTATCACTTAAAATGTGGTAAAATGTTCCTGTGGTTTCAGGTATAAAATGTCATACTTCATAAGGAGCGTGCCTTTTAAATCTCAGCCAGGTATTAAATGCCATGCCACACTCTACTTCTCTCTTTGTTAAAAAGTAAAACCCCAAATCATCTCTCCTGAAATAATGTTGTTCAATAAAATTAAAGCTTTCAAAAGAACCCAGTTCAAATAGCATTAGCTCTCTATTGTTAGGAAACATCGGGGAGTGTATTGACTTTTTTCTGTATTGAAAATTGTTTGTTGGTGTTCAGCTACTTAATTGTCTAGGATGCTGTTCTTAAAGATGCCTACCAACATAAATCTTGCAGTGGATACAGATTGACAATTAACATGCACTGGAATTTTTTTTTTTTTTTTTTTTTTTTTTGTGGGAAGGAAATAGAAAAAGGAATCAGGGTCAGGCTTTTGGCAATAATCCAAGTAATTTGTTAGCAGAGGGGTTTTTGAGAGCTGTTTCGCTTGAACACATGGCTTCAGCCAGCAAATTTTTAATAAATTAACACAAACGCTGTGTCAAGCTTTAGTCACTTAGGAGGGCAAAGGTTGTTTCTCTAGTATTCAGCAAAACAAATATTGTGAACGAGCAACGCTTCTTTTGGTTGTGTGATATGAAGATGTAAATATCGTATGTGAAATGGCACTTTGGGACAGACTTATTTTAGTTCTTTTAAGATACACAGATCCTCTAACCAAGTATTTACTTACAGGCTCACCAGTCAGCAATTTAAGCGTTGTATATGTTTCTCTCTTATGATTTTGGTAGAAAAATGACAAAATATTGATTGTTAATACTGGCTACGTGTGCATATCAGTCACCTAAAACTTCAAAAATTCTCATGTTTTTAAACAAATTAGGAGAAAATGCTACACAAGATAAGCCACTACCTGCTTCTTTTGATTGCAGTGGGATTTTAGGTGACCTGAGCCTCCATGTCTCCTGCTGTGGTAAACAGGCAGGAGGTTTGGTGGGAGCAGCCTGGGCTGGTGAGAACCCAGAACAACAAAGTGCCACTTGCTTGGCAGGAGGGGGGATGAAGCTGCTGGTTTCTGATGTGACCAGTTTATATGTGTGCTGTTTGATGGGCTTTCTGTTGATGGAAAAAAAAAGCTATGAGGCATTATTGTGAATTTATGGCGCAGCAGTCTTGGCTTTGGCTGCCCTGCTCAGTGCATAAGACGGAGAGACTGTTGAAGTCCTTTGCTTTCCAGCTGGGGAGCTGGTGTTTCAGAGGATGGCCAGGGTAGAGAAGACCATGAGTAAGGGGCAGGAAAGGCAGCTCAACCCTTCAGGGGTCAAGTCTGCATGGGGAAGATCCTCTTCCAGACCCACTGTCTGATTGAAGGGAAGTGTTTGAGCTCCAGAACTTGATGTCTTTAAAGCCAGCAACTGAGAGTGACTTGGGTCAGAAGGAGAAGGGGAGGTTATCCATCTGCTTTAGCAGTATATTGCCAAGAAGAGGAGGAATTCATCTGTTTTTCGTGCACGTAGGCTGTTGTTTCATTGTGTTTTGTTTTGTTTTCCCTCCCACTCTCCAGTAAAGCACCTGTTGACTTAATCCTCTTTGATTCAACTCAAAAACAAGGAAGTCAAACTCATTGAGAGTCCAAGCAGCTCAGCTCTCATTTCCCCAGGGTTATGGGGGGGGTTGGTTCTCTCTTATGTCTTTTGAAGGCTTCTAGAAGTGAAACTAGTAAAGCAGGCATGGAAGGATATAAGGAGAGGATATACTTAATTTTACTGGACTTAAAGATGACCTGAGTCATAAAACGTTAATCTGGAAGGGGGAGATACCTTGGAGTTTCCCAAATCATTCTTGAGGATAGTGGGAAACGTTCTAGAGGTTCTAGTTTGATGCATCTTCAGTGAAACTGATTTGATTTAAAAACAAACAAACAAAACCCAAGCCACCAAAACCAAACACCCCCCGCAACCAAACAAAAAATACCCCAGCCTTTTACTAAGTTGGATGCATCCTGCTTTATTTTTTGCTGAAAAGTAGGAAGAAAGCAGAATAAAATGGCAGTAGAAAGTAACCCAAAACTACAGTGATTTTTGTAGGGAGCTGCAAGCCATCATCAGCTGAAATTTGATGGCAACCTTTGGTTCTGCAGATAAGCTTGATGCATTGTGCAGGGAAAGATGTCTTGGGTGGGGACACTCTATGTTGTTTCTGAGCTCTGAAAAAGCCTATCTTAACCTTCTGACCATCAGGATCCATCCTGAAGTGCTGAAGACTAAGATGGATGAGTAATTTACCCGATCCTGCCTCCATAATTGCCCGTGTCTTTGCGTTTAGGCTCTAGGGACATCATATGCAGTATGCGGTGACTCAGTTTCCATCTGGAGTGTCCCAGAATGAGTTAAGTTTGACTGACATGGTTGCATCAATGAAGCAAAACCAAGAACTTATGCCGAGCTAATTTATTAGTTACAGCAAGAACTTAAGGGTTAATAACATCCCACCTAGAGGTGGAGGAACAATATAAGCCAAGCGTCTGACTGTCCATCCCTTCCACGTTGTACATGCGTCACTTCTGCGTGGAAATGAGTGCGAAACCGAATTTTTTTTTTTCCTTTTCTTTCTCCTCCCGGTTCAACTTCTTGTGCTATAAATAAACGGTGCAGTGTGAGAGAAAAATGAATAACAAGGGGCTGTAGTTTTTTAGGTGCCTGTGGCAGGATGTTTTGTTGATTATCCTGTTTCTTGTAAACACAGCGATGGCTTTTGTAGCCCAGATGTAGAGGCAGCCTGGGTTCATTGTTCAAACACCTGCTGTCCTTTCAAATGAGCCCAGTGCAGCCCATTGATAAAATTCAGGCTCTGTAACCTGCAGCACCAGGCTGAGCTCCTGTAGATAGCTCAAAAAAAAAAAAAATCTTTGAGTATCTGACATCCGTCCTCTATTTTTTTTCCCCATTATATTTGATTGAGAGGAAAAGGGAAGCTCAAGATTATTTTTTTCCCTGCTCTTGTTCTCACAATAGCAATAAAAACAATACTCTCTGGCTTTGAGGTGGTAAACGGTGAGAAATAACAACAATAGTTCACTTTGCAAGGATGCAGCCAAATTTATGAATGAAACTGGTGTCTGCAGTTTAGTTTCCAGGCCTGTCTCTGCTTTTGGTATGAAATACATGAAATAAAAAGGCAGAAGAAACAGCTCGTAACTATTGCAGGTCTGTAGCTGGGAGTGAGCACAGGGGAAAATTTTGTTTAAGTTGGAGAAGGGTCACATAGGGTTTTTCTGCTTCCTGCATCGAGATTGAAGCATGAAACAGGTGAATTCGTTCAGTTAAACAGAGGCTTTGCAGCATTTTTTTAATCTGACACTAGCGTATGGTGGTGTAACACTTTGAGACTGCAGTTACAACTCTTCCCAGGTTGGTTATGCGGGGTAAATGAAGTTAGGTAGATGTTTTGCTGGGACAGGACTTTACAAGGTGTACAATGATGTCACCAGCCCTTGGAAGAAAGGGGTAAAATTTAGACCAAAGGCACCAAGTACACTTGTTTCTGCAGATATAGGTCAGTTAAACACCTTCTACGCACTTGAATGTTTCTTTGGTTGGGACTTGAGGATTAAAACCTGCTTTTTTGGAGAGAGGAGACCCTCCCTGGCTCTGGAGCTGAGAGGTCAGAGGATTGTGGTGGTCAGTCATGGCGATGTGTGGTTTAACGGCCTCTTCTCAGATAGGAGATGTGTTTTCCACAGTGTTGTTCAGAGCAAGAGGGATTTTTCTTGTGTTGAGGTCTCTTTCGTGCTTCCCCACTCATGTGTCCCCCACCTGTGCCTTTGGCTGCAGGAGCAGAGGAGATGAGCTACGATTTATTTACTGCTGCTTTGAGCAGGGGAATTGCAGCAGATGGCCTCCAAAGGTCCCTTCCAACCTTAATGACTGTATATTTATCTTGCCGAGAGAGTCAGATGCCAACAGTAAGTCCTTTACAAAGGCACTTAATGGGTCAAAGGTTTTTTCCCCCCACCCCTGAATGTGAGATCTGGAACTGTAAAGGAAGCAGTCCAGCCCCAAAATAATAACTTTGCCTGAGACAGGTGAAATTAGGTGGCCAGACCTGTGTGTGCTATGGCTTCATCCTGCTTGAACACATGTGGTCAGCTCCTTGGCAGCCCCAGATGTCATGCAGGGCAGAGGACAGGTTTTGGAGGACTCCTTGCTCGGAGCATCCCACATGTCCTTCAGCACTCCCTGAGCTGTTAGGAATGTCTTAGAAGAGAGGACACTGCTCCACATGTGGCATGACACCATGGACAGTCCCGTGGGGTGTTGGGGAGGGGGATCCGTCCTCCTGATCTCTCTCCTTGGCTGCAGGGAGGGAAGCACCTAAGGATAAATGTTCGTGCAAACCGCCCTTTGCATCTGTCTTTAATTAAGCCACATGCAAAAAAACTGCAGAGCAGCGTGTTGGTGTGTGTCAATGTCCATGTCCAGGAGGAGCGTGCGTTGTCTCTGGACCATGGAGCAAGCAGCACGTAGCATGCATGTTGTTGTCCGGCTGCGGGAAGGTGCCACCCCATGGGCACCACTGGCAGGAGAGCTGGCACCCGCTGACCTTTGCTGGAGAGAGGGATGCAGGGGAACCCTCCTGGGTTGGGGGTGGGACATGATAACCCCTCAGCAGCCAGCACCTGGGAGGAATTTGGCTCTTAAATCCAATTATATTTGCAGACTGAACTCTTTTGTACTCCTTTCAGGATGTGGCTCAGTCAACATGAAGTCCGGCATGTGCAGCCTTTCCTTTTTACCCTGCATTTTGGTTGGTTTGAACTTTCTTTTTAACGGCTGCGTTTAAAAGCAAGATAGCAAGGAGTTGGAAGGTGCTTAAGTGTCCTCAGCTTTCTTATGCATGTGTTTTCTGAGGAAAACACCTCTTTGCTGATATCATCTTGTATGGCTCAATGTCAGAGCTTTGCTACATTTGCTAAAAAGGCTGCACTAACCACATGAAATGCTTACATGAATTTTTTAGCTTGCATGCAGAGGTGTCCCTGATGACCTTTTATGGTAATTACAGCATTTAGGAGATGTTTGCCCCAGGCAAACCTCTGTCTAGGTCTTCAGCATTGTGCAATTAGTTTTTTTGGATTTCCCCTTCCATGTTATTCTGCAAAATAGTGTTGTGGGCACTAATGTCTTTTCCCCTAAAATCTGTCAGTTGCTGTTGGGAGGCAGTGAAAGCTGCTGGGTTATTTTCACAAACCAACCAAATATGGTTTTAAGGAAGTGTTTATATTTCTTATTTATGTTTTGCTTTTACACCCTACCTTCCAGAAACCTTTTTTTTATTCCCAAGAAAAACAATCAGATTAGTGTTTCTTTTGAAATGGGTGAAAGATGAAGGCTGAATATCCGTGAGCAGCAAGTTTCCTTTCAACCAATTCTGAGCAAAACCGAAGCCTTTCTGAAGTGGTTTGCTGCAATTGTAGTTAGCCTTGCTTCCTGCTCACGCTTTCAGCAGTTCATTTCTTGGGCACACCTCCCGGCGTGGTGTGTGTGGTTACAGGCGATGGGGGAAGGTGGAAGGGCAACAAAAGGCAAGGGTGCTTTAAAACCTTATTTATTATTTCTTTTTCTATTTAGAATGCTGTGAATGAGACACTGCATTTTATTCCTTCCTACCATCAAGGTGCAATATCTCCCTCAGCACCAGCATGGTGGGAGGAAGGGGAGAAGGGTATGAAGGAAATGGGAATAGGCGATTTCATGCTGAATGAGTCTCCAATTTGGGGTCCAGACTGCAGGCAGTGTAAAAAAAGAAAAGAACAAAAACAACAAAAAAAGGCAAGCCTTGTTTAGTCTGCAGTCGGTAGCTGGTGGTTTCTCTTATATGAGTCCTGGGCTCTGAGCTGGTGTGATTTACAGCATTGGGATATAGCTCTAGCACAGCTGCGGGATGGATGGAGCCAAAGCAGAGGGAAACATGTGCCAGAGAGCTTGTCTCAGTGCCAGAGGGTGAGATGTGAGGGCAGAGCTGCTCCTTCCCCACACACACACTTGCAGGGACATTTTTCTTGATGACCAGGTCCATCCTTTCTGCTGCCCTCTACAATATCTGGACCATTTGCCACCCGGTGGCTGTGCCAGTAGAGCTGTCTGCAGGACCTTGGGATGTAGCGAGTGAGGATGAAGGAAGATCAGGATGGCTTTGAAGCCACAGCCCAGGGTGCTGCTGGATGGTTGGGATGTAGTGACTGATGAAGACTAAAGACATCACTGCCCCACCCGCTGTCTGGCCACATCCATGAGAGTGGGCAGCACCCATGGAGCACCTCCTGGCCTAATTTCTTTAATAAATAAGATGTCATGTCAGAGTGGGACTCCACCAGTTTGCTGAAAAGCTGTGACTTGCAGCAAGGCTGTGGCTTTGTATCACCATGGTCGTGCCAGCTCCTACAGTGGTGCAGACTAACTTGCACCTTTGGTGCCTGCTGTGCTCCATCAGTTTACCCCAGGGGAAGAGCTGGATGCCTGAACTTTGCTTGGTGGCTGTTTCACAGCAAGATGCCGTTCCCTTTGCTAGATCAGTGTATGTGTTAATGTATTTGTTTATTATGTTAATGTAAGCTGATGTTGGGCTCTTGCAAAGACCTTATCCTGCTACTGAAGATGGTGATGGAGATGATCACTGGGGAGTGAGTGATGAAGCAGCTTATGGGGGATCTGGGGACATCCAGGCCATGCGAAAAGCACTTGATGATGAAGATCTATCAGCTTGCTGATGTCCTTGTGTGAGAGTGCGGTCACGTCAGTGGTGATGGTCTCACACTGGCCTCATGTTGCTTTATATGACTGCAAGAGGGAAATGTACTATCTGGCAAGGCTCCTTGTCCAGGTCTTCACCCTCCTACTGTAGAATACCTTGGCCCTGGGCATGTGTAGTGTGTGGATAGGCTGTGGACCATCTCATTCCTGCACTTCTGGGGAGGAGGTCCCATAACAAGAGAGGAGACCACAAGTAATGGCAAATGACTAAACTATGGGTACTGCATTGCAGAGAAGGGAGACCAGGCTCAGGTGGCCGAGTCTTCCTCTTGATGTGTGAAATACGGCAGGTTTGTACTGGTAGCATGGGTTTCTGGCTCTCCAGAACACCTGGATTAGGTGTGCTTCCTTCACCAAAGCACCTGTCTCATGAGCAAGGTCTCAGATGTAATTAGAGCCTTAGTTTACTTTTGGACCATTTAAAATGCATTGATAAAGAGCAGCCTTGGTGCTAGTTTTCTCACTGGCTTGTGGTGTTGTATGCTATTTCCATGATGATGGTCCCTCTGGGCTCGAGCGCGGGTGTGAGGTTCTCCCCATCCCTGCATGAAAAGGCCACTGAAGGGCTCATGCGTTAAGCAAATGGGCTTTGGCTCCAAAACCAGAGGTTAGCAAAAAGCGTACGGTCCCGAAGACATGCAGCCTGTATTGCTCAAAATGCCTGGAAAACTGGATAGCAGCCTTTCCCTTTTGCTAGCATCTGGCCTGAGGAGGAGCAGGATTTAAGCATGTACTTAAATTTCAGCACTTGCTTAAATTAAGTGTTGTCCTGAATGGAGACCCTCTCGAGCTTTTGCTGAAGTGTTTTTCTGAACTGAGGCCAGCAGGCTGTGAAAGTCGCCTCTTGTTGTTTCTACCCTGCTGTGTCTATGCTCATTGCAGCTTGCTGGCTATTTAACGCAAGGAGAAAATCACTTTACGTAGTTGCAGTTAGCTAAGTAACTGAGAGAGGCAGGTTGGGAGAGTCGCACATGAGCTGGGAGTGAGAAATCTGACCTTGTCTCTTGTCTGTCTTGCTCCTATGATCCTAATTCTGCTCTAAATTAATTCTTTTGTTTAGTTGCTGTTTTTTTTTTTTTTTCCCTTTTTGTTTTCACATGAATGCTTGTCTCTATATTTAGGTCTGCCAGGGTGGGATGTTATGAATAATTGTTGCTTGATATTATTAAACACTAACACGCTTGGCTGTGTTGCACTAATGACAGGGCTTTGGGGATATGCAAATCAATTAATTGCAGTAATTGCTGTAAGAGCTATTTTGGAGGATGCTGTTGACGAGCCCTTCAGAGGGAGGACAAAAGAGGGAGATGTTTGGAAGTTCGGAGGAGAAGGGGTGCTTGAGTCACTGGAGATGGTTCATTCAAGCTGCTGATTTGTAAAGTAGGGTCTGTTTTGCTCTCCAAAACCCACTCACACCAAATCTTCTCTTGCTTTGTTTCAGAGTTATCTCAGTGTGGCTACTCCTGGACTTTTCCCAGGGCCCTTTCTGCTGGGGTGGAGCTGAAGAAGCTCACAGGTGAGACAGAGCCTTTTCCAGGTAACCTCTTGGCTTGGAAATATGGAAGACCTCCTTGGAAAACGCTTGAGGAAAATAAATGTTTCCAATATTAGACCTCTTCATCGCCTCGCACTGAACAGTTTTGCTTTGCCAGCTGATTCTCATTCATGAGGAGGCTTTTTTCCCTTCTGTGGCAGCATCGTGGGGCCTCACAGTGGGCACAGAAGGGACGTGAGATGCCTCAGGAACCATTGTGGGGAGGCTGGGGCGGGTAATGGGATTCGGGTATTGTGAGGATGGGGAGGAAAACATCTCTTCTGGCTGCTTCCCCCATCCTATATGTGCTCCCCCCACCTTTGTGTATTATTGTATATTCTTTTGTCTGGCTTTCTATGTGCAACGTGCTTTAGTCTCCGTGCTCTGGGGCAAGTGTTCAATGTGGTGCACAGATGGTGCTCCCAGAAATCCCGTTATTTGCTAATGGGATTTTGTGCAAAGCATTTCCACTGTTCTTTTCAACAACCTGCATGTTTGTGTAAATATGTCCAGACCCTCATCTTGCTGAAACATCCTCTTCCGTGCAGCTGAGAACACGGCTTTATTTTTTATTTATCTGTTTTTAATCCCCAAGGAGGATGGCGCACCAGCTTCTGTGGGAGGCAGCCGTTGCAGGATCCAGGCAGTGACGAGGTCTGTACCTTCACTTTGCACAGTGAAGGAGGGTCGGTCCCTGCCGGCTCTGCCAGATGTCACAACCCTGCTAGGTGGCTTGGCCAGATATGTTGGGGCACTCAGCTCTCATGCCCATGTTACCTTGCTGGTGGTCCCGTCCTCGTGTTTTGCACTGATGTATGGCTGAGATAGACTTATCTATTCAGCAGCTTCCTGCCCAGTCCTGCGAAATTTCTGTAATGCAGTGTTTAGCTGTTAGTGCAGCTTTTTTCCTCTGTGCTCTCCATTCTTCAAGTAGTGCTCAAAATCATGATATAAATAGTAAAAGCCTAGAAAATGTTGGTTTTATTACCAGAGGCCTTTCAGATTAAGTTAGATGTGTGCTTGATGGGGATGATACAGCGCTGACTCTTCCACAGGGCACAGAACTGGACTGGGTGACCTCCCAAGGTCTGTTCCAACCCTTATCTTTCCATCACTGTGATATTCGCTGCTAGTGTTGAAATCGGTAAGCGGAGCTTTGTTTTGCGTCACGCTTACTGGAGGGAGGTCAGGGCTGTCGTGACTAACAGACAGTTACAGGGCGGGTGTCAGGAAGTTCCCTGTCTGTCTGCGTGCTCGTATGCTCCTCATCCTGCAAAGCGCTCTTCCCCTAAACGCCTCTCAGGCTCTTCTGCAATGGGAAGGTGAGTCATAACGAGGGCAGAGGTTCTCCTTTAGCTGGCCAAGGACTCCAGGTGGTTCCTCTGGAGCTGACCTTAACCAGAAAAATCGCATTGCAACCCTGGTTTGGAAAGTACAAGCAGCTCTAGGTAGGAAACCTGCCAAGGACTGTTCCCGTTATGGTGCGGTGCCATGGAGGTGGTGATGGCTTGCTGGCCAGGCAAGCTGTGGGATACTGCTCCATGCCCCACTGTGCTTCTCGGAACATCTAGGACTGTATTGTCCTCTGAAGTGGAGTCTCTGTTTCAGAGAACCCTCATCTCCAGCTGTGTGCATGTGCCAGGGTCCAACTCTGGGCTGGGGGGGTGTGTGAACAAAGTAAGTCTTGTGGTCACCTCCGCAGCACCTGGATTGGTCTCTGTTTTGTTTGGACATCGTTTCACCTATTAAGCATCTGGCCAGCGTGGTGGTTTTACATACTGGTTTTATGACTGTTTTGTCCAAAATCTGGGAGCCGTGGGGGATTCTGGAACGCAGCTCTCTGTGTCTCATATCCCTCTTCTAGCAGCAGAATTTGGGAAATAACATTTTTTAGGTCTGCAAAAGATGGCAGAGAACCTGTACAGACACTGATCTTCAGCAAAGCCCTGCTGTGATCTGATGTCCTCTGTGGGGTGGGATCTTTACAGGACGACAGCTCTTCAGAAGTGTTGGCTTTCTGTACCCATCACCAAATACCACCTCCCCTCCCCGTGTTTTCATAGCCTCTCAATTTTGCTGATTTTATCACCCTTCTGATAAGGGTGATTAGATCTGATTTGTTTGAATTATAACCCGATGGCTCTCAACTCTCACAGACACAACACCGTGCTGCGCTGGGTTCACACCGGCTTGCATACAGGGGGGAAGAGAGGAGGGGAGAGCCTTTTTCCTTCTCTGATAATAGCTAACAGATGTGATATTGTTACCAGGTCAAGGATCTGTAAGCATCAAGCAGCAGGAAGAAAGCTGTGCTTGGATGGCACTTTAAAGCCGTAAAGGGGAGGATGTGGCAGAGGCTGAATCATCCCGTGCTCAGCAGCAGGTCTGAGAGCTGCTCTGCGAGGTTTCACAAGCTGTGGTATATTTAAGTAGTCCTGGTTTGGTGGTTTGGCCCCAGGAGCTGTTTCTTTAGGTCTGCGCTAAACCATTACCGATTTCTTCATAAAACACCAGTCTGTCCATGGCTCATTTATGTCTTGGGAGCTGTGTGCAGTCAGCTTGTTAGTGGGTCTTGTTTTTTCTGGAGGTGCGATGCTTCCCTTTTCAGAGGCTCCTAGGCCACTAGAAAGGCACTCCTGTCTAACCAGGTTTTGTCCAAAGTTGGTGACCTGCTGTGAGCTAGACCATGATGCACGCAATATTCAAACCTGGCTCTTCTGTGTAATTGGGATTTTTTTTTTCTTCCCTGAAGCCCTTGCAGTAGCTTTCCAGGGTAGTTCAAAAAATCTGGGGCAGGTCAGACTGCAAATCATTACTGTACCCTTGTGCCTTTGTCCTTTGATTTAGTGGCTGAAGATCTGAAATAAGACACGATTCAGCTGTGTGTTTGGTGCCATTTCAGGCTCTGGGAGGAGGCTGAGCTCTGTCCCTATGCACGTCTTTTCTGCAGAGCTTGGCCACGTGCATCCCTGGGTCTTGACCTTCTCATCCCCACAGTCTTCTCTGCCAGGTGATTCAAATTGTAGTAGCAAATCCTTGTAGGATTGCTGTGTAGAAAACAGGCTTTACCTTTTGCTCATGGTTTCAGTGAAAACAATATGCTTTAAAAGCCATGTTGTAGTCCAGGGCTCTATACAGCCCTCGGAAAAAGAGTTTTCCAGGTGCTGGCTGAATGTGGTCATCAAAGAGTAAGTGGTTGCTCCTGGCATGAGGCTGGAGAGATGCAGGAGCTCCAAGGAGAGAACTGAGTGTGCCTCCAGTGTGCCAATGAAGAACAGAATACCTGAAAGTAGGGGAAAAAGTCTTGAGGAGCTGCTGTGGGTAAGAGAGGACTGAGCTTTGCTTGAAGGTGGGTGAGTTGCAACTTTGAGGGCTTCTATGGGGAGGAGGTGTGAAGTGGGCTGGAAGGGAGGATGTGGCAGCTTCATCTTAACACAGAGATGTGTGTTAAGGAGGAACAGCTCAACCTAGGCCTTCTTTTCACTGCTGCAGTGGGTGGCTGTTACATGCTCTAGTGGTGCCGTCACGGCAGTAACCATGTCCCTTTGGCATTCCTCTGTTTTCTTCACCACTGCTCCCCTCACCTCCAGCAAGGTGTCCTCTGAGTTAACTTCAGGATAAGAAAAGGAAAGTCTATGTGTTTAACTTAATAGCTGTTTTCAGGGCATGCTGTGTGAATGCAAAGCAGGGCTTCTAAGTGCCGCCAAGAAGATACTGTGGGGACACAAGTGTGTGTATGTGTGTCTGGAGAGGCTATAAATAGCATATAGATATGCATTATATTGCATTGTAGTTTGCTTTTTTCTTACACTGTGGGCATGTTTTCTGGCAGCATAGGTGGCAAGCCATGTGATATTTGCCAATATTGAGAGCGCTTATGAACTCTAACGCCGCTGCTGCTTGCTGTCTAATGGACATGGGAAGAAAACTGCAACGTTTCCAGTGTGCTTGCTCTCTCCCACCTCCCCCCTACATCTTCTTCCCCAGCTGATTTGACCAGGTCACTCCCCATCTTTGATTCTTCCCTCTTATTTAAAGACCTCCTGTGGCTGCATTGTCTGGAAAAGCTCTGGTAGAGGCTTCAGAGCCGTACTTCCACCTAACTAGAGAACACGCTCTCATTAACTGCCCTCGAGGAGGGTGAATATCGTTGTTGCCTTCAAAGGAGAGACGGAGGTGCAGAGCAGACTGCTGGCCCTCAGTCGGATGGAGCTCTGCTGAAGACATCAGCAAGATCAAAACGTCAGCTGGTGAGAAGTGATGCAGGTATTCCTCTACGATGCAGAAGCTGCGGTGGCTTTGTGGTTCCTGGAGACAGGACATGAACTGGATTTAAGTAGCTTTGGTACCGATAAAAGTGCACCAGCCACTTGGACGAACAGCCCAACCACTTGCTTAGCCTCTCGGGAGGGTTTTAGTGCACACGCTGAACTCTGCTGCTGCTGTCAGCAGTAGCTGCTAGTCTTCTTCAAGCCAGTTTAGGACTGTCTGTGCCACCTGCAGCTGCACCATCTGCAGAAGAGATGGGCCTTCAGTTGCTGTCAAGTGGAACTGTGCTGAGGCTCAGGAGCCAAACCTCTCTTCCCAACTGCTCTCTGAACACCTTTGCCAGGCGCTTGTCTCCTTCCTCAAAGTTGCACCTCGGTGGATGAGCTCCAGATGGTTGAGCAGGAGCCTTGCCAAGCATGGAGGGCTATCAGCAGTGTTATGGATAGCTGTAGGCTTCCTGCTGGGAAGTATGTAAAGATATGTTGGCTTCTTGTTGTAGTCCCCTAAAAGAGTACTTTCATAACTACTTTTGGCTTCTCTTTTAGTCTCCCTTATCCAAAAAGTCTGAGACGAGTCAGTCCCAAACTATCCACAGCATCTATTTGTCTGATTTCCCCCTTCTCTGGAAGCATATCAGATGAGTGCGGTGGGGTGGAGGTAGGTTGGACTTGGGCCATCCTCTGGCTCCTGCCATGAGTACATAGACTTTTATCTTCTCAATGTGACCATTAAGGAGGAAAAAAAAAAAAATAGGAAATCAAACCACAAACAACTACAGTAAAATAATAATCAAAACCTCATGAAAGCACACAAAACCCCAGTAAACTTTGTTCTTTGAAACTTGAGTCTTATCTCCCCCTGTCAAGGTTAATTGTTGCTGGGTTCAAACCATGGACAAGCTTTCATTATGACTGGAGATGTGAGCCAGGGCTGGGCCAGGATCAGCTGCTGGGTGGTTTGTAGCAGGGTTGAATTTGGTCCAGTCTGTTAAGAAGGGAGTTTCATCTGTAGCTACATATTTCATGGTACTTCTGGATTTAAATGTGACCTTTAATGTTTCTCGAGTGTCTTCTCCCAAGGTTATAATCTGTGGAGCTAATTTTAAAGGTGATCAGTTCACTTTGTCTCTTTCCATATTATGTTGAAGACTACAGCATGACAGCATGGTCAGATCTGGAGAGCTGAGGAAGGACTGATGGGAAGGTCCCCTAAGAGAGACTCTTCTAGTTTATGTGGCAGTGAGAAAATAGTCTGTCCAGGGGATAAAGTCTTCCTTATTTCTCGGTTAATTAATCTACCAAGAGCCAAAGACTGATGCAGCCCAACCTTGTGTATTCAGAATCCCAGCTCTCCCAGTAGTGATTTTCACTCCTGCAGCTCATGTTTTGCTGAAGGGGTGCTTGGAGGAGATGGGTTATTAAGAGCATTATCAGTGAAAAAAATACCAAACTACATCACAGTATTAAAAATACATTCATGAAATGAGCATACTGAGTATTGGAAATAGTTTTACACCCCCTTGAGCTAGGAAACATAAATATACATATTCTAAATGACAGTTTCCCCTGCCCCCCACAGAGTCATGTTTTCAAGTGCCTGGGTTAATTCAGGAGACAGTATTTCACATGCAAATAAGTTGGAATTGTGGCTCTGCTTTGGTAAATCACAGAAACTGTTCAATGCCACAATTTAATCAACCTTAAAAGGGATTTATCAATGTTTTCCTCACCTCTGTGCTGTCTCCTGAGATCTTCAAGTACTAAAGGGAGCTGAGGAGATATTAGAAGAAAATAAAATTATTTTCTCACTTCGAGCCATTTTTATGAGGTGGATAAGATAGTTGTTTGTACTGGTGCTGGAATCTTTCCTGGTGTTTGTGTTAGAAGTAGTAATGGGGAAAACAAACTTCTTTTGGAAACAGGTTGGAAATTTCAGGAATTTTCATTAGCTTTATTAGAACTTTCCAATTTTTTATTACCAAACAAAATTCATTAGTTCCTATCCAATCTCGTTTCCCAGAATTGCATAGTAACTTCATAAAGCATCTTTGAAAGCATTAATTTTACAGGACTGAGCCTTCAGTGGTTTCCAGGTTCTCCCAGTGCAAATCAGTGGAGCTTATGGGATGTGTAGATGCCGATACGTGGAAGGAGCCTGTGCCAAACAAAAGAGCCCAAAGTGCTGCAGGACTGGCCGTGCAGGATTCTTCCTTTGCAACAGAGGTACTGTTTTGACACGAGGAACTCTCATGCATGGCTGACAAGATGTGGCTGGCTGGGACTTGACATGGTTGCTTAGCAATGTATCTTCATCTTTTCCCCCAGCCCGCTTCTTTCCTGTGGCCTGTTTACATTTCCTTGCTAATTCAGGCATGTCTAATGTTAGCATGAGGAATTTTCGTATGGTGCAGGCAGGTCAGGGAGATCTGACTGAGATTGTATTTTGCAGGTGACATTCACATATACAGGTGGAGGTGAAGGGCAACAGAAAGGTCATGGTGATGGGACCTGTCAGAAACGCTATTATAGATGGTGGGGAAGTCTGGGAAGGTGAAACGTGTAAGAATAACTTGCAGCAGTGTGTGAAATGAGGTTAAAACACATGCAAGTGGGTGCACTCCATGAGGATTTGTATTACTTTATGCTGTCAGAGAAACATGAGCGCCTACTCCCTGTCTGCGGGCACCAGCCTCTGTCACCCGGTGCCATCACGCGCTGTCCTTGGCCAGCACAGAAGTGCTGGTGATAAGCAGGTGTCCCTCACTGGTGTGTGGAAAGAAGGGTCGGCTTGCCTTGCAAATGCTTTCCCCAAAGAAAAGCTTCAGTCGTTGCATCTGTGGGGCTTAGTCTGTTCCCTCTTGCTGTGAATTATAGAAACCAGACCTCTTGTTTTCGTATGGACTATATCCACTAGCAACCACCTGCTGCTGGTATTTGATATCAGCTGGGAACTCAGTCAGGAAGCTTTGATTTTATTTTATTTTTTTTTTTTTTTAATTTCCACCACCTTCTCAGGCTTGCTCCCCACACCCTGCTTGGTCTGTCTTGTTCCTCCACTCGCACCTGCCCCAGCAGGACACCCTGGGTAGGTGTGAGCCTGCTTGGCACAGGGACCAGTGCCAGCCTGTAGGAACTCCCCTGATGAGCCTTGGTTTGGGCAATCAAACTCAAACTCAGCATTATTGCTATAAAGCTGGAGAAAACAATTGCATAGCTCTGGAACAGTCATTATTTTGCAGTCTAATGCATTTCCATGCCTGAAAACATGTAGATGTACTATTTTTTGGAAACTGTGCTTAGAAAGCTTAAGGGCTGTAGCTTTTAAATGTCTTGTGTGTTTATTTTTACAAAAAACCACCCAACATGTTTCTTCCATTAACACATAGTATTTACTTTAGGTACAGCAGAAATCCGATGGTGAGTTTCAAATTAGGTAAATCTCCATTTATGAAAACCCTAAGTGCCTCTCTTTCCACATCTCTTCACGGTACATTTATGCTCCATGTCTGTGTTGGAGACTTAAAGCTCAGCAGCCTGAGCTCAGATCTAGCAGGAGGGGATCTAAACTTTGGTCTGACTTTTAGGCTGTATTAAAGGCTGGTGCCATGGAGGGGTGTGAAAAGCCTTTCATGTGGCCAGAGAAGGACCCTCCAGAGACAGTCAGAGGCCAGCCTTGGTGGGAGAAAGTCTAGGAGCAAAGTGAAGACAGGAATCCAGCCCGTTTAGAGGCACAAGATAAGGTTTCACTTCTGGGGGTTGGTTCCTTTGCTAAAGCAAACAAAACCTTGGTTTTGATTTTGCTCGTTTTGTTTTTCTGGAAATGTGTTGTTTTATCAGGCATTGCAGGAAGCCTCCAGAAACTTGGTTTGCAATAGAACACTTGAGAAGTTTCTTTTTTCTATTAAGATTTCCATGTGTCAGATCCAGCCAGCTGGGGACAGATCAATGCACCCTCTTACAGATTCAGCATTTGGGGGACTTAGTGTCACCAACGTCATCCTGCAGTACTTCATGCCTGGTGGCCATCATTTTACCCAGCACCAGTGGTAGGAGAAAGCTGTTTCACATATCTGCTTCCTGGATCAGAACCACAGTAACTTGGCATTTTGCAGCATGGGGTATGAGAGCGCTGCTCTCCCTGGTATCCAGTTTATTAGCAGTCTCTGACTAATGAAGTTTAAAGGAGAGGTGACACCTTTCTCCAGCACCAGCACTGTTGTGCTTTCTAAGCTTTGTACCCAGCTCAGCGTGACTGTGTGCCTTGCAGCAAGAGTCATTAGCAGATAATTGTCCCCTTCTGAAATCAAGTGAAACCTTTGGACTTGCCTCTGATTTGTCCAGTGTCAAATGAGTCCTGTAAGGCTCTCCCTTCTGTCCAGAGAGGATTAGTTCCCAAGGATCTCAAGATGAGATAGGTTAATAGCAACTGTGAAAATCTGTCCTTTCCTTTTTTTCTAGGTCTTGATGTTTTATTAGGGTGGACACACCATTTTTAGAAGAGAGGAAAGCAGTTCACCTCTACTTGCACCAGCAGATTTCCTGGCTCTGTGATACCCCATTCCAGTGCTGCTTGTATTATTCTGTTCTAGTTAATATTAAAACCAAATAATCAGCCAAAACTCAGCCCAAGAAACAAAATCAACTAAAAGCCCCAGAGGATGTCGACATCTTCCCACCCACCCCAGTGCTGAAAATGTCAAAAACTTCTGTGTACTGTGAATTTTGGAAAAATACATTAGCCAGTGAGCTCTGTTGCTGTTAGAGTATGCAGGGACCTGCACCCAGATGCCATGGGTGATGGTTGTGAGGAGCTCTGACCTGCTGCAGCCATATTCCCATCCTGCAATAATGAGGCACATTCCTGCCTAAATCACGTTCAATACTATACCTTCTCCTCATCTTCTCTGCTGGGCAAAACCCGCCCCAAAGTGATAGGCGTTAGCATAAGCAAATCTAATTCACTGACTTATCTCCAATGTACCATGTAATTGATTTCATCAAATAAAATCTGTGTAATAAGGCTCTGGAAGTTAAGGGAAAGCTACAACTTAATTGTAGTTCAGTCAAGAATCAATTTCTCATTTTCTTTCTTGTTTTCTAACAATTCCTGCTTGTTGGTGAGGGTCAGAAAGGATGGAAATTTTACAGATTCTGATATCCTCTCTATCACTGGCATTTCATATCCAGACTGAAAACAAAAGCAAAATTTTGCAGATATTTTTTGGATCAGCCACAGTAAGGAAACATTTAGGTCAAAACATTTGTCCAGCAATGAAGAGCTTCATCCCTGCGTAAAGCTAAATACAGGTTTTTATCTGTATATTTTTGCTTTAGTTCTTTCTGTAGTTTTTCCTAAACACAGTTAGGGAGGAAACACACTAAGGCTATTTTTTTTTTAACAGTGTCTCTATTTCAGAACTGCAATAAAAATTTAAAGCACAATAAGAAGTTAAAACCTCAGCCCTATTTTGCTGAGTGAAGTTGTTTAAGAAATGTTTTCACTAAAACTTCTGCAGTGAAATCCTGCAATCATTCAAGCTGGTAGATATTTAGCTTTTGTTTTCAGTTCAGAATAAAAGTCATAGCCAGGTGGAAAAAGGAGGGACTGGGCCACATTTTGTGGGATGCCTGGGTAGCTGGAGGAGTCATGGATGCTCCAGGTGAAGGGCTGTTGCACAGGCATAAAGTGCCTGTGAAATACATCCAGCTCATCCAAAATGCAACATGTAATTTTTTTTCTAGATGGAACTGTTTGCCTTCTGGGTGCTTTTTCAGTAATAGCAGGGATCTGTCCAGTGGGTATGTCAGCTGCAACTTTTGAGAGTTTTATGGGGCTGATTATTTTAGAAAACCTCCATTCTACTCCATCTCTCAATTTATTGCTGCTTTTCATAATCAGAGTGAATGCAAGATATATTTTTGCCCAGTTACAAGCCTTAGGCTTTTCCAAGGAAGATGCCAAAGGGAGTGGTGAGTGAGAGCTGGTGTCTCTTCTTCCAAATCTTGTCAGCCCTGGGATTTCAATATGAACTGAGGAAGAGGTGGCTGCTTAAATGGAAACATCATCTGGATTCAGATGGTATATCTTTCTGGGGCACTACTTCCTGTCCAGGTAGGTCAAACATGCCAGAATGGAGCAACTTGGACTCAGTGTTCTTTTTTTGTTTTTAATTTATTTTTTTTGGTTCAGCAGTTGTGTCATTGCAGCCTTTTTATTTCATTTGTTCTGCAAGAAGCTGAGCTGAGAAATTGCACAGATCAGAGAGGGTCAGGCAAAATGAGCACACGATCCAGAGCCTTAAATTTCCCTTGTCCACCATCCACCTCATTCTTGAACTGCCCTCCAGCCCACGTGCCGCAGAGCCGGGCTCAACCACAGATAGTTCTCCTTACTCACTTTGCTTACACAGCTGGCTTTTAAGTACACTCTTGAAAAACATACATTCAGTACAAATATTATCCCTATACATCCTCCCCCTGTTATTTCTTGTGTGCGGGATCAGTACTTTGCAGCATGTACCTTGAATCCCATAAGATGCTAGAGCTACCCTGAGAAACATCGCCTTAAAAAAAATCTTCATCAGGCCAGCTAAGAGGAAAATGCAGATGGAGACTGAAAGGTGCAGCACCCATGGGCAGTGTTCAGCCAGGTCGTAAAAAGGCAGTGGATCCTGAGAGAGGTTTCGGTCCACGGGGAGAAATGGCGAAGTGTGAGATGGCTGCCTTTGTGCAGCTCATTACCCTCCCATTGCCGATTTCTAAATGTTGCCCTGTCGCTGAGAGAGACCAGGTTTGCTTTTACTAAAAACATTGGGGTGGGTTTTTTATTTTTCTTGTACCGAGGTATGTAACTTTAGATGGCCATCTCTGTGCCTGGTCACCTCTGAGATTTTTTTCCCACTGAAATTCACCTTGACAAGCTACAAAGAGGTAAAAACTACAGTGGCTTGCCGCGTCTTGACTAGTGTGTTGCTTTGATATAAAACCTGAGGGTAAAAAAAAAACAACACCGCCCTGTGCAGTGAAAGCAAAGGCTGAAGTAGCTTTCATGAGGCAGGCTTAGTTACCCCAGAGGACTGATACCCACATTTTTGAGGCCTAATTGCATGAAGTCTCCGGTGATAATTTCTTAGACAGTGAGGAAAAGCAGCTGAAGCCACCCTGTGGCATTGAGTGGCTCGAGCTCAGCGGGTTGGTGCAGTGTCTTCATAGGGTGACAAACAGATCCAAAGACTTGAACAACAGTGATCCATCAGATGTGATTAAAGCTTTTTTTCCTCTGTTGCTAACCCAGTTGCCTTGTGTTCATCAGCATTAAAATGGCTCACTAAAGGTGCTTTTCCTTTGTAACCATATTCTCATGATATAAGAATGCTCTTTTATTAAGTTACTGTGTTTTTTGAGTGGAGGTGGCATTTGTAGGAGTCATCAGTTTGACACTGGGCTGATGTTGTCAGCTTGGCCACGCAGAGCTATTGCAAATACCCATCAGCAGCATCTGCCTGTGTGCTCGCCCACAGGGACAGTGGTCCAGGCTCCCTGATGCTACCCAGATCTGCAACAGTGACCTGGAGGGGCTGTGTTAGGAACTCCCTCCTTTGCTCCGAATCGCAGGATCAACCAATGCCATGCTTCCTACCTGCACGTTACCCCGCGCCGTGGGGAAACCAACTGCACCCAGTGCTGCCGACACATCCCTTTGCTCTTTGCTTTGTGGGTGATATAATGTCATGACCCCCTGGCTCAGCTTGTAGGAGCACATGGGGTATCGATTTCTGTTTCACAAGATGATAGCTTTCAAAGGATGGCTGGGCATAATGAGTTGGGCAGCTGCCAATAGCTCTGTGTCACCAAAAGCCTGTAACTCTCCATGTGTTAAAGCTTTCCTGCTCCTCAGTAGTTCAGATGGCTTTATGTCTGTAAGAGCAGGCACAATTTCTCAGGTTCTTGGGGTGTGCCTCCATCTTCTGAACCCTTTTTGAAGCTATTTCTGCATTTGATTTGACAGCCTAAAGCCCACAGAAGGGAAGAACATAGCTGGTTTCTAGGCATGTAACCCCCACATTTAACTTGGACATCATAGCCTACTCAAACCCTAAGAAACAGCAGTTTTGAAAGCCCTTTGTGGTATTGTTTTATATCTTTCTGCAGCATCAGCATCATTTTAAAGGACAAGGGATTTTAGAACGCAGTTGTAAATTACTCCTGTAAGTATCCTAAATGCTTCATGGGAGTGCACGATCACTTGGGATGCTTTGTGATTTATTTCTTCTTATGTTTTTCAGCTGTGCAATAAAACATTTGTAAATACTCAGGAATGAGGGTCTTTACAGATGGCACTGACATGCACCAGCCTTGCATGAAAACCCTTTCTGCTGGAAGGAGAAAAGAAAGATACGAATAAGTCTTAAGTTTCCTGAGCCTATGTGGCAAGTGTGTGCTGCTGAAGCTCATGAAAAAGTTATAAACATGGTAATTTTGCTTCCTGAATCCTCTTCCTGGGGTCTCCACTGAAATCTCTCCTTGTTGTGTTGTGGCTCATGCTCTGAACTTAGCCGCTGTCCTGACTTGATGAAAATATAGGCAGGTGCAAGCCAAACTGCTGAGAGCAATTAGCATCAGTACTTGCATCCCCCAATTTGTGCTAATATGTGCCCTGGTGATGAGGCAAAGGTGAAAGATTTAATGGCTCTGCTGCTCCTTGGAGAAGTAGAAGCATTTGTGGAGAGTCTCTGCAAGTACGACGGCTGCTGGTGGGGCTCTCAGCCACAGAAGCAAAGAGCAGCTCATTTTTTCCCTGGAATGTTTGGTGAGCCATTCCTTTTCTCAAAGAGCGTCTTTCTCTGTGGGCAAAATCATTTGTATTTTAAAACTATACAGTGTTACTGTCAGTGATGAGAGTGTGTTTGTCAAGGTCTAACCTTGGATGGCTTGGACAATAACTTGTGTTATTATATGTTAGCATGTTTTGACTCTCAGTAGCATCGTTTTATCTTCTTTCTGGTTTACTACTTGATGGGATGTTTCATGTTGAACTGGTAGCATCAGGTCCTAAAGGATGTCAAAAGTGACTGTCCCAAAGCATGAAGTTTCAGGTCAGAGAGGACCTCAGTAACCAAATGTATGCAAGGGATCAAAAGCTGCCATTGCTTTTTGCTGGTGAGGGAGGCTTGTGATTGTTTTTGAGAGTAAATAAATGGCTTTGTTTTGTATTATTTGAGAGATGCTCTGCATGAAATTTGCTGGAAAAGTGCTCTTGACTTCTAAAATGATAGGCACCAGAAGGGGCTTTGCTGTATGAGAGTCTCAGAGCTCAGCAACCCCAAGTTATTGACGTCCAAGGCTTTGAATGAGAGCATCAGATCTGCTGTTTTGTCTTCAGTCATTTCTCTAAACTGTCACTTTGCTTTTTTCAGTGCTCTTTATCATCTGTATTATGTATTATTTAACTGTAATGAGCTCGGAAACACTTGTAGCTACTTAATCTGGCTGCATTTCATGTTGCAGTTCTGCGTTAACCTGTGTGGATTTGTTATGGGGATGTAAATGCTGGTGGAGATCTTACAAGGACATGTTTTTTCTTGAGTGGAGAGGCCAAGAGGTTGCTGTTCAGTAAATAAACATAGAGAAATAGTCTTTATTTCTGGCTTGATGTTGCGATTTCTGGCTAACTGCTGCTGTAGGAGTGCTTACTGAAATGCCAGCAAACTCTTGTAAGTAAGGCAGGGCATGGTGGTCCTTTGGCAAAACAAATGTTGAGTGGTCGAGATATCATCAGTTCACCCCCCGTCTGCTTATATTAGCTGATGCAGACCTGGTAGCGGTCGTATCCCTTGCAGCATAAAGTAAATACCAGTCACAGCGGAATGCTGATCTCTGGGCAGTCACAAAGCGTTATTGATAGTTACAGCACGCACACAGTAAGTGGTACCTTTTGCTCTGTGCAAACATACTGTGCATGCTTATGAGACCAATTATGAGTTACACTGACTGCCCTGAATTCATTCTCATTTTGCTTATGACCTCTCAGCGTGTCCACACTCACACAAGAACTAGTTCTGAAGCGACTGGTCATGGGCTCCAGATGTTTGCCCCATGGTGGCTGGCTGTCCTCACAAAGCAAACACCTGTCTGTGCTAATAAATACTTCATGCCCAAATTTTGAAGAATAAAAAAAAAAAAAAAAAGCCTGCCTTGAAAAAACAAGAGTCCCAAAAGGGTGTGTAATGTTTGTTTTGCAAGACCAATTGTCCTTGATGTGTGGGCCTCGTGCCTTGAACAATTAACTGCTTGGTGAAGATCTTGCAGACCTATTGGAAATGCCTTTTGAACCCTGCTTTTATCCGTCTGGACTTTAATAGCTTGTTCAGTGATCCAGAGGATTTAGACCGACCAGCAGAAATTGCAGCTGGCCTGGTGGCAATCCTGCTGCTCCCAGCTCTGTCTCCTGGCTTCGAGTAATAATTCATTAATAACCCTCCCTTGCTTCTGGAGCCAGTTGTGGGTGTGTGCTAATTACACTGCTCTGGTTGACATCAGCATCTTCATTCTCATCATTGCAGCCTGGCTTACAAAAGCAAATGCATATTTTTCTTTTTCGTGTCAAGAACATGATAAACTCCTCCTGTTTCTGTGCAAGAAACACGATGGACCCATGCAAGAGAAAAGTAATCCACTTGGAGCAGCTGCCTCCGTTCTGCTCTGGCCAGACTGTGTTTCTCAAGATGCAGGAGGGATGCCAAGGAAGCAATGTCTCTCCTGGGAGAGGGCTGGATGACTCATGCTAACGGAGCTCCAGCAAAAAGCTTCACCCATAAAGGGTGGGGAGTAGCAGTTGATCTGGACCAAATGATGACTTAACCTTGCCTGAAAATTAAGATGTCATTCCTTCATTTTTTTCCTGCTGGAAAATCAAAATATTTCCTTGAAACTCAACGTGAAAACTTCTGGGTCTGTTTTTGGTTTTTGTTTTTAAATCCAAAGCCTGCCTGTTGGAAAGCTCCCCACCAGCTCTATTGGTGGGCCAGGGAATTTTCCAGGGTTAGCCTGAAGTTTCCATTAGGCAACACAGGGCGTTATTGGCGTGTTTGTTTGTTTGTTTGCTTTTTTGAGACAGCCAAGCAAAACAACTGCTGGCAGGAACTTTTTAGTACCTGGTTTGTCTTTATAAAAGTCTCTAAAGAGAGAGAACGCATTTTCCAGAGCCGTCTGCAACTTGCTTTTAAAGCTGAATTTCCTCTGATACCACAAGCAGGAGTTAATAAATGGCTTAGGTGTTTGTTTCATTTTGGGTGCCTAATCGGTTCTCAATTTGTTTCAAATGAGATGTTAAATCTATTCCATAACCCTGTAAATATAATCTTTCCATCTCTTAAATAGCCACCTTATCCTTTCAAACATTATTTTTTGTTCACCTTCCTGGCATCCAGTTTTAAGTAAATATTTTAAACTTGGAATGTGGTTCTCTGCTTTTCCGCTCTCATGACTTCCGTGAGGGTGTCAAGGGCTTCACCAATTTACACCAATAGACTTCAGACTGGCTCCAAATTTCTTTCTGGCCTTTCATTTGAAAGCTATTCTGGTGAAGAACAATTTCTGGCTATTTTAAGAGTGGAAAGGGGCCACGGGAAATCTGCTTTTTCTCTTTGACAAGTGTCAGTAATATCACTCTTGGAAAACAATTACTGTTTTTTCTTTTCTGCCTCACAAATTCAGTGCAGCTGAAAGGTGATGGAGCAAACCCTGGAAACAGAAGGTCCTGCAGAAGGAGGAGTGGATGGACCATCCTGCCCGCAAAGGGGCGGCCCCTTTGGCTTCCCAATAAATTACATGGCCTCCTTCCCAATGGCATAACAACCTTCCATCAGGTTTTGTGGGTGACTTCAGCCTGGCATGGGGATGAGACACCACCAAGGGATGGTACTCTATTTGCATTTTTAAAGCCCTAGGCAGAGTTCCTGGTCCAGGTCTGGTTGGTTGCATGTCAGCATGCACTGGGAAGGCTTGTAGCTGAGCTCACAACTTTTTATTTTTTTAAGAGGGAATGCTTGGCTTTTGCTGCCTCACTAGGGGTTTCTCCGTCTGCTTTGAAATCTGAGGTAGTACCAGGGGTTTTCATACCCCGTTCTTCTCCTTAGTGACTTCCCTTCTTTGCATTTCTTATCCTGCTTCCTCTGCTTCAGAATTAATTACACCGGCCAGGAGAGATAGAATTGAAATGGCTGCAGCTTTAAATTGAAGACTGTTTGCTGCGTTAAAAGCAACACTTAACTCCTGCTCCATCAAACTGAGGATATTAAAATCAATAATTCTCTCCCACTTCCAGTTAGTTTGATTGGTGCTAGCTGTCATACCACGCAGAAAGGGCTCAGATACTCTGACTGCGATGCACTTGAGCAGAGAAGGGGCAGGTAACAGATGAAAGACTGTGCAGGTCTCCTTCTTACTGTGACCTCTGCCAATGGCTGGAAAATTTCCAGGACTGGTTTTCCGCATGTTTTTGCTGTTCTAGGTGGAACTGACTTTTCAAAAGGAGAATTAAGTTGGTCCTGCAAATGTGTGTCTCAGGGAAGCTGGGCTGCGAAGTGGAGCTGCTCTCATTCCTCATCTGGAGGACAGACGTGTGCTGGGAGGGCATTTACTCAAAAGCTACTGTTGGATGGCATCGGGTGGCTGTGAATATTCATGTGAAACTTGTTTCTGGAGCAAAAGCGTGAGCAGGCTGTGGTACTGCTAATTGCAATTGAAAGTGTTAATTTTCACACGCTGGTAAAAGAATCCTAATTTGCAAAGATTTCACTTGAATCAGGGGTGAAGTTCCTGACAGTTTTAAAGGGTGCCAATGTGAAATGCCGAGTTTGAATATTGAGTCCCTATTAAAATACTTTATTTCATCAGAAAGATTCCCAGGCTCTCTCAGCATGTTACTTTCAAACCCACCTTTTTTTTTTTTCTCCTGGAGAGGTCAGAGTCTTTGACTTATTATTCAGCTTTCTATTCTAGTTTTGTTTACTGGAGTTTATATGTTCTTAGATCAAACATTATACAATCTGACCAGGAATCATGAAATCACAGTGGGAGATGGGAAGAAAGAGCATAATTTATTCTATAAACAAAGGCATCATCTACATTAGAGCCCAAGTTAGTTAATAAAATGGGGTTTATTGAAATAAAAAAAACCCACCAAAACATATGCAGCTTTCACTGGGCTGTGTTTAGAAATAGTTGCACTTGGATGGGGAATGTGGTGCCTGTGTCTTACCACAGAGATTGGCTCTGTCTCCTGTGAGTAGCTACTCTGGCCAGACTTGTCTGGATTGAGGTCAGTTTTCTCTCATTTGGGTAGATGTACCCTCAGTGAAGCTTCTGCCCTGTCTGTCTTGCCAGGGCTCCTGGGCACAGCCCTGTGCATCTCAGTGCGACGGTGAGCTGAGCCTCTCTGCTGCTGCCCTGGAGAAGTGCACAAGAAGGTGTCTTGTCCCTTTGCATGCTTGAGGGAAGGGCATGATGGAAAGGGACTGGAAAGAATAGAGGGATTTGACCAGATCCTTATTGCAAAGTGGGGTGGGTAGTGGATGCGGGGAAAAAGGGCTGAACTGCATTTAATATTTATCCTGAGTTGAGCCAGCTGTTTTAGGTTGGAAACACAGGCAATCTCGAGCTGGGGATAGCCCTGAGGACACCCATCAGGAACAATAAAAGATCATGTTCAAGGACCAGTAAATATTTTTACTATCCCAAATTTGTTCTGGGATTGTATGCGTTGGACCCTCGTAGGACAACTTTGCACTCTCAAAGTGTTCACTTTGGTAAAGTTACCAAATGACTGTGGTTTGACTGCCGGGTGGGCAGAGCATCCTCGTGAGCGTTTGCTGGACAACCAGCAGCTCCAACCATGTTGAGAGGCTGGAAAATTTATTGGATGGGGTATGTGTTATGGGTCTGGGCAAAGGGCTAGTGAATCAAACTGCTGCTTCTCGATCTGAGGTCTGGGAAGGAGGAGAGTTGGATGTGGTGGGATCTGCCGCTTTTTTCTGAGGATTTATTGCAGCGTGGGTAGGGAGCATCTCTTGGGCTCCCTGCAGTACAGACCTGGGAAGTATCAGCTGGTTGAAAAATTGCTTTATCCAATGAACGTAAAAAAAGCTCCTGGAAGAAGAAAAAGGCTATCTTCAGTGAAGTTAACGGTACAACTTCCCTTAGCATGAGCCAGGAGCAGGATTTCATCTTTGAGCTACAGTGAGTGCAACCAGCGTTTCTCCTGGGCCGTAAACTGAAAGTTGCTGAGAGTTATTGCGCGCACGTGCACACAATAGCACTCAGAGCCCGTCCGCTGAGGTCTTTCCTTGGGGATCCATATAAAATACCTCTCACAAAAGCTGCCCTGTGTGTGAGAAGAGGAACTCCATCTAGTGACGTTAAAGAAGAAAAAAAAAAAGCCCAGAAAACCTTTTTCACACACATACACAGTTGCGTATACCTCTTATCTTACTGCCAGTCTGTTGAAGATATCAGCACAACTAAGCAGCACACACCATATGGGACACTAAAAATGCTGCCTAGGAAGTGCTTTCAGTCCCTGCTCTGAATTCTGACGATGCAAAAAAATGTCCCCTTTGTCACGCTGGTGAATGAATTTTCTTGTTCCCCTTTCTCCTTGGATTTATGTTAACCCTGGGTTTCAGCCGAGTTTGATCTCCTCACTTTATTGTATTGCAAACAGTAGTCAATAGCTCTTCAGCTTGAAATTGCCTGGATTTATTTTCAGGTCAAGTCAACTCTCCTTGACCCACGTCAGAACCAAAATACATTCCCAGAAGATTCCCCCACAGGAGATCAGATCCAAAGACAGAGTGACATTGTAATGGGTTCAAGGTTTCAGCTCAGTACAACGGGGTCCCTGTTGGCGTAGAGAAGGCAACCAAGCCATCTTTCTTATTTCAGAGCTGGGCCCTATATTGGGGCAACTCACAGCAGATTTTTTTTCATCCACCAGTCAATTATCTTCATTGAACAATGTCAACAATTGCACTCCTGGTGTTTGTGGTCTGAAGTGAGGCCAGTCCTTGCTTCTTACGTATGTGTTTGCTTGGCTTTAACGCACATGCGTGGAATTTGGTGTGCAGGCTTCAAGCAATTGCTGAGATGATCTGCATTCATGCTCTCCCTCTTGTTTTACTTAAGGAAAAGTGGGACCTGTGTTGGGGACTGTTTGGCTTGGAGACAGAACGAACTGATATTGCATCATGAAGTAAAAACACCACTTTCAAGACTTGGGACAAAAATGGAATGAACTAATGAATTTATCCTGGATGATAAATCTTTCTTCAAAAGAAGGCAGCCTTATGTTTAGTACAAAAGACTGTTTATTTCTTCTGTGGAAAAAAAAAAAAAAAAAAAAAGTAGTAGTGTAATTGGATAGGATTAACTTTCCAGGGGCCCTGAACAGAAGCTAAAGCACAGGCTGCCTCCTTCTTGTGCTCACATTGGATAATTTGAGTGTTCTAAGACCCCTCTGGCTTCCTAGGCATTGGGCTGTGATCTGCTGCCAGTGTGCCCTGCACCTAAAACCAATATTAAGGACCTCAGCAACAAAGGCTTCTACAGAAACTAAAATTGACCGAGACTTTGGCTAGTATAAACTGCTTGTCTCAACTGGGAACCTGGCCCAGGTATGGAGAAAAATACAGCCTTATTAGTGTGTTTCATCTCGAGCAGGTAGTCTAATACACTTACAGCAAATACATAAAATAATGTATAACTGATTTAATGTTGCATTAAGAGTCTTTGCAGTTTGTGTGCACTGACTTTGTTGTTTTGACTATTCATAGTCAATATTTCATCAACCCTTTTTTATTTTATCTAGCTATTTAATTACCTAGAAACAGTCGTGTGTGCAGTTTTGTCTGTGGGAGCAATGATGCTTCAGATTTCACACCTCATTGGGAAAGGTTTTATTAAGATAGCTGGGTTGGCAAAAGGAAGGAGAAAGGTGATGAGTCCAGCAGGAGTTTGTATGTGTGTTCTTGTGCAGAGTGTCCTGTGCCATTCAGGTGATAAGCAAATCCCTTGTTTTCTGATGAGTTATCATGCCTGAGCTGGTTAAGAGGGCGACGTGGTCAACCTGGCAGGAATTGTATGGCGAAGAGCTGCTTAGCGGTCACTGTTATCTTGTAGGGTAAGCTTAAGCTGTCTTCTTACCTATCTTCTCAGGACTATGCAACTTTGGATGGTGAGTTATCACAGAGGAAGGACTTGGCTATGAACCGTCACTGTGCAGTAACTTGCATGTTTGCTGAAGATCTACCCATAGCTATTATGAGAGCAGCCATGTGGCAGAACAGTACTGCTTGGGATGATTGAGTTGTGCTTATGGTGCTGTGTGAAGCTGATCTCAGCTTAGGTCTGCATGTGTTTTTGTTGATGATCTGCAGCCTTCTCATGAGGGGAGATATGCTCCAGGAGACAGGGGGGCTTGTCAAGGACTTGTGCATGGGATGAGTGTCTGGAGAATGTGTACAGTCCTTTCCCAGTGTCCTCCATGCCTAGAGCCAAGCTGAAGGAGATCTGAACCTACGTCAGCTATGGGCATGTGCTGACCACCGTGCTAAAGGTATGGATGGAAAAAAGGAGGAGAGATGCTCTCATTTCAAATAAGCAAAAGACTTGTGGGGTCAGAAGAGAGGTGGGAAGCCAAAGGTGGAGTGTCCCTGTGGCTGTGAAAGGGGTCCCTGAGACCAGTCCCACCCCAGTATTGTGTGGAAGCTGCCTGTTGTGAGACCTTGTCTGTATGCTGTGGCTGGCTCTGTGCAGGGTCCTCCACAGATGTCTATCTGATATGGTCCCTCAGGGGAGGCAGGTGTTTATTGGCCTGGATCTGATGGCAATTTAGGCAGGAGATAGGTGTCAGTCTGCTGCAGGCACTTCTGGGCATGTGCCACAGTAGGACTGGAGCATCCTGGAGAACGAAGACCAGACCTCTAGGGAATCTAGATTGGGCAGCACCCGGAGGAGGGCTTTGGTGAGCCCATGTTTTGCAGCTGGCTGTCCACTTCTACCCAAATCCTGAGTGTCTGGCTGGACTGAGAGCCAGGAGAACTTTGTAATTTCCAGTGCTGACCTAGAAGAAATCCAGAAGGAGATGGTCAGATAGTTCCCAACCAGTGAACATCAAACTGAATGCAGCAGAAATGTCGTCTTCTCACCTGCCATCAGTGTTTGCTAGCAGGCAGTGACTGTTCACAATGGGCCCAGTAAAAAATTGCCCTCTGTGTTCATTTACTTAACATTTTCAAGGAGTTGCAGCTAAATGGAGGTGACCTTCATTCTCAGCTTCCATGCATGGGCTTAGCTCCAACAACTCCAGTCAAGCTATGCTGACTTTCGGCAGCTGGGACTTGGGCTGTACTTTTAATGTCCCTTACTCACTGCTCATGCAATCAGTTTTCCTTGCCAAGATTATATTTGCTTTCCTTCCTAAAGGACAGCTCTAAATATCATACTTTAAAATGATATGTCTTTTTTCCCCCACAGAGAACAATATGATATGCCACTGTTGAATTAATATGTCCATGAAAAGTGAATATAATCTCCCCAGTAGATCCCCCTTCCAAAAGATTTATGATTTAATGAATTTTTTATTTCTTACCGGCATGTAGTATAGTATTTAGTCGTTTTACACCTAGCAGGACTCTTTCCCATGGAAGCAAGCGAAGGCGGGGGAGATTCCATCATCCTCATTCAAACTCCTTTCCTCCCTCTCTATCCCCGGTGTGCCACTTGTAACCCTTGCTGCCCGTGCAAAGTTAGAGCTCAGCTTTCTGTAGCGTGGCTTCTGTCAAAACCTCCCCCTCACACGTACATGTCACCTTGCTAATTTGAGACAGCCCTGTGTGGAGAGGAGAAGTTTATGAATAGCATTTGTGTAAAAGTCAATGCCTATGAAAAATATTCACTGCTGGCTGCTTAGCAAGCAGGATTTCTGGCTCAGGGTCTTATTTTGTCTTCCTTGTGGTCATGCTCCTGCACTCTTTTAAGTAAATGGCAATGATGCCCATGACAGTAGATTATGAAGCTGCAAATAACATCCATAGGTAATACCTTTATTTAGTGGAAGGGTAAGATGGAAATGAACTGTGAAGGAGAGAGCTATCTTCAATAATTATTAGCTACATTCCTAATTACACCACCAATTGATTTCTCCTAAAAGGACTCATTGCCTCGAAAATGGTAAATTGATTTCTCTGCCAGCCCTTTGCTCAGCGGATGCTACTGGGATGTGTGCTATACCGGTGCTTGGCTTTTGGGAAGCTTGCTGGGATTGATGGAAAATGCCCTGCTGGGTGGCTGGACAGGAGCATTAACCTCTCTCCTGCTGCATCTTTAGGGGGAAAAAGACAAAGAATGGTTAAAATCCTGGGTGGCCCAGTTGATAGAGATCCACATGAAGTGCTGTGTGCTTTGTGTTGTCTCTTTGAATCAGCACTGTTCACTGTCACTTGTCAAGAGGTGAATGCTGACGACAGCATCGCCGGGCTGGACAGTCTGCCTGGAAAACGCAGATTTGTACCGGCAGGTTTTCACACGGCTTTCAGCATGTGCCGCTTCAAACAGCAGATGCTGGAGGCCTGTGACATCCCAAGGAACTCAGCTTTCGTGCTCTAAAAATCTTCCTCTTAAATTTGCTGTGTGTTGTTGTGGTGGTGAAGTTCAAAATGCAGTTTGGAGCTACAACATAGATGGAAACCAGCCCACCACAGGCTTTCTGTGAAAAAAAATTCTCTCATGAACCTTTAAACTATCGGGTGGGTGGTATGGAGGAGAAAGAGAGGTTCTGTACTGTGATTTCTCTCTAAATGCTTGGTTTGATGGTTGAGGCTAGGCTAGGAGCAGCTGGAGCCCTGCCCTAGGATTGGTTTTGGTCACCCTTCCAGAGTCTCTGCCTGCACGTCTCTTCCCTCACTCTCCAGTTTTAGCGGGTTGACCTCTGTCTGCAGCAGTTTCCCTAGCTGTAAAAAGGGGTAATGCTGTGAGTTCACAAGTATGAGCCTGGCACCCTGGGCTGTGCTGAGCATCCCACCCAGCGACGCTGCCCTGCCCCTTGCCTTGGTGTTCTACTCTCCTGGGCTATGACAGCTCCTTCAGCCCGGGGCACCCTTGGCTCTATCCATCCTTCTCAGAGGAGGACATAGGTCTCCTTGGAGCTGCCTACAAGTGCAAGTGCCTTTCTCTGTGCTGCTTCATGCACAAGTAGCACCTTTCTGCAGTACAGCAGCAGGGAGGCTGCTTCTTCCTGCTCCCTTCCCCATGGTTTCCTCATCTTGCGTCTATTCCGGACAGGACAGAGCTTGACAGGAGACCAGCCCTGTGGCTTTCCTGACAGCTGCTGACGCTGCTTTAGGCACAGCTTGGCATTAAATGACTTGATTGTTTTCTGTTGGTAGGGGAAGTGGAGCTGGGCAGTACCACAGTCACTGCCCGTTGGAAATTTGCCGCTTGTTTCCTTTCTCCTTGCGATTTCAGAGGTGACTCCCAGTGTAGTCATCTCTTTATTTCTTTTGTTAGTCTGGTGGCTTGTTTATCCATCCATCATCCAACCGATGCAACGAGGAACGTGACCGGGAGAAGACAGAGAACTAGCTGTCTTGGCAGAGGGAGGAAACGAGCGCTGCCTTTTCGTGCAGCAGCCCGCTGGCACAGGCTCCCAGGACTGCAGGAAGCTCTTTTTTACCTTCATACACTTCACGGATCACAGCCTGATTTCCTCCAGGGCTCTCTCTGGCTTTATCATCTCAATGTGGGTGTTTGCGCTCCTGGCGGCGGGTTATTCTCCTTCTGCGTGTGAGACGGCTGCTTTTGGACACCCGCTCGGTGATGCTGCTGCTGCCTCGCTCATGCTGTACGCAAATCCTCTCTTGTGCAATGGAGAAATGCTTCCCTTTGTCCCTTTTTGATATTTGCCATGCTATTAAAATGCTCCCCCACCCAACACGCATGTGCGCTTTGCCTTATTGGCTTTCTCTCTCACTCCCCCCAAAAATCTTTCTAGCACTTGAAGTTGCCAGCTTGTTTCTTGGTTTGTTTTTTTTGTTTTGTTTTGTTTCTCTGTTGACTTGAGCAGCCAGGGCTGGGTGTTAGCATCCATCTGCCTCCCGGGTGGGAAGTGAAGCCGTAAGAGAAAATTAGATAACTTTCGGCCCACATTCCCAATGTCAGCAGGGAGAGGGTGCGGGAACTGTGAGGAGTTCCCAATTTTCTCTCCCCCCTATTAGTAAAAACTTGTGTTTTTGGAGGAAAAAACCCAATATATTGCTGTAGTTCAGGCAATTAAATGAGATACATATGTAAACCAAATGGATAAGCAGTTAAAATAATAATCTGCCTTTCAGTGCTGTGTTTTGCCCAACACCCTGTGCCTGCTCCTCTTGCTGTACCTATCTTGGTGGGTCAGAACTTGCCCTTAGGTGTGTTTATCTTCAGCGTTGAGCACAGCAGAGCCTTGACCTTGCGCAGGGCCCCCCATGGTCCTGCCTGTGGTCCTCACTCAGACAACAGAAGCTCTTCATGGAAGAACCCCAAGAGAAAGCCAGCGAGCTGAATCCAGTGCCCCATGAAGGTGACTGGTCCCTCCTGAGCACACTGCCAAAGACTCTTCTGTAGCAGAGTGAAGAGCTATGGAGCTTTGCTTTCCCCCTTTCCTAAAAATCTGGAGACAACTCATTTTCAATGACTGATGGATCGCTTTTCCCTGGATAGCTCCATCTACAAGGAGTTTCTGTTTGCCGGACTGTCTGAGACCACATCTCTGGGGACACCTGCTTAGACTGACAGCAGATACCAACTAATCCCAGCAAACAGGTACCATCTCAACCTTCTGCTGATCTTATCTGGTGTGCCCAGCTTCTCCCCAGCTCTGCTTACTGTGTTTCATATTGTGTGGGTTGTTTTTTTTTTTTTCAAAACCGTCTTGTTTTGCTTACCGCCCAAGAATTTCGTCCCTGAACGCCGAGCAAAATCTGGCTTTCATAACGGAAAGGGAATGGGCTCCGTCTCTCCTGCGTGAGGAACGTGCTCGCTATAAAAAGATAGCCGGAGGGAAGAACCTGGAAAGGGCAGCGAGGGCTCTGCTCTCAGCAAATGCAGGAGAGGGGATGTTGCCTGAGACTCCTGGACAACCAGCAGCTTTGTGGTTGCACATGCTGGTGGGTATTTTTGGAGAGCTGTAGAAGAGATTGTACTACTTGATGTTATTTTCTGGCACACCAAGTAAGGAAAAACCACTCTGCTTGCTTTTTTGGCTAAGCAACTCTGGAGTTCTGCTAGAGTGCCTTTATTTTTATTTTTTTTTTTTTTCCCTAGGATTTTCAGAGACTGATTTAGCCAAGTACATGCTTATTTTTAAATCTAATCCTGTTGTCGTCTGAACTCATCATGCTTCAATTCTGCCAGCGTCCATGGACTTGGACAAGCACTTAGAATTTAAGTGGATGCTGAAATGCTTTGACCACTGACAGCTGTGAAGTTCGGAGGACCTGTCTGTCCTCGTCCAGGGAGAGTGGGGGTCAGGGAGGAGGACAAGGGTACCTTACATCTCACCCTCTCCACTGTGGGACAGTGAGAGACTTGTCCCTCTGTTCTCCTTCTCTGGCACCTAAACTTGCAGCAATGTTGTGACAATGGTGGTGGATGTGGGATGGTCCAAGTGACCTGCCTGGTGGCTTCTTGAGATCTTGCTGCAGGGTGGCACTTCGAGCTGGTGACAGCCCAGATCTCGGTGGGGACAGAGAAACCATCAAATGCCCAACGGGTTGGGCCTTCCTCCAGCATGCCATGTGCTCCCCAGTGCTGTGTGAGCTGAGCGGTGTTGGGGGTCTCTGGGGATGTGCAGGGCTGAGCTGGGAGGCAGCACAGGCTGAGCACTGGGCAAGCTTCAGTACGTGGGTTTGGAGCTACAGGAGGTGTAATATCTACAGCTTAATCTGCTCTTTGCTGGCAGAAAAGCTGAAGCTACTTGTGCCTTTGCTTGCAGGGTTGTAAATTTGATGCATTTGACTCTTCTCCTTGATGGGGGTAGAATTAAGGCATTGTGGGCTGAGAAATGGAGCACAGTTAAAACAGCAATTTTTAATTTCTTTATTTTAAGAATTAAGACTGCTCTGCTGGCAACTAGGAGTGAGTCCTTTTAACCTGCACCCTTGCTCTTTTTAAACAGGGTTCCTTCTGCCACAGAATAAGATGTCTTGTTCTGCAACATCCCTGACTTGCTTTAAGATTGAGAGTTTGTGTTAGGCACTTTCATGGGAAAACACGTTCTCTTTTTTAAGCATGCATTTGATGGCAGGTTTTAATGTAAGCTTTTAATTGCCTGTGGAAATAGGATTAAGCAACTTTGGGGAAATAAAATATGTGCTTTCTGGGAGTGTTGAAGCCCTGGAGTTCCAAGTGCTAAAATGCCCCATATCTTCCAAAAAGTGCTGGTTAAAATGTGTTGCCTAACCCGTTTATCCTGCTGGCCAGTGGCTCAGGACTGAAAGGGCGATGTGGGCTGTTGGAGCCGTGCATGTCAGCGTGTGCCCCAGCAGCAGGGTTTGGGTAGGGGAGCCAAGCCTCTGCTCCAGGTTATCTGGTGTTTTCAGAGCAGCCCCGGGGGTACGTGTGACAGGTCACTCGGAGCTGTCAGCACCCTTGTCAGGATTCAGCAAGTTGTATCGTATAGCTGTTGTGTTGGCAGGTAGATAATCATCTAATCCTGGCATCTTCCTGGGGACAGACAGACAGGCTGACACCACTGGAGCTGAGTACAGACCTACCCTGTTTGTCTCCACGGGCCATTTTAATCACCTGCCTTTCCCGTGCTGAGAAGCATGAAGGTGTGGATTTTCAGTTTTAGTTTGCAAGTTTCTGGCTTCCTGTCACTTTTCCTTGGCGTTAATTTATTTTTCTTGCCTTGGGTGAGGGAGTAGAGGTGAGAACCCACTGCCTCCCCTTGCCTTGTCTTCTCAATATTTTATGCTGGTGGGGGAAAATAATAAAATAGAAAACATTTAGAAACCTGTTTTTCTTTTTACAAGTATTTTTAAAAATATCTTTATTCTTCCCCCTCCCCATTTTATTACTTTTTTCCTGTTTTCTTATTTATCTTTTCTTCCTTTTTTTTCTCTTCTTCTATTTTCCTATTTTCTTTTTTTTTTCCTGTGTTTTTTTTTTCTGTTGTTTTCTTTTGTTGTTGTTGTTGGTTTTTTGTTTTTGTTTTGTTCTTGTTTTCTGTTGTGTTTTTTTTTCTGTTTTTTTTTGTTTGTTTGTGTGTGTGTTTGTTTGTTTTTTTTTTTTTTTACTCCGTTTTCTCCCCCCACCCCGCTCTGCCTTTTCCTCCGTTTTTCCCTTTTTTCTTCCCATCCCGCTGTCAGTCCCCTTTCCCTCTCTCCAGCCACCGGCTGCCTGAGGCTCCCTACCCCCCCGCAACTCTTCATCCATTCACCTCTTAAACCTTCGCGCAGACCTCAAAAGATTCCCCCACCACACCCTTTACCGGGGTGCAGCGAAGCACCCCCTCTCCGGGCCGCGCCGCCACCGGCTGCCCCCGGAGCCCCCCTGCGGGCGCCGGGCGGGGCGGGGGCGGGCGGCGGGGCCGGGCCGCCCCCGGGGGCGGTCCCCCGCCGTGGATATAAGGGGCGGTGGCGCCGAATAGTGCTCCGTCGCTCCGCCAGCGCTCGGCGCCCAGCCCGCGGGAGGTAAGGGCGGGGGACGCGAAGCCTCGACCCGAGCGGTGTTTGGAGGGGCTGCGGGGCCCGGGGGGGGCGGTGCGCCGCGTCGTGGGTGTTTGTGTCCCCCATCCCGGGGAGGGTGAGAGGAGCGGGAGGCTGGAGCAGCGTGGCCGCCGCAGTCGAGCTTCATCGGGCTGAGCGCTGTGGCACCCCGCAGCCGCTCTTGGCTGCATCCCAGCCCCTCTCGGGGTCACATTTGAGGTGGTGGGGGAAAGCCTCCTCTTCTCGCAGCCCGCCCGGTTTTCCTGTGGCCCGGTTAGCGGGCTGCCACACCTTGGTGTGGCAAAGGTTCGTAGCGTGCTGGGAGGGTCTGAGACTTTGGAGTCACCTGCTTTGGGCCACTGGAGCATCCCGGTACCGAGCCCTACTCGCTTCTGGGTTCTCTTTTCCCCTGCATATCTAGGTGTGATCCAGAGCTGTGCAGGACACTTGTTTCTTCCCCCTCTCTCCTGTTTTCTTGTTGTTTTTTGTTTGTTTGTTTTGTTACAACTCAGAACTGCAGCAGAGAGTTTATATAAGTCAGACTCAGTCTTGCAAAGCTCTTTGAGGGCGTGGGTGTCCTCCACAGTGGCCAAACAGCCTGGAAGGGGCTGTGTTGTCCATCTCCTTGCACTGGAGCGCTGGGCTGGTCTTTTGACATGGGGAGAGTGAAGGTGCATAGGTGACAACCTGACCAGTTGTCCTGGCTTTCCTGGCATAGTTTGGTTTCTTCTTTACTCAGGAAAGGCAAAGCCCAGTTTGCCTGCACTCCTGAGCTGCCTGCAGGCAGGTCTGAGTGCAGGCAGGATGGGCTGCGAGATGCTGTGGGTGGAAGAGAGGGTGCTGAGAAGTTCCCAAAAGTGTCAAGGGCTTGAACACAGCGCTAGACTGCCCTCTGAAGTAGGGATGCTTGTGCCTGTTTACTTCCTTTACTTGCTCTACAGCCTATACGGGGTCCTGGGTGGGAGGTAAGGTGGGGAGGGTGCAGTCCTGCAGGCTCCATCGGCTCCAGGGTGTCTGGAGCAGGATTTTGGCTGCAGCTTCTTTCCTTCATGCCACAACTCTGGCAAACTAGCAGGGGCCTGCCATGGCACGTGTGCCTGCCGGACGAAGGGTCGATGGCCTGTAAGGGCTTTGCAGTGCAGTGGACACAAAATGCAGTTCCAGCTGCCTTCATGAGGTTTTAGGATATTGAACTGTCTGCAGAGAGCGCTAAAGGTATTTTTTTTAGGAGCACAGAGTGGCTTTACTGAGTGTGTCTGGTGGGTTCCCCCCCCACCCTGACACCTCTTAGCTAATCTGGGTGGGAGTCAGAGCTCGGGTTACAGCAGCTAGTCCCAGCCTATAGAGAGTTTGGCCTCATAAGGCTGTAATCTCTGACTATAACCACTGCAGCCGTTCCTCCTCAGCCGGCCTTTGAGCCTGGGAGGCCGTATCGGTTTCAGATTTTTATTACCGCGCTGGGGATGCGAAAGCGCACAGGCATGCGGACGGCCCCGGACAGATGGACACACGTGCATGCAGCAGGACCTGCTCTTGGAGTGCAGGCAGCCTGAGATTTGGGCTGAGCATCATTTCTGTTCTGTAAGATGCCCGAGGTGGTTGTGAGCGAGCAGCTGGGACTGTGGTGCTCTCTTCTAGCTGCTGTCCCAGGCTGGTGGCCATGGTGTGCCCAGTGTGGTCTAAGCCACAGCCTCAAGAGCTTTCTGCTGCCCTTTTGCTGCCTCCCTGCTCACCTGTGCTACTTCTCTTAGCACTGGTGATCTGAACCCTCTTAGCCAGGTCTGAGTTTCTTGTCTGTTGGAGGTTTGGTGATGGGTGGTCACAGCCCCGTCCCGGAGGTTGGCTTGAATTGGGGTCTTGAGACATGGGGTGAGTGGTCCTTGTTGGACCGTGTGCCTTCCCAGAAGATGCCCAGGCACACCTGTGCTACTTCTGTGGAGTGTTAAGGATGTAGCCTGGTGTTCTCCTGCTCTGCTTACCTTGCTGGCCACAAACACCGGCATAAGACTGTGGCCTGTGCTATGGGGCTGGGAGTTTTGTGGCTTTTTTGAGTGTTTGCTTTAGTAACTGTGGGGTCGAGATACAGGGACTTGGAGATCTTTGAAAAGGGTGTGTGCTGGGGACACAGCTGCAGTGGTGGGACCCTGGATGAGGTCTAGCAGGAGAATTGTCCCTCTCTCTGAGTTGCTGATGTGAGCATCCCACAGAGCTGTGCCTGGGCAGTGAACATCCCTGCTGCCCGGACCAGCTGGCTGGTAAAGGCAGCTTGAGGGTGGCCTGCCTCTCTGTGGGGTGTGGGATCAGCCCTTCTGCCTGGTGTAGAAATGGCTTAGATCAGCCTCTGCTCTCCTGAGCTGTTGGAGAGGGATCATTTATCCCAAGACAGAAAGCTTCCACTGTTTTGGCTCCCTCTTTAGCTGGTGCTTTATTAAACTCTGTGCTTAATTTGGTTTAAATCTCAACTCTCTCTTTCAGCAGGCCAGGAAGATGAAAGCCTGGAAGGCTGTGTAGGTTTGAAGTGATAGGTTAGATCTCCTTGCGGGGCCAATTTGGGCTCTGTTTGTGGAGAGATTTGATCTCCCCTGGATGTGTACATGGCCCTCCTCATTGTTAGTGCCACCAGGTTCCCCTTCCACCGGGACAATAGTGCCTTGAGTCCTTCCTGATAATCTCCCCCCTTATCTTCCTTCTCTTCCGTAGCCTGCATCTCTGGGAGGGTGGGGGGTTTGGGAAGAGCCAATTATGCAGGTGGAAGAGTGAGAGGTGCTGTGTCAACCCAAATCCCTTTCTGAGGAGCAGGAGTTGGAGTGAGAAGAGAATGGTTAGTGCAGGAGCATGTCCATGCTCTTCCCTATTCACTGTCCCCTCCTCACTCCTGTAAGCCTCACCAAGAGGACCTACAGTGGGTTCAAGGTTGTTTAGAGATAAAGGGTGGCTTCAGGAATCATTTCCCCCTGTTTTTCTCTCCAACCTATTGCTCATGCTGGCATTGCCCTGGGGCTGGACTGGAGAGGTACCATTCACTGCAGAGGCTGGAGACATAAGGAAGAACAAGGTGGCCACCATTCAGGATGCTGGAAGTGCCCATGATGGGGACCATGGGTGGGCTGGCTGACTTGATCCTCCAGGTCTAGCAAAGAGGACAGAGAGTGAGATGGAATCCATCCCTTGGAAACCCACCTTTCCATCTTCAATTTGGTGCACCCAAAGCTGGAGCTTCCAGATATGGGGCTCAAAAATGTGCTTGGCTGAAGCGTGGTGGTCACAGGCCAAAGAGACCGGCTGCTGCCATGGGTGGTACTGTTGGCTCTGTGGGGTGGGAGTGTCCCAGCGGGGGAGGCAGCATTTTTATGGCTCCCCAAAAGCACAACGGTAATTAGCAGCCCAGATTTGGATTTTGTGTAAGCCTTGTGGGTCTGCGGGGGCCCTTTCTTCTGCTGGTGAGGAAGTTAATGAGGAGCCCTGTGCTTTGTCCACTGCCTGCTGATGGAGGAAGGCACTGAAGAGGCAAGAAAAGTAGATGTAGAAAAGCAAAAGGGTGAGGAGGAAGCAGTTGTTATGGAGCCAGCTGTGATGGGGGAGCATTTTGTAAATCAAAGCGCTCTCCTAAAAAGAAAACTTAAGCCTGACAGATCTACTCAGCAGTCAAGCTCTGACTTTTTTTTCTTTTCTCAAAGCTATGTGATAATCGTTAAAACACAGGGGATGCTTTGTAAAATAGAATTCAAGGGAAGTGGGGAGGATGAAGCAGGATTTAAATTTAAAATTGGAAGAGGGTACAAAGCCCCTTAGTTCCCCATTTCTGCTTAATGCAGCTGGAGCTGGGCTTGACAAGATGCTGACCAGAGCTTGTGGTAAATGTTTTACGGTACTGTGTATCAGCCAGATCAATTCTACTACGCTTGAGGGAGTGCAGATAAAATGGCTTAAAGATTCCCCTGCTGAAAGCAATAGTGTCATCATTTATGCCGGAGAAGACAGATTTAGTCGTCTGACGTTTATTTGGCCATGGTGTACATTGCAGATTTCACACCCGGGGATGATAGCCAACCTGATGATGTCAGACGTGAGCTGCAAGAAAAAAAAACAACAAAAAGACATGAAAAGCTATTGCTCTTCTTCTTTTGTCAACCTGATGAGTTTTGCTAAGTGTCTGTTTTGGTTATTTTACTCCATGGATCTCTTTAATGGAAAGCGCCTTGAAGAGTAGGGCATCACTAAAGCAGCGTGTCCTGCATGTGCTTTGCGGTATAAAAATGGCAGCAGAAATATCTCTGTTAATGCAGGTTGTTTTGTTTGATCCTATTTTGCCTGTAGGTCACTTGAACTCTGAACTGAGCGAACATGAGCGCACTTGATTTGGCTTCCATCCTTGATTTTCTGGAAACGGCCAACTTATCGGAGATCAACTGGACGTGCAACAACGGTGACTGCATCACAGTGGATGCAACAACATGTCCTGGCACGCTCAACAAAAGCGCTCTACTCTACACCCTGTCCTTTTTCTACATTTTCATCTTTGTCATAGGGCTGGTGGCCAACTCGGTCGTGGTGTGGGTCAACCTCCAAGCCAAAATGACTGGCTACGAAACCCACCTCTACATCTTTAACTTGGCTATTGCCGACCTGTGCGTCGTCATCACCCTTCCAGTGTGGGTTGTCTCCCTCATCCAGCATAACCAGTGGCACATGGGAGAAATCACATGCAAGATAACTCACCTTATATTTTCCATCAACTTGTACGGCAGCATCTTCTTCCTGGCATGCATGAGTGTGGACCGCTACCTCTCCGTTGCCTATTTCACCAATTCCAGCAATCGCAAGAAGAAGATAATCCGTCGCTGCATCTGCATCTTAGTGTGGCTGCTTGCCTTCTCTGCATCACTCCCAGACACTTATTATCTCAAGACTGTTTCCTCCAACAACGAAACCTATTGCCGTCCTGTCTACCCAGAGGAGAGCTTCAAAGAGTGGTTGATTGGCATGGAACTCATCTCCGTTGTGCTGGGCTTTCTTATCCCTTTTCCCGTCATTGCTGTCTTCTATTTCCTCCTTGCAAAGACCATCTCCGCTTCTAGTGACCAAGAGAGGAAGAGCAATGGGAAGATCATTTTCTCCTACGTTGTTGTGTTTCTCGTCTGCTGGCTGCCCTACCACATAGCTGTCCTGCTTGACATCTTCTATAGCCTTCATTTCATACCTTTCAGTTGTCAGATGGAAAACTTCTTGTACGCCACTCTTCACATCACTCAGTGTTTCTCTCTAGTCCATTGCTGCGTCAACCCCATCCTGTACAGCTTCATTAACCGCAACTACAGATACGAGCTTATGAAAGCCTTTATTTTCAAGTACTCTGCCAAAACTGGTCTCACTAAACTTATCGATGCTTCCAGAGTGTCAGAAGCAGAATACTCTGCTCTGGAGCAAAATGCCAAATGACTGCAACCCCATAAAGAAACCTCCTTGACTGTTTGACTTGGGTTTTTGTGTTTGTTTGTTTGTTTTAATCCTCCCTTCTGCTGTGTGTGTTATGAACGGGGCATGTATTCCAGCCTACAAAAGAGAAATAGCAAACTGTAATTTAAGAGTAGAATCAGGTGCAAAATGGAAGTGGTACCAAAATTAAGCCTTTTGATGCTGTGTTTTGTTTGATCTCCTCCTAGCCTGGTGTGGACTTCTCAACAACACTATGCAAATGGAAATGACTTTCCAGCAGACAAAGCCATTGTGTACCATAGATAACGTGCATTTCCAGGATAAGCTTTTTCTTCCACATGTAGATTCCCTCTTGTCTCCTTGTATATGTGATATATATATAGTATGTTGTATTTAAAAGCTTGAGACTTTATTTTCTGGCTCTTGGTGTACCTTATACAATTGTATTTGAAAATTAAATATATTTTTATCATTTATTTGAAATATATTGCTGATGAGTGTATCCAGAGTGCTGTAGTCTGAGTGTTAGATTGCCGTTTGGTTTAAACTGTCGTAGGTAAGAGGATGACGATAAATAGCAGAATGGAAATGATCTCTTAGGTGCATCCTCCCTGGCTGGCACACTTTATCGACCATAGCTTTATGTGGTGGTCATACCCATGTGTCTGGAGCATGAAATGTATGTACTGTAATATAGTTACCATCATGTTAAAACTAACAGTATTGTAAGAGTTGTTAACTCCTGCGCCTGTACTTCACAAAGCTGTATTGTTATGCACAGAATGAATGATCTTATTTCTGAGAGTTGTCTCTATTTGTAAGTTATTTTTGTAAAATAAATATCTGAAAAAAAAAAAAAATCTATGCCTGCCCGTGGTTTGACTTGCCATCCTCCTCCTTAGAAAAAAAAACAAACAAACAACCCAGAAGAAGAAATCCCAAAGCCACCTTCTCTCCTTTGTTTGGTGCAGGGGCAAACAGGTCAGTCTGTATTTTCCTGATGTTTGCTGACGGTGAGCAGGAACCATTGAATGGAGGAATGTGAGATGGTGCGTGGCGAGAGGGGAGGGGGTGGGATGAGCGGCTCTGCGGAAGGCCGCGCTGTTTGGGAGGGTAGAGCTGATGGATTTATAAGGTGAGAGCTTCTGGAAGTGATGAAAGGCTGTGTCTGTAGCTTAGAAATAAACACGTGGAAGAAAAATATGGAAGTATGCAGATGGAACAGATATTTGGACTAATCCAGGTTCAGTCTCATGTTTTTTGCTTGTGATGGAATTTGTGGGCTAGCAGTCCTGACAGCATTAAATCCTTTTTTATCTCTTCTCTTTGTTATGACTTGTGTTGAATTTGCAGTGCCATACTGTCGAAGTCTGGGGCAAGATTCAGCTGCTGCAGGATGTAAGAAGTAGATAATCGTGGTCTTTATCCTACACCAAGGTAAGGAATGTTAAATCACAAATGTAGTCATTGCTGATGCTGGTTTGCATGTTTTGCGACTCCAATAACTACCTTGCTGTGAGGGCTATGCTTAAAATTCCCATAAAATTAAAGCATGCTGTTGTCCTGAGATCCCAATAGCCAAATGATTTTGTAATGACTGTATTTTGTTTCGTCCTGTGTATTATATTGCTGCCTTCTCAAAGATGATCCTATAAAAATAGATGTTTGCCAACACCACACCTTGTACGTGGTGTTTCCAGAAAAGCATTGGTCCATGCCCAAACGGGGGAGCCAGTTGTGGAGAAGGGCTGCCAGCATCACTGTAATGATGCTGCTACACTAGTTCAACCTTTTGTGCGGACACTTCTTACAAGAGATGGTTATTTTGAGATTCCTGCAGGCCTTTCTTAAGGTACTCCTGGACTGGAAGGAAAGTGCTCCCTCATACTGATAGATAAAATTGGCAGTGGTATGTTAATACTGAGAAATCAGTGTTCCTGATTTATCTGGGTGTTGCTTCTCATGTCCCAGTATCCAGATGTACATCTGTGTGCCCTCTCCAAAGGTACAGGGCTCTGCATCCCACTCCCTTGTGCTTGTTGCTCAGTTTATAGCAGCATCACTGTTTCATTTCAGGTCCAGTCCTGATGGCGGTGTGATTTTCTTTTTTTTTTATGTGATGCCTTAGCTGGTTTGGAGGTTTGAGTTGGTTGAAGCTCACAGTAGTGGTTTGGTTTTGTTTGTTTGCTTGTTTTTCTCTCTGTGCAGTTTGGTACTTGCAGTGCAGCATCGGTCCTGGAGATATCCTGGACGGTGCTGCATGTCAGGCAGGTCTTGCAGACCTGCTGCATAGACCAGACTGATAAAGTCTCCAGACCTTCTCCTTGGGGAGTTAAATTGTGGTGGGATGATGCTTTTTCCAAAAGCAGGGGAAGACTAAGAGCAGGTAAAGGTTGGGATCACAACCCTCACTGTCAACAGCTGTAGCATCACATGCACAGGTCCTTTCCAGCTCCGTGGATGGGAAGACCTGAGGCTAAGCACCCCACCTTGTCTCCTTGGCACCTGAAAGGACAGGTGGAGCTGCGGGGCAGCAGCTCCCTTGCCAGCAGCCCCAGGGCTTGGGAGGGTTGGACGAGGCCCTTTCTGGGGATCAGCACTGTTTGTGTGGAGGTGGGTGGCCCCAAAGTGGCTATGACTCTGGGAGAAGGGTGGTAGTGGGGAGGCGACGAAAAACTGGTGGAGGGCAGAACAGTACAGAGGGACAGAAGGATAGAGTTTGTTGGTTTTGTTGTGTATTTTTCATTAGGACTTGTTTTCTTGCAGAAAATTCACAAAAATCAAACTTTGGCAGAGCTATCATAGGAAAAAACATATGTATATGTTCTAAGAGAATTTTCTCATGGCTGTGTGTGCCACAATCCCCCAGCTGGTGTTTGTGCTGAGTCAAAAACAGTGAGTTTGGACCCCTTGGAGTCTGCTATGAAGGACTTTATCAGCAGATAGCAGGTGAGTGAAAATACGTGTCCTCGGGTAGATGTGACTGTGACTTACAGTGATTGATGCAATTGCTGCTGTCACCTTGTTGGGCCAAATGTCGCCACCCTGGAGCTGGGGGTGTTGGGAAGGGTCCCTGCTTCCTTCCTGCTGCAGGGCTGTGGCTTTGGGGCAGGACTGGTGATCTGGCTGCCTGTGCCCGGGGATCTCCCTTGTTCCTCTGGCAGCTACAGATTTATGTGTTCGGGTCTTGCCTTTGCAAGGAGATCAGATTAACTACGTAAAGGCCTCAGTGGAAAACTGAGTAAAAATTGAACCTTGTCTGTGTTGGAGCAAGTCCTCCTGCTTAACACTTGGGCTTTATGGCTGAAAGCACCCAGTGCTGTCAGACTCCACGTGCCTTGGAGGCAGGCACTGAGCTAATAAAAATACATCTGCTCTGTGATAAAGGTTAGTTTTTTGGATTTTTTTTTTTTTAATATTTATATATATAGAAAGTGTAGTTCTGCTTTACTGTTACTTAAACACAGATTTCTTTTTATGAGCCATAAACGATATTCAGGTGTAGGACAGTGACTGTAAATTGGATCCTCTGGCAACCATCTCTAAAATGTGTCACAAGAAATGCTTAACTGGCCTGTTTCTCCTTTGGCTAATTTGTGGTTTCAATGCTGCTGACTCTAGATACTAGCCTTTGATGAGTTCACTGAGCATAAAAGCCATTTAAAGTTCCTAAGAAGCAAGAAATAACTCAGCTGTGAGCAATATTTAAGCACGTGGCGGTGGCAGCGCTGCCAAAGACAGCTCTTAATCTGCTTCAGAGAGCAGCTCAATGAGAAGAGCTGGGCTGCTACTTTCAGAAGTGGGGCTCAGCCCCTCACATGGGATGTGGGGCTGAGCAGGGCATGATGCAATGGGAATAGGTTTTGGGGGGAACTGATGTGTATGGAGCACAGGCTTTGCTTTTAGCGACCCCACTCCATTACAGGCTAAGAGGATATGAGCCAGAGACTGCTCTGATTTACACCCTGTATTTACAGCAGGATAATGCTACTGACTTAAAGGGAACTACCCAGGATTTATAGGGCTTTTTATAAGTAGAATCAAGAATTTTAGCAATAATCCTGTGCAAATGCATGTGTGTTAAGTGCAGATGTGCACATCTGCATCTCTAATGCAATGTAATATGACTGTAACACAGGGACATAATAATAGTAAAACAACAGATAATAACGATGTGAGTTGGCAAAAGTACTTGCATTATAGGTTTATCATATGATTCAAACCAGGCTTACAAAGATCCTGAGATGGATAATCCAGCTGTAAGCCTAAAGCATGTGGCAGACTTTTATAACACCCACTGTCATGAGAAAAATGAGTCTCCTTCCGTTTTGGTAGTTGCTGTTTGAAAACAGTTCATTTTTTTTTTTTTTTTTTTTTTTTTTCCTTGTAGGTTTTGATCTGTTTGGTTTTCTGGGATTATGTGGAATATGTGCAAAGCCTTAGCTAAAGGTCTCTATCCTGGAAATGTTATAACTTCATAGTACCAAAGAGATACATACATCGTAGCGATGCTGTAAATCCAGGGAGACCACTCAATCTGTGATAAATATTGAGTAGGATGCTCTTCGCCACTGAAGTAAAAGCATCAGAACAAGGTCCTTCTGGTTACTTAGCTTACCAAGCAGGTATATATCTTCACAAGAAAGTGCTGGGAAATCAAACAGACTCTCTGCAGACTCTGGTGGGCTTAGCTGGGAGGCAAAGTATGAAATCAGTACAATTCAACAGGTCCAGTGCAGCAGAGGGTCTGGGCTGCCGTACGATGTACGCTTCTTGACATCATCTGGTTTTAAGCCACTTCTGGTGATGGATGTTTTTCCCTCTCACCTCTAGGTTAGGGGTGGGGGAAACCAAACCCCTATCATGTTTGCTGTCTGTACAGTGCTATTTCCAGACTAAAGGAAAAGAGTTAAATTACATTTTAACAGAACAATACTGACAACAGCAAAGGTCAGTAAACTTTTAAGAAAGGTAACCCTGTCAATTGCAACAGAAAAAGGACTGACATCAAATACTTCGCTGTGAAAGGCTGAAAAGAAGTAAATTTAGCATGATATATTGAAACTCAAGTCTCTTTCATATGTTGCAGAGCCTCTGACATAGCAGGTTTACTGTTCAAGCTGAGATATGTTGCCTTGCCA